>NW_005054417.1:81600-112506 GCF_000277835.1 Geospiza fortis | reverse complement strand
GATATTCCTGCCAAGTGTGCTCTTTCTGCTTACAGCTGTCCAGATCAGCTTTCCTGAGGCTGCTTTAAAATTCACATAGTAAACTCTTCTGTGAAGGAATACACAATTAGCTTCCACCCAGATGGAACAGGAGAGTTGTGTTCCTGTTCCACAGTAAATTACTTTTGAAGAACAGAGTGCAGGGTTCAGAAAGCATTCTTAGAATAAGTAGTAGAGAAAACCCATCTGTGTCTCTTGCAAATGTTGCCTTTTACAGCTTATTTTTATCTTGCTTTTCAAAGTTTTAAAATGACTAGTTGATTGTTTGGGAAGTTCTGTTCAACATCTTTAGAGATGGCATGGACAAGGGGATCGAGTCCTCCCTGAGCAAGTTTGTAGACTGCTCCAGCTGGAGTGGTAGTGTTGATCTGCAGGAGGACAGGAAGGCTCTGCAGAGGAATCTGGACAGTCTGGGCTGGGGCCAATGCTGTGAGGTCACAACAACCCCAGGCAGCACTAAAGGCTGGGGCAGAGGGGCTGGAAAACCACCCAGGGGGAAAAAGGACCTGGGGGTGCTGGTCAACAGCAGCTGAACATGAGCCAGCTGTGCCCAGGTGGCCAAGAAGGCCAATGGAATCTCAGCAACAGTGTGGACAGCAGGACCAGGACAGGGATTGTCCCCTTGTACTCAGCGTTGGTGAGGCCACGCCTCAAATCCTGTGTTCACTTTTGGGCCACTCACAACAAGGAGGACATTGAGGTGCCAGAGTGTGTCCAGAGAAGGACAGCAGAGCTGGTGAAGGGTCTGGAGCACAAGGCTTACAAGGAGTGGCTGGGGGAGATGGGGACGTTTAGCCTGGAAAAAAGGAGAGACCTTATCACTCTCAGTACAGCTACCTGAAAAGAGGTTGTGGTGAGGTGGGAGACAGTGTCTTCTCCCAGGTAACATGTGAGGGAACAGCCTTATATAGTACCCTGTGAGGTTTACATCGGATACTAGGAAAAATGTCTTCTCTGTAAGGGTTGTCAAGTGTTGGAACAGGCTGTTAAGGGAAGTGGTGAACTCCCCATCCCTGGAGATATTTAAAAGATATATAGATGTGGCACTTAGGGACTTTCTGAAATTAACAGCTAGGTGGATTTCTGAAGTGATTGTAGAAAAAGATCTAATTCCCATTGTATAACTTACAAACTTGAACCTGTTTATTGATTATAACCATTTTCATTGCTGTTTCTTGGAATCTTTAGATTACTCTAACAAATTGGGATTTAGGCAGTTGTAGTTGTTTTTTCTGTAAACACTCTGGCATGTAGCAGTTGATAATACACCACTCAATTTTTCTTTCACTTTACTTTTTTTTTCTTTCCCAAATAGCTGAGGGTTTAGATGACAGTTACTTTTGAAACTGAACTTCTATTAATTTAAGATTCTATATTTACCAGTTCTGCATATGTGGTTAAAAGGAATGATAGACATAAAGTTGACTAATGTGTTTCTGCTTCAGAGTTGTGTAAAGACAGAAATCCATAGATCACATGTTTACATGAGGGGGAAAAATGGGTAAAGATAAGGTCTTCTACAGAGAAGTATACTACTACCACATCATTTTAAATCCATTTGGAGTCGTCCACAGATGATGGGACTTTTTCATTTGCTTCAAGTATCTTGCTGGATTGAATCCTAAATGGTTAATTCCTATTTTTCAGACCTGTGTAGTTCTGTATTTTCTGGACTTTGCTGTGCTGCCCTACAGTGAAATTAGGTTAGATAGAGCTTTTCATCCAGAGCGTGGTTGAGCACTGGAACTTACTCCCCAGGGGAGTGGTCACAGCACCAAGCCAGTCTGAGTTGTGCTCTCAGGCACATTGTGTGGTTCTTGGGGTGTCCTGCACAGGGCCAGGAGTTGGACTCCATTATCTTGATGGTCCCTTCCAACTCAGCATTTTCCATGGTTCTGTGAAATTCAACACATAGTTTAGTTTCCAAATGGTCATAAAAGTGTTGTTTTGATTTTTAGTTAATTATTGTAAGATAGGGTTTTGTTTTCCCTTCACCTTCCTTCAGCTATATGTTCTCATCTCTTCTTTCTCTGGCAGCTCCTCTGCTATGAGAGCATAAACACGTGTGGTGACTAAGCTTCCAGTGTCAGTCAAAATTTTATCCAAAAGGATTACTGGGCTTGTCTTTTCCACAGTAACTAAGAAATGAAGTTCTGTATTTTGGGAATTAAAGTGTCAGGCCTTCATGTCCCTATTCCTTTCTAGGAACTATGAGAAGTACTTTGTCAAGGCACAGAAAGTGAGACGTCTCATTGCCAACGACTTTGTGAAGGTTTTCAGGAGTGGTGTTGATATTTTACTCACTCCCACCACTCTGAGCGATGCAGTGCCTTACACAGAATTCATCCAAGAAGACAACAGGACCCGCAGTGCTCAAGATGACATCCTGACACAGGCTGCAAACATGGCAGGTGAGTAGGGGCAGGAACTCAACCTACATTTTCCCCTGCCTCATCATTTTAAAAGTCCAGTCCCTTAAGCCATTTAACCTTCTCTTTAGAATCAAGATATTTCACTCCCATGTCCTAAGTCTTACAGTGATAACAGGGTCTAAGGACAGTTTTATTAAATGCTTAGAAATGTAAGACCAGATTTTTAAGTAGGGTACCTTGGAGCTGAGTGTGGGCTGCAGGTAAGATGAATCTGTTCCAGAGACAGAAATCTCTCTAATTAATTTCTTGTGATCATCTAGCATTCACTTTGTTGAATCGAATTATTTTAGCTAGTCTTTTTTCTCTAACTTTTTTTCTGGTTCTCTTAAAATTGATACAGAAATTACTCTAAGGTTTATAGTAAGTCTTTGCATGTGTATTTTTTTTTCTTCCAGGACTGCCAGCCATAAGTGTTCCTACAGCTCTTTCAGAGAGAGGCTTGCCAGTTGGGCTTCAGTTCATTGGACGTTCATTCCAGGAAAAGCAGCTTCTCACTGTAGCCAAATGGTTTGAAAAACAAGTACAATTCCCAGTGATTCAACTAGAAGAAGTAGAGAGGCATGACAGTGATGTCTTTCAGCATCAGAAATCTGCTTCTTTTTCATAGCCTGGGTCTTGCTACTCAGCTAGAGCAAGACAGCTGTGGGGATGGTCAAGAAACTAATTTCTGCAGTTAATTGTCTTTTGCAGAAGTAATAATCTGTTCTAAGAAGATGTTATGCAGTAATGCACAATGGAATCACGACAGCTTGTTACAGTGTAATTAAGGCAATGTGAATCATTAAGTAAACATTACCACATTATTAAGCAACATTTCTTACTGATATTAAAAATACCAAGTTGAAATTGTGTATGTTATGCCTGTGAAGCTGATTTTTTAATCCCTAGAGGGTGTGTAAGGTATCTAACCAATTAAAGAACTAGCCTGAACTGTGGTGCGAAAACTTCGTGGTTGCCAAAGGGCTTGGTTTCCTTCTGGAGTGTAGACTTTTGTAATGGCAACAACTAGACAAGCTCTGTTGGAACAAAGGCATCAAGGATCTGTTTACCAAGAGTTAAATACAAAGGGAAACAAGGGAATAACTTAGAACCATAGAATCCTTTAGATTAGAAAAGACTTTTGAGATCATCAAGTCCAACCAGCACTACAAAGTTCATCATTCAATTATATCCCTAATGCCACATCTACACATCTGTTATGTGATGATTATTAAGGCCATTGTGAGAAAGCTAAATCACACCTGCATTTAGATCCCTGTTTTATCAATATCCAAGCTGTGGAAGTGTTAGTTCATTTTAAAAACCAAAATGTTCCCTACTTCTAGTTAACTTGTGCAGAAGGGTTTACAAATCATGCAGATTACTCTGGTTATATCTGTGTAAGAATGATGAATTCCAGATATCTTCTGGGGAAAGATGTGTAGTAGTAGTAGTACTTCAGTAGTTATTTTCTTCTTCCTTCATCACTGTTCTTTATAATCAACACTTAAATACTTGCTAAGAAAGAGAGCTTACTCGGTGTGGGAATAATGCCATCTATTCCTTCATGGACAGTCATTCAACACAATAGTAATTCAAACTGAATTTCCAAACTGTCATCATATAGACTGGAAGACTTACTAAACAACTCTTAACCTGTTTCAAATGTTGCAGTTTCCTTTTCTTGATAGTTAAAAACATGAAGGATGAAGTTTGTAGGTGTTTGGCATCAGATTTACTTTCAATCGTAGTCTACAGCATGCAGAGATGGAAAAGGTGTAGAGGGAGAAAAATTACTGAGGAATCCTGTATGGAAACATAAATAATCTTCCAGAATTACATCTTGTCATATACCATATTGTCACCCATATAAAAAAGAAAAACCTTATTTCTAAAAATTGCTGATGAATTGGTGAATTTTCTATATGCCAAAGTGAGATTTTTCAATACCTTTCCTACAGGATTAAAATGGTGCACAACTAAAAACCCCACATTTAAAAAGCTGAATAGAATATAGAACTTTCCATGGAACAGTCTTAGGGAACTTGCTTTTTCTATTAGTGAGTAATGATGAACTGAGATTCCTAATAAAATATTTTTACTAATGTCTTGTTCAGTAATTTAGGTGTGCTGTAATCATGCAGGAGAGTCTTACAGCAGCTTGCTGACCAGAGCTCTCAGTGAGGTTATCCAAGTTGCTGTACCTGGATATATGCTTTAAATAGTTGCTCTTTGATGTGCACATCCCAAACCCAGACCTAGCACTTGTTGTTTCTGAAAGTAAAGGTCAGTCTCTTGGGCCAGAGTTTGAGATAAAATCCTGGCTGTGCAGAGCATTCCTGGAGAGACTTGAAGCACCTTGGAGTGTTGCAGAAGAGAGCAAGCTGAGGACTGTGCTTTCCCTTGGAAATTCATTCTAGACTGACTTCTGACTTACTGAAGATCACTGCTTATGCTTGGCAGTCTTTCTCTTAAAACTTCCTCTGATGTAAAGAGATACCTGATGGGAAAACTGGATCAAGGCATAGATCCCTACTCCGTGTTTCCCAAGCAGTTAGAGGAGAGGTAGGTGGAAGGTCCCTGTATCTGCACTACCTTTTTTTGAAGTGGGGCTCCAGTTCCAGTCTGGAGAACCCTCTACAGGAGCATTCAGAAGATCACAGTGATGACCTATTCTGACACAGGTCCTCCAGAGTTTCTGCTGCTGGCAGATTTCTGAGCATAGAACAGCTGTGTGGGGAAATACACAGTGGGGGAGGTACCAACCAACCAACCAACCAACCAACCAACCAACCAACCAACCAACCAACCAACCAGACACCCATTCTGCCTGGCATTTATAACTGTATGTTAGCAGTTGAATTAACAATCCAGAGACTTAAAAAACAAACTCCCGAGTAGATACTTACATTTCTGAGTTATCAGATTCACAGCAGCTCCAACAAGGTTTCTGTCCTCCTCCCACTCCTAGCTGGTTTGCATTTTTGGGGACTGTATGCCTATATTATCTTTCTGCCCTCCCCTTTCTAAAGCTGGGATTTCATCAAACCAGAGGTAAGAACTTAGGAACCAGTTTGGTCAAGCTGCACGAGTTCCTTACACTGCAGGAGAATAGGTAAGAGACTTTTGCCGTCTTCATATTAGAAAAACTGGTAGTTGACTCAAGCCTCCAGCAGTTCCCAAAGGAGCTTTCCACCCCAGCCTGCCTATAGGTACTGTGGTTGTGAGCAGAGCTTTGTGCAGCTGCTCCCAGTGCCAAGTCATGGCTCCAGAGTTATGAACGGAAAAATTGCTATGCCAGATAATTAGACTCCCAAACTCCCTTGTTACAGAAGCACAGGAATTCCAAGGAGCAGGAAGGTCTGGAGGTAAAAAAAAAATAAAAGGAAAAACCCAAAACCCTGCCTAGGCAAACATTTTGTACAGCTGTCTTGAAAAACAATTCACTGAAATAATAGAGTTGGAAGTTTCATGGCATTGCAGCACGGTCACAGTGGGAGGTAGGTGTAACCTTAGCACACATTGAGCCCAGATAATTCCAGTGTTTCCTGAAAGAAACAAAAGCTAGAGCTTTAGCAAACAAGCAATCTGGGTTTTGGTGCAAATTGTTTTTTCTTCAGGTAATGAGAACCTGTAAGGACATTGTATAGCAGAAAAGCTTTTTCTGAGATGAAAATTGTTAAGTGCTTTTGCTTAAGATGTTTTTAAATACAATAGCCATCTGATATTGCACTTTATGCTGTTTCCACATATGAGTTTTTTCCTCACTCTCTTGAAGAGCACTCATAAAAAGGAGAAATTCAAAGCAAAATTTAACCTCGTGCTGCTAAGTGCTGCTCCTTCTCTGTTCCTGCATTTCTAGTTTCCAGGTATCATGCACTTAATAGTAACTAAAAATTCATTGTAACTTCCAAAGTGCTAGTCATTTCTCCATGAGTTGTATGATTCACCCAGGAACTAATCTGTGGAAAGCTGCAATAGGGAATGGGCTTTGTACCCTATCTGGGGAATCCCACAGGCCTCCCCCTCAGCTCTGCCCCCCAGAATACTGACAGCAGTACCATTCATACTGCATACAGATGGGCAGTTGAAAAGGGAGAAAAAGGTGTGCACAGCATGCCTAAAAATCTCAGCTGGAGTTACATGGCAGTTGTACTTCATGTTAAATTGATGCCCACAATGCCACCAGAAAGAGCACAGAAATAAGCAAAAAAGCCAGAGGAGCAAAAAAGGTTTATCTAAGTTTGTTATTTTTCCATCTATCTCTCAAATAAAAAAGAAGGTATCCAGTTACAGGAATGTTAGAGAGAGGCAACAAATGAAAAACACAATCTTCCTAATTAGCTCACCACACCTCCAATTGACTAATGTCCAGATGCAATTAAGTGATTCCAAGCTAACCTTTCTTTGTAAGCAGAATAAAGGGTTTTTTCCCACCCAGCACAGGCATCCTCATGTACTTGCTGTTGAGCAGCAGTAAAAGGTGTCTTTAGCTCAGGGGTGCAGGGCACTCAGGGAAAGCAGCAGGAACACAGCCAGGGCACTTTGCCATATCCTGTGCCATTTTACAGCCTGGGCTATGGTCACTGTAAGGGTGAAAGTGCTGTAGGGGGTCACAAGCCAAGTCTGTAGCACAATACATGATGAAATGGACTTCAAAGAGCTGGAAATTTAATCTTTTTCAGCTGAAGAGTCTGCTCCTTTATGTCACTGTGTGTGTGACAGCCAGTGGTGAAAGGATTTGTGTGTCCTGCCTTGCTGCACTGATAGTGACACATGGGGCACAGGGTACTGCCATGTGTGCTAGATCAGACACCTGGGGCACAGCAGGGACTCCTCAGCTACAGGCCCCTTTCAGGATCCCCAGGTGCATTATGGTGGAGAGGAAAGGTCAGAGGACAGACTGTCTGAAAGGCTGCTGCAGGAGGGTGTGAGATAAGGGCAGGAGCAGAGGCAGTAGGTGGTCAGTACTGTCTGGCAGCACTGGGCACCTGCCTGCACTGTACCGTGACCTGGGACAGCTGCTGGGCTGTACCTGCTGCCTGCTAGCACCACTTCCAAAGGGGAGACAAGATCCTGCACTGCAGTGTATGGAGGAAAAGCAGTGGGCACTTCATTGTGCCACCCAGGAGGGGACGTTTCAGCTTGGGAAGTGACTCTGAGAAGCACAGAAATATTGTCTAGGCAAGCTGAGAAACATCAGGAGGTAGAAAGCACACAAAAGAGGGAAAGGATTAAGTGTCATGAAAGCTGAAAACTCATTCAAGCAGCCAGACTTGGGAGAGGAAGATTGAAGAAATAAAGGACATGGGGATGAGGAAGCACACATAATCTCAGAATATTCTGAGTTGGAAAGGACCCACAAAGCTCATCAGAACTATTCTGGTGAAGGAGGGGCCTTGACTTCATGTTCCTAAGTTGAAATCTTCGAAGGTTTTGTAAGTTGTACTTCTCTGAACAGAGGCAACTTGATTTAATCCAAGACCAGAGTATTTAAAACTTTCATTCACCAGCTTTTAGTGCCAAGGTAAGTGCTACTCAGGCACATATAACATCTGACACAAACACACAAAATACATGTTTAACAAAGATCAAAACATGTTATTAACAGTGTACTTCAGGAAGCCTTGGAACAAACTGCAAAAGGGACTATGTGGGCATGATTTCTCTATATAGAGAATAACCATTTCATACAGTCATCTCCCTTATTAAAATCTAACAAGTATTTTTTGTTTCTTTCTCCTATTAATATTCAAGAACCTTTTGTTTGGAAACTTAATCATCAGCCAAGCCACACACACCTATTTACTCAAGGCAATATTGGTTGTTTTGTTTAAACATGCCTTCTCAATTTATGTGTTTAATTCATTCTTGTATTTATAAAGCACAGTTACATTTTTCCTCAGCCTTTATTCTGCTAGAACAGTTTATTCCTGTATATTAGAGTGCCCTGTGCTAATCCCTGTAGCCATTCACTGCACCTGCTCCAGCTGAATCCATGTCTTCCAACAGAGGTGACAAGTAATTGTAAAGGCAATTCCAGGTGCATGTTTATGAGCACAACAGCATTAATATTTCCCTGTCACTCCTGAAAAATCCTTCTCCAGAACACTCTGGAATCACACTTGTCCTTTACTCAGCCACATTACACCACACTGTAGCTCAGAGCCAATTTATGGTTAACCAGTGCACTTGGGGCTTGCTCTGCCTCCATGGCTCTCAGTGGATAACCATTTCCTGTATGAGACCATTTCCTGGGAGCTCATTACTAAGCCTCTAGGTTCATGACCTTGCACTCCTTCTCATCAGTGCTATTCGGATTATTGGAGTTCCCCAGTTTCTCCTGTAACAGCCCAACTCTCCACTGTTTTGACAGTAATCCCAGCTTCATGTCATCAGAAACAAAGAATGTGTCCTTCAAACAACTTTCCTTATCACCATAACTTTACCCTCATTGCAATCATTCTCCAAGCCACTGCTGCCAATGGACTTAGAGGACAATAAAATCCAGTTCCTCCTGTGTGGCCTCTGTAAGTCTCACCTGTGCCCTGATGAATCATGTAGATGCAATCACCTATTGAGAAAGCTACATACAGACTGAGGAGCTGCAGCCTTTCTTAACAAAAACTTGGGGTTACAGCCCTCATTCTATTCCATGCCTGGCGTGCTTTGATGGGTAAAACCACATAGAGTCCCATTGCAATAAACACTGTGCGTGGGTATCAAGAAAAGAACTTGCCCCTGAAAAGAGCTTGCATCTATTATGCATCCATCCAAAACCCCCATAAAACCCCCAACAAAAAAGCCACCCCAGGATAATGAGCTATTGTATCCACAGCACTCGAAACATAAGAGCCTGAATGATCTACTCTCAATTGTGGACAAAGGAAACACGCTGAATCACTAAAACCCAACCTTCAATAGGCAAAATGCAGCCTTGTCACTAAGACAAACTGCTAATAGCAACAATGAGGCTTGGAACAGCTTGTATGGAGCCAAAGTGGCTCTCATACTTTAGCTGAAGTTCATCCAAAGTTGAATGGGGAGGTCTCCAGATGGTCACTGCTACTGGGGTTGGAACGAGGGACCATTATGTTACTTTCTTGTTAATACACAAAGTGTGGAATTTTGTTTAGTGGTGAAAATTAATACTCACCCCAAAGGAGTGGACAGAATAAGCCATGAAAGAAAAGGGCATCACTTACACAGGGAAGATGATACTACTTCAAAAGGATAGTAGTATCATAGTCATATGATTTTGGCAGAAAAGCCAGGGGAAAAGCACAATTGTGTCTCAAAGATTGTGCTGTGCTTTTTTCGTGCAGCATGTAAAACCATGTAATTTCTTTTATAGAAGCAAACTTCTAGCTTCACAGTATTTAAACAGACAAGCAACAAAAAAAATCCTCAATTGCAGCCCTAGTCAGAAATGCGACAGGCAGAGGGATGTCCACACTGTGGAACCCAACTATAAGCTCTGCTTCATCCCAAGTCTCCCATTTAGAGTTGCATTTGTGTCTGTCCCCTGTGCTTCACAACCACGCTGATGATGTGGACTTTGCCAATACAACCTGGCTCAGGGAGAGAACAAAATAGCTCAAAAGGCCCTTCAGAAAGCAGCATCATTCATCTCTGAGCCAATCTGCCCTCTCCCACAGACACCACCTTTCCTGCTTGCAGACAAGAGGAGGTGGGAAGGTGCTGGACTCCACTTGCTGGGTTACACAAGTCAGAGAACATATTTAGGAGGAAAAGCTGTCCCTGAGAGGGCTGCCCAGTACACCAGGGCAAAGACTGTCTTTGGGGATATTTGAGGGCAGACCTGATGCCTCTCCAGAAGTGTTGGCTTCCAAGGACTCAGGGAGAAATTTGTGTTTCTTGATTTCCCATCCCACTCTTGAATCTTAAATCAATCACAAGGTTCTCAGAGCACCATAGCAGCACACACATGGAGAGTGTGAGGAACTTATAAAAGCTCCGAGGGCTATGTGAAACACTGTGCAATCAGGGAGATAACATATCCCAAGGCCTGCCATGGAGAACATGCCTAAACATTATCAGGGTGGCATGACAGTGGTCACTGGAATTTTCAGGTGAGGTGAGAGACGAGAACCTTGACTTCATGTTCAGAAGGCTTGATTTATTATTTTATGATATATATATATTACATTATAACTATACTACAAAGAAAAGGAAGGAAAGGTTTCTAGAAGCTGCTAAGCTAAGAATAGAAAAGAAAGAATGATCACAAAAGAGTCCTGGATTGGCCATTAACTATAAACATCTAAGATGGGCCAATCTAGACGGACCTGTTGCATTCTACAGCAGCAGATAACCTATTGTTTACATCTGTTTCTGAGGCCACAGCTTCTCAGAAGGAAAAATCCTAAAGAAAGGATTTTTCACAAGGGGATGTCTGCAACAGGGTGGCACAAAACCCCAGCTCTGTTCATGCCTTTTTGATTTGGGACTTAAAGCATTCATCTGACAGAATTATTTACAAAGCCAAAAAATCATTCACTCTGTGTTGTAGCCAACAGTCCTGCACATTTTGCCACAAGACCATCTCACCTGAGGGCAGGCCAGCAGGACCACAGCACATCTTGGCAAGAGACTCCCTCACAGAACAAGCAAAGTGGCTCTCTTATCTTCAGCCAAAAGGAGAGGAGATTACACCTCCTAGTATCTCTCTTGGGGGAGGAACTTGGTGAAACACACTACTCTTAAACTAAACTACTCTTTTTTTTGGTTCACAGAATATAAACTGAGATGTTGCAGGTGCCAAGTGTATTTCTCCCACACAGCATGTTTTTCTCTAAAATCAAATTCACCTTTTCGAGTACATGCCATGGGAGGGAAGAATGGTGGTGAGGAATTTGTAGTATGCCTTAAAAAATGAGGGGAGACAAATGAAATACCAAAGGAGGAAA
This sequence comes from Geospiza fortis, assembly GCF_000277835.1. Taxonomy (NCBI): domain Eukaryota; kingdom Metazoa; phylum Chordata; class Aves; order Passeriformes; family Thraupidae; genus Geospiza; species Geospiza fortis. The sequence goes on along the minus strand of NW_005054417.1, from coordinate 101,126 downwards.
TAGTTTTTGCAAGCAAGTCAGCAAAATATTCTAATGCATTTGCTCTTCAAGTACTGTTACATTTACAAACAGCCTGATGAAGGGGAAGTGTGTTGTTCCAGCTCCATTGCCTCAGGAAGAGCAAATCAGAGCACTGAAGGATTAGGAGTAGATCTAACATACTTAGAACCTGGTGAAAAACAGACTTCAGATGAACCTGCACTGACCTAGCAACATAACTGAAAATAAAGAAGACAATTATTTCCCTTTCTTCTTTAAAAGTGAGACCCTAAGACAAGCTGTAGAGGAACTTTAGGTAACTACTGCTTTTCTCTGTGCAACCTTAGCAGTTTTCCTGTAGAGCATTTCTGACTCCTGCTCTTCAATGCCACTTCATTTGTTCCATTCAAACCCACGATTTCCCAATGAATTTGGCCAACAAATACAGAATTCATTGATAGACTTAAGATGGTGTAGAAAACCATTCAGAACTCATTCTGCTTGGTGTAAATGGACTGGTCATGCTGTTATTAAGAGACATCTGTGAGTGTAGTTATGGGTAGTCTTCCCCATAGACTTGTCAAAAATTTCCTTCTCCTGGTATAATTTACTCTGAAAGCACAGACATTTCCTAAACCACTGACTCTGGCTCTCATGAACAATCTCACTAAACAAACATCACATTTCCATGCAGTCTAGTATTATGCAGACTGAGTGTGCTATTGAGTATTTTAGAGCATTCTTCAATCTCTTTAAATACATGAGAATTTAGTTCATCTCAAGCTCCATTTCTTACATCCAGAAATTGCTGTCATTGCTTAAGTGTCAGCACAATGTATGGGGTGGGGGACAAGAAGACTAAATACCACTCAATTATTCTATTGATCTATTCAATTTTTTAAGTATTTTTTTCTAGGACCTGCTGCAAGCACAAACCTTTTTTTATAATTACCACTAAAAAGCATTGGCAAGAAACAGTTCTGAAAAATTATAAACTCTCCAAAGATGAAACCTGAAAATGAGTTTCATTATTCATGAATAGCCCTTGGAGATATCTAACTGTTTCTATAAAGTTAATATTGTCAAGTCCCTGCCCATATGCCACTTTTAGAGCATCTGATATATTTTTCTATTTTCAATACATTAGCCTTTACTGATAGCTGGGAAGGTCTGGTTTTCTCTGCTTAACTAAGGAAGACCAGCTGCACAGGGACACTGAAGACAATTTTCAAAGTGATCCCTTTCAGAAGTGACTTAGCTCTCTACTAATGTCATTGCTTCAGAAAGCTTGGTCAGACCTCAGAGCAGAGGTTGTCCTTCAGGAGTTTGATGAAACATTACAAGGAAAAGGCCAGTACACAGAGACTGCACTTGAAGTAAATAATTTTTATCACTATCCAGCTGGAGGAGGCCTTACTTATGCCAGTGTGGTATACTGCTCTTGTATCACTCCTAATTTCTATGCAAGTGTCAAATACTATCCAAGGAAAAAACCAAACCACTCTACAACTCTAAATACACAGTGGCAACACTATAACATATATCAGCCACCTCTTTTAACAACATTACAAACTTCTCAAGTTTGATAGGAAAATGCTTTCGATCAATCTGTTGATGCTCATTACATTCTTTTCAATTTGTTATCAGCCCAGTCTCCCATCATGGTTTCTGCTATTTTTCCTGTGACTAAGATGCAACAGACTTATGGTTGGGAGTGCCCACTGAAATCCTGACAGCTCGGAGATGCAGTTTCCTCCCCTCCTTCCTCAGGGCTTCCCTGGGGGCCACAACAACACTCACCCCAACAGCCTCTCAGCTTGGTTTCCTGGGGGGAGGTTACGCATTTTCAAATGTTTAGCTGCAATTTGCCCCCCTCCCAGTTTGTTACCAGAGGGGAAGATAGACAGTCAGATGAAATAGCTATGATGTCTCTGGTTTGTATCTATACATATCTCCAAGTCCTTTCTCTGCTGTTAGTGACAAAGATTTTGTTTTGCCAGCAGCACCAGTAGGTGACCAGGAGCACAGCTGGGCTGAGAAGGGAAGGTGGATTTTTATTCTTAGGAAAGCCTAGGCTGAAGTGTTTAATATCTTACCTTATTCCACATAATTTGTATCTTATCCTATGGAAAAAGGTGCATCAGCTTTTCCAGCTAGAAACTTATGTCCTGTATTTGTTACTCTCAGCTTCCCCATTCTTGTTTTATATTCATGGAGAGGAGGGTTATTGTTTTAACAGTTCCCTTTCAGCCAGGATGTTGTTGTTTTTCTTGAAATGAATCTACCCTTATTTTTTTCCCAGTTATGGCTGATTAGGCAGCCTGGAAAATATTCTTAGATATTTACAGTTAGAATTTACATTTTTTTCCCACAAATGACTTAGTTCAGAATTGTTTTCGACTTTGTGAAATTGTATCAGCTAAAATTACTAATTTGCATTTTGTTTTTCTTGAACAAACATAATTGAGTTATGAACATTTTTATTTATTGTACCACTAATTTTTACTACTGTGCTTCCTCTCCTCTGCTGAGGCAAAATCTAGAGTTTTCTTGATATCTGGAACAGTCATTTAAAAAAAAAAAAAGAATGTTATTTAGTGATTCTGAAGACGTTTCAGTGCTGGCAGCATGAGATTGCCAGCATATGACATTTGGATTAATGTCTCCACAAAACCCACAATTTTCCTTTTCCTCCTATAAATTATAGATGGTAACTGAAAGAGCCAGTCACCTGTTCCTCATAAAAAGTAGAGGTTTTTTTCTCTCACAGAGAGACACTCCTACTCCCTTTTGCACTTTTTACAATAGGAAATCAGTCCATGAGATAATTTCTTTGTTATTTGTCACTAGTAAAATATTCATGTCTTTTTGCTATTTTTGGTCATGGAGTGCCATTTCTATTCCCCTTCTGTCCACTAACCTTTCCGAAGAGATTTTTACCTCTGATTTAAAGATTTCAATCAGCCAAAAATTCCCATCAAGTTCCAGCAATGCCATCTCTATTGAATTTACATTCATAAATGAGCATTTCCAGTTTTCATGTTTATTTTATTATATTTTATGGTTATTATCTAGGACCCTCACATTGGCATAAGCAGCTAAATTATTTCCCCCCATGTCCTTGGGGGGAAAGTTGGTTTTATTCATTCCATTTAAGTTGGTTTTATTCACCATGGCATGGTTTGGAGCTAAATGGGTGCTCATGTGCTCCCAGCAGTCCCTTTCTCACAGAGTGGAAGCTGCAGAGTTTTCCCAGCTCACTCAGAGGCTCTCTGCTCACCAGAAACCCTCCAGGAAGAGGAGCCTCCCCTCTGCCCTGCAGCCAAAGGCAGGAGTCATTAAACAAATTTATGCCTGCAGCCTTTCTTCAGCGTGGATAAGTGGTTTCTGACATTACTGTGGTTAATACTTGACCATGCGCTGCTTTGTCTACCCCTCCCCCCTTTAAAAAAAACCCCAAATCTTGCTCCATGAGTAGTTTTTGCACTTAAGAGGAAGGCAGAGAGAAATGAACCTTTAAAGCAAAAACAATTTTTGCATGTACCCATATCCTTACTCTTAATTTTCATTCTTTTATAGGAAGCGCTACGTAAGAACATTAAGGGGCAGTTTAAAGGTTGAAGCTATTTTATTCCACATAAATTCAGGCATTAATGATGCAGTTCTGTCTTTGGTTTCTAGTATGATCCTGAATTGCAGCAGGATGTTATTCTGAATAAATAATCAAAACCACAAAAACTCATTCTTGAAATCGGGACTGTGTCTTACCAGAGATGTATTGCACACCAAACAAGAATGGATTTAGCACTCCCCTATCACTGCCTTGTAACATGGTGCTTTTATAGGATGTGCTTTAAAACAGGACCAATTATTCTTACAGATTGCAGTACAAATCGTAGTGTAATTAGTCCTTAACAGCAATAATAAAAGAAAGTGAGAAAAATAGTGAAATAAAGAGAGACAAAACCCAATTTATTTTAAGTAATTGCATTTCCACCTATTTATTTAAAATCTGCCACTTTCAAATCTTGTCATCTTGCCAATGCAGCAGCACAATGTTCTGCTGCTAGCCCTTTATATATCTTTGTAGAATAAAAATCTCAGCTGCAGTATTCCCTTACTCTCAGATCAGAAATGATTCCTTCCTAATCCAAATCTCCTAATGGCTCAGGATTCTGTGCTGAGAGATTTTCCATCTTCTTGTGAGATCAAATAAGCAACTTTTCAGTCAAGTGTCCTAAAAGAACGATTGTCTATACAGCCATTTTCAAAGCTAAAACTCTTTTCCTCACACATCTGAAGTATTCTCTTGCTTAGGAGATGTTTTTTGTATTCTCTGTAACCCCTTCTTAGTCAGTTTGCTTAGCCCAATACCAACCTCACAGTTAATGACCTCCTTGTTATTTCAAATGCATAGAGAAACTAGATTCAATTCAAAGTCAATATCACTGGTAGGCTATTGTAGTTCTGAAATATTTACTTGCCAGTCTGTTGGAATAAAGTAAAAGAAATTTTTTAAAAGTCTAGAAAATAGGCCCCAAGAACAAAAGTACAGTCTGCCTTAACAAGCATGGCTGAATGGCATCCAGCATTTTAGTCTTTCATCATTGCTCTGTGGAGCTCAGTATTCCCCCAGTCCTCCCAAATTCAAGGGCTTGTTTTTGATTTTGGATCTACATCTCCAGATCAACAGCTATGAAAACATGAAAGATGCACAAATGTTACAGCATTCATTCCCAAATTTGGCAGCCAGACTAAATCAATGGTGTTTGTAAAGCACAAATCACCTTGTACATTTCAATGGGGTCCTTGATCACCAAGCTGCAGACAATCAGTTGGATAATGAGGTTTTTTATCTGTCTCACAAATAATTGTGTTACTAAAACATATTCCTCTCTGAATTCCAGTAACATTCTAGCCAGGGGTCAAAACCTTCCAGGTTCTTCCTTTGTAATTCCTGCAGCATATCAATGAACTGGCAATATGGACATTGAAGGTAGTATGAAATCCAGACACTGCAAAAAACACTGAATATACAAGAAGCATCAGGAAAACAAGTGTATGAACATGTTACTCACAACTGTACGAAACTCATCAATTTTCAGAGTGACTGCTTGGACTTTCCAGCCTGCCCTGACCTCACATTATTGCAGCCAGGAGCAGTGATGGAGCCTTCAGATCCCAATTATCCCAAGCATCCAGGTGCACATGCCTTGTGCACTCTGATCAGTCAGCAAAAGGAATTATCAGCTTTACAGTGCAATGGAAAAGATTATGCTTTTTTCTGCTCTGCAGAAGTGGACATGGAGAACTTGGACTTGTTTGCAAAGTTGTGTTTTGGTAATATGTGGCGGGATAAACTTTGCTCTAAATTCAGATTCAAAACCAAACTGAGCTGTGAAGAGTTCATATGGTTTAGTTAAAGTGGTTTGCTTTGGGGTTTTTTTGCTTGTGGGGCTTTTTCATTTGGTTGGGTGGTTTTTTGGGTTTTGGGGATTTTTTTAATACAACCACCCACTGCAGGGCTTTTTACCTTTTCCACCTGGGATCAGCTGTGTTACTACAGCACATCTACAGTGTTGTAGTAACCATGTCTGTACCCATGGTTGTGTAAGGAGCAGACAATCTGGGAAAAGGCCCAAGTACCTGAAATCTTCACTGTTTATTTTCCAGTACACTGACTGCTGTAACAAGGGCTACTACTTTTCTTTACAAACCTTGCTCTCTTTATATTGTACCCACTTTAATGAGACAGTACCACTTTATCTACCTGACAGGTCATAGCAGAATAAGCTGTGCTCTGTAGGCACGTCCTAAGCAGCATGAAAGGTGAAACTAGACCAGGTTCCTGCATTTTGGAGCTGCATTTTAAGCAACAGTTACTACCTGCCTCCTCCACAGCCAGGTCAAAGGCAGGACAGTTTCTTTCCTGAAGTTCTCAATGACTCCCAAAGAGCTGCCCCGACCAGCCTGCCTGCCCACATCCTTTACCAGAGTTACCAGGGACTGCTCATGTGAGGAAACCTGCTGGCACAAGTAGTGAGTGTGCAACCAGGTCCCAGCAGCCTCCATGGGTGCTGTTCCTGAACTGGGATCATGGTTACTGGGAAGAGCTCATGACGTAGCAAGCACCGTGCATACTGTATGGAAGTATTTCCCCCAAATCTGACTCAGAATCCCCTGGGCTCACTCAGCTCCGTGTCCAGAGACCAGAGCTGCCCAGTAGCTGCAGCCCTGCTCTCTTCTCCCAGCAGCACTGGTACCCCTGGCAGCAGCACTGTGCCACAGCCTCTGTGCCCCACTGCAGCATCCCTCATCCCTGAGCCCCACATCCTATGCCAGGGCTGCAGACACACCAGCCAGGGCCTCCTCATCTCACCCTCCCACCAGTGACCAGTTGTGCAAGTGTTTTGCCCTTCCAGATCAAATAACCCAACTCAAGGTGTCTCACATGATGGGACACAGGGAAATTGAGAAGTCTGAATTGCTGTGGTTTCAACTTTCTGAAGTGAAGCACCTGGACCAACAACATTTTTATGTTTTTGAAGCCTAGGGACTGCATTTCTTGATCATCCCTCTAAAAAAATGCAGTAAAATTCTTCTCAGAATCAAATGGATAGCCAAAGAGACTGACACCAAACTGAAATACTAGATTTGGGAGAATACATGCATGATTTGGCTGAAAGAGCAGAAGGAGAAGGTCTAACAGAAGATACTATACAGATACCTCCTGATTAGCTCCAGACTACAGTCCCAAAGCCACACCGATGTGTAAAAGATTCCATCTCACCAGCAAATGAAAGAACATCCCTAAATGCCCATGGCATGCTGCAAGCTAAGCAAAACTGAGCTGCTGACTTTGTGAACGTGTGCTCAACGTGATGTAATTATCATATCATTTTGCAGTGCACCATCAAGAATTTGAGCTGGAAGAGCTTTGTCTTCTCTGGTGTGTGACTTAAAAGCCAGCAAAGTACATTGTTCACCTTCTCCAAGCAGCACTGCCACTGTGAGTGTTAAAGTGACAGTGACTAAAGGAATCAATGCTTATTTATATTTAAATCAATGCTTCACATTTACTTGGATTCATGGAAGAAATAAAACTTCTAATCTGCCAGCAATTCACCCAAATGAAAAATATAAATGCACTTGAAACATTTTTGAGAGTATAAAACTGAAATATGCTTCCTTGCTACCTCTGATTCTTTTCTCTGCTATAAACTAGAGAATCAGAATATCATTACTGTGATCATGGTGTCTTTATTCAGGGTGGGAGCTAAAGTCCCTTGCTCTCATTGACCTGCTGTACTGCTGACATCCTTGATACCTGAGCAGTTGTGATGAGGTGACAATTTTAGAACTGCAGCTGGCTGTTTATATCTCTTGAACATACATTTTCTGAGAGAAAATGATGTATCTTCTGAAAGTCCAGAATGGTAAATTGAGTCAAGCCTTGTTCAGAATGGCTGTCAAAGAAGATATTCTGCAGTTCCCAGTACTGTCTTCCCACCCCAGTCCCAAGGATAAAAGATGTAATGAGGGGTGGCTGCTATATGGGAGCACCAGCTGCTACTTTAACTTGCTGGCCCTGACAGCCAGAGAGGGCACAAGCTCCTGCAGAGAGCCCATCTCCCCTGGGAGCTGCAGCCTGCCAATGTCACCTTACTCCTTGTTTTCTTTTCCAGATCATTAACTGTTAAACAGGGAGAGAAAGCAGAAGTGAGTCCTGCTGCCCTGAGACCAGCACAACGTCAAGAAGGGAAGGCTACATTTCATCAATCCTCTGCTAAAGCAAGTGCAGCGTATACCTCTGCCAAAAAGAAAAGAGGGGTGGAAGTAAAAATAAACATCCCTAAAGCTCTTTGACTTTCTTCTGCCAGAATGTGCCTGTGTAAAACAGGTTTTGGCAGCAAGTCCCTGACTGGGGCCTGCTGCGCCCAGCTGCTGTGTGCCCAGGGGCAGAGGGGCAGCAGGCACAGGCAGTGGGACTGGGGTGACGGATGGGATAGGAGAAATCCTGCAGGCAGGTGTGGGCAGCACAGCAGAGTGGCTTGGTCTGTAGTTGGCTCCAGCTCCAGATCTCTGATGGACTGCACTGAAGCCTCCAGGTACCTTTGCCATTTCACCTTCACCACAAAATCTGATTTTCCACCTTCTTGAAACCCTCTCAAGAACATGGGGGTTTCCCTGCTGCTGTGGATGGCTGTCTCTCTCCACACCTCCACTATTTTTGATGCAAAACAGTTTCTAATTTTATGTCCTGACTGGGAATTTCCAGCTGTAACCTGGCTGCACTTCCAGTGCAGCAAGCAAGCAGGCTGACTCGGAGCCACATGATTTGCTCTTGACATTGAATTGTTTGTTCTTTTCACATCCTGGCCATTTCTACTGTGCCTAAGCATCAGTCATAAAACTTAAGAACTAGAAAATGTTTCCTACAAAAAGCTGCAGGGCTGCTTGGCTAGGACTCCTCCACAAAATGAGATCCTTTTCCACACTGCTGGTCTTTGTTTCTTAGGGTCTGCATATCCCAAGCACACCGTGCTGTTGTATTCTGGTCACACCACTCATTGAGATGCATGGGAGTCCCTTCCTCCAGGTACCAGCAGCCTCTGATGCACTTGTGTTGAGTCAAAAAAAAGATTAAACTGGGAGCATTCCCAGCTATCAGTGCTATATGACCTGAAAGAAGTCCAATTAGGATTCTAGAAAGTTCTAGGCAGACTTTTCATCAGTTCCCTTTGATTTTAAGGATATCAAAGGATTCAGGTGGAGGTGCAGAGGAGCAGAGCAAGAGGAGCTGGACTTCACCATCCGCTTTAGAAATGCCTTATTCCCTCCCTCGAAGGCCAGCCACACCAGGGTTAACGCTGAGGGTGACAGCGCCACCTCAGCTCCGCCCCTTCCCGAACCACCAGGGCGGTGTGTCCTCCTGGAGGCACCAGCAGGAAGCAGCCTCTACACTCTCCTTTGCAAGGACTGCAATCACAAGGAGCTATCCGGACATTGCAAATAAATTTTTTGGAAGTTTTATTTCCTTTTGGACAGGGCAAGTGTCAGAAATTGCTTCCTCAAATGACTGAGATACAACTCTTCTGGCACTATTCCAGGCTTAAATAAAGATGAGTTATAACACCAAGCTTTGCAAAAAGCATCAAGAAAAATGCTGATCAGGAAGTTTTGTGTAACTTCTTGGCAGAACTTGAGAAAGGAAGGATAGTTTAATCTCCATGGATTTATAGTTGCCTACAAGAAGGGGAAAGGCTTGATGTGGTTATGGTTCAAATGACTAATTTTTAGTGATTTTTTTTCTGCAGCCTATATCTGATTGATCCCTGTATGTCCATATTGAGTCCTTCAGACAGTTTGTCCTCTCAGACAGTACCAGATTCCAGAAGGAAGAGAAAATACAATATAAATCCAAACTGAATTGAATTTTCCTTCAGTGTAGCTTCCCATTAAGACCATACCAGTAGCATTTGTGGAAGTCCTCGAGTTATCTGCACTAGACCCTGCTGCCAGTCAGAAGGCAAGAATAACCTCTTCCTCCTCCTCTTTAAGCACTCCCCAGCCAGCATTAAAAGTCCTACATATGTAACATTGTGCAACATGCTAATTTTGTTATTGCTTTTGAGCCACTGGTTAAAAGAACCAGACTGGTTGATCCAAAAAAATTCCTAAACATCTCTATTATATTTTCAAATTTTTCTATTAGCATGCACATATTCTCATTAGAAAATCAGTGCCTATGTTCAGTTAGAGATTAAATAAGTAATTATATATCAAATTTTATTTCTCCTTTTGTAAATCAAGGAGTAAACTTCTGTTCATTCTCACTTATCCCGATTCTTTCAAAGAGATTGTTCTTTTTCTGACTTTGCAAGAGCTATTATTTTAAGTAGTGTTATTGGGAATTAACTTACATTGTAAAGGAACAAAGATGATCTTGCAGGCACCACTGATTAAATGGAGCATAAATTGTACCAGGCACTGAAACAAAGTCTAAAGTATATCAAGATACCATTGTTTAAAATAGTACAAAGCAATCTCAAAACCTTCAGCAAACACAGAAAGCAAGTGTTACCTGACTGCCAAAGAAGGCTACTAGGTATGATGTGAGAGAATTATAGGCCGCTCAGCCTAATTTCAAGCTCTGAAGTGCCCAGCAAATGACAATGGCTACAATCTGACAGAACACTCCCAGTAAAGCCAGATACCACCTGGTGAAATGTGGGCAAAGCACCCCGCAGTAATGAATAACGTAAAAAGGCTTTGGAATGTATTTTAAAATGTATATGCTGCCCTAAATACCTCCTCTTTTTGTCATGCTCTTTCAAAGAGAGAAACAAATGGATCAAAACCTGACCCTGAGGCAGAAAGCCATGACTATAAGAATGACATCTTTCCAAAGACAAGATATTGTCTGTCAGCCATGAGCACTTCTCTCTTTGAAACGAAAGCCACACGAGGACAAGTTCCTTGAAGAAGGGTATGCCACACTCCAGGTAACTCAGCAGTGCACACATTTCTGGGGCTAGTTAAGTACTAGTTGAATTCATCTTGGTTAGTCCATCCCATCTCAAATCCAGATGGCCTTTAAAGGTTGGTTTCTAAATCTACTTTCCCTAGGAATAAGCCAGTAGTTACTGCCTGGTTTGTCTCAACGGGGTTGCTCTTTAGTGGCTTTGACTCCGCAAATGGGCTGGGGAGGAAAGTTCACATTTCAGGGGAGGAAACTCCACATCTGGGGAATTCTGTGCTCAGTCTGACAATGAGAGGAAAACATACCCACAAACAAAGCCCTAGACAAAAACCAACTCCATGAGGTGCTTTAGCACCTGATTTATAGTTGACTCATTGCTTGTGACACAGAAACCTCAGGGCTATAACCAGTGTGGCACAGATTTTTCAGGGATGTCTAGAAAAGCTCACTCCTTTTCTGAAAAGGACTAATAACCAGATCCTTGGTGGGGGATAGGGAGATCTGCTGAAAGTCTAGAAACCTTGATGGAAAGCTTTTGTTGTCGCTTAAACTTAGTGTGAGGTAACATGCCCTTTTTGTCATACCCACCCTACACAATAAACTATTCATACCCCTATAAAAATCTATTTCATTGACAAAGTTTAATTTAAGAAGCTTTTTAGGAAAATGTTTCTCAACAGGTCAGGTACTTTTCTGCCAAATGCAAGTTTTATATGCTCAAATACAATTATCTATTACTCAAAATAATATTCACCCATTTTAGATTTTTAAAAAAACCATTCCTTAGACATGCAAAATAAATTAGTTTTAAGTTATAAACTATGATTGTACTGATTCTAAGTTTTCCACAGATTGTCCAAGTCAGTTTACTCAAAGGAGGTAGTCTTTCAGCTATTACAGCAGTAGATATGAATGCAGTACTTGTAGACTTTGAATAATCAAGCAAATAGGGATTTACAGGTCAGAAAATTATACCATTTCTGAAACCAATACTCTCACAGTATGTAAACACATTGTCCTTGATCTGTCGGTACAGAGCACTGCTCAGACAAACACAGTGTCCAACCTCCATCGAATCTGGAAGCTCTAGAATTGTACAGTAAACAGCAGAATTGCCTGAAGTCTGCACTGTTTTCTCAGGGAAGGTGATTAAATTAACCTAACATGTTTATTTGTTGAAAACAGAAGAAAGTCACATATTCCAGAGGTAGTACAGACATGGGCAATAATGTGTTTGTGCATAAGTACACTTACAACCAAATATTAAAAATCAGATTTTTAATGGTCTAACATATATTTACAGAAGTTCTCCCAACATAGCACAGTCAGGATGTGACTATTTTAAGACTATCAGTAAACATGCTAAATGCTGTTGAAGAGAAGCATTATGCAATCACTGAAAGAGTCTCTTCTTCACTCTTAATAGACAAAGTTTAATTACTGAACCCTTACCTAGAGGACAGAAATAACTTACAGGAGCTACCTAGAGGACAGAAATAACTTACAAAAGTAAAATACTTCCTGATCCTGTTCACTGTAAGTTAAACATCTTTCTTACTAAGGTGCACCTGAACATTTCCATGTTTTGAGAACTGACAGAATGATTTCCAAAACTTATTTTTCAGATCTGCAGAAAAACAAGCAAAATGTTTTTGCTTTTTGTTTGTACATCTTTTTCAGGAATATGTTTATCCTCTGATTTAAAATGCCTGTGATCTAGAAAAGCAGCTGAAAGCAAGTCTTTCTTCTTATTGTCTACAAAATCACAGGAAAATAGTGTTTTCTAAACAGCAGCATTGGCTGTAGCAACTCCAAGTAGAAGTAGGTCAGGTTAAACCTCAATCACCTGTTTGTAGTGCATTTGTTACATTTTTGTATATTCATAATGCTGTATAAATGAGGTCTTAAAAATATTCTTGTAGAGACCCTATTCCTCTTTTCTACCTACCCAACAATAAATGTTGGAAATACTTGGATGTTTCCAAGGTTTGGAGGCACCAGTAGCCACTATCTTTAATTGTTTTCTAAGTTGAAACAGGTTCATGTTATTCACAGTAAATGGAGCTCTCAATGTAAAATCTTAAGCTGTTTCAGAAATGAGTAGAAAATTGCATTGAATTTGCCATCATAATAAAGAGATTTATGTGAACGGCTGCAGAGAGTATGATTGCTGTTTGCCACTTTTACAACACTAATTTTCATTGTTCTCTGTAAAAACCTATTCAGCTTTTATTGTACAAGTTATATTACAATTATTTTTTCTTATCTATTCTGCTTTGCCTGCTCGTTTACATCTGACATTACCCCATCAGTCAAAGAAATATTTTCTGCATTTGCTGATAAGCCTTATGTCCGCGCACCTAAACTAATCTGTGCAAAGCCATTCCTCCTCTCAGGAAGGTGAGAAAGAGCATTTCTTCCCAAACAGGCAAGAGCAGATAGACTGGGGAAATGCGTCCTCTGTACTCCTGGTCCTGATCCATGGACACCAGTCAAACTAATACCACTCACTAGTGTTTCAAACTGGTCTTGTTTCACAACCAGCCATGGATGTACTCTATTTAGTTAAATATTATGAAAAACAGAATTAAAGCACCCCAAAATCCCAAAAGCTCCAGCAGTTAAGCATAATCACAGGCTCTGGTGTTTTACACAGGCTATAGGTGTTTTAGACATGAAAGTAAATGTAAAGTGTATTTCAATGTGCAACTAATGGTGTTAAGATCCTTTCCGATGTAAACCCTTGTTTGATCAAATTCAAAAGACTTGGTATGTCAACAAGTAAGGAGCACCCAACCTTCTGGCATTGTCTGTGACAGGAATTCAGAGAACCTTTCTGGAGGAGTAAAATCTTTCTCTGTTGTTCGCTTAGCTGGGCTCTCCAGCCTTCTAGCCAAAGCCTTCAGACAACACCCATGGAGCCTCCACTCCCGGTCTTCTGAAGGCATTCTGCTCCTCTTGCCTTTTCTGAATTCTTACTCAGTTCTCCTCCTCAGTTCTGAAAGCAATGTTTTTTCTCTTTCCAGTTCTGCAACCAAGTAATGAAATCCTCATTTTATGACTTCCCTGCCTGCCCAGAAAGTGCCAGCAACCTAGTAACCCTTTACAGGGCTGGTGGTCTCACCTATTTATAGGCTGCTAAATGAACATTTCCAGAGGGCCTTGTTATGATTTCTGCACAGAAATTTCCATGCCATGCCTGAGTGAAATGGCATTCCATCACTCTCTAGCACAACACACTCTGTGAAATTGTGAACTGACTTGCCCAATAAAGCATATTATATTTACATAGTCACTAACATTAAGTTTTCAGAAGTTCTTCTGCTCACAGAAGATTTCTTTACCGGGGGTAGAGGTACAGCACTTAATGCATAGTGCAATACAGTGATTTCATGGGAAAAGTCTGTCATCCTCAGCTGTGGCTTAACACCTTTCTCTTTAGAAGACAGATTTTCTTGTTCTTATCCAGAGTCTGGGGCTCCTCATACTACAGACTACAGGGAAAGGAGATCCTATTGAAGATAGATCCTTAAACCATAACTGTGACACGGACACCACAATGCATGTGGAGCAAGGGATGCTCCTGAAAACAAGCAGCAGCTCATCACAGCCCCTCAGTACACAGAAGCATAGACCTGAGCCCTTCCAGCCAGGTTCTCCTGATCTGCTCTCTCCACCCACAGCAACCACTGCTGTCCACGTCCTGGGCTGGAGACACACAAACAGCACTGAGCCCACCTTTGCTCAGCAATGCTCAGGAATGGTAATACAGGAAGAATGAAAAAGACAGAAGAAGAAAAATTAATCAGTTTTCCAGAAGTTACGAGAAAGTGAGACTCCGGATTTTCAAAGTTTCTAAATTTCTAATTATTTCTGAAAAACACAGCTGAACTATTTTATGAGTCATGCAGATTCTAAAGAACGTATTTGATTACCTTAATTCAATGAAGTGTTAATCTAAGAGTTAATTTATTGGGGCATTAGGGACACCTGAAAGTAGAAAAATCTGGATTTTAAGACCTGTTATTTGGAACATTAAACCAATGTACATCACACCCTATGAGTCAATGTCAATAACATTTACCACAAGTAATTATTCACAATAGTTTTTAATAGATTTTAAGTCTAAGAGCAACCTTTACATGAATTCCAGCCTTTCCTAAACAGCAGATATTTTACTAAATAAAAGGTTTTTTATAACCAAATAACCACACACGCTTGTGTAAGCATTTTCAATGACCTTATGCATTTTATTTCTGGTATAATTCTTCTAGTTTCAGCACTAAACTTTCTTATGACCACCTTCTAAGATGAAGAACTGTAATATAACAACTCCTGACTCTCCAAGGTAATGGAAGTTTCTGGACAGCACGCTTGTATAAACCATGCAATGCCACTAATAGCTTAGCCAGTAATAATGAATTACTGGGTTTTGACCAACTTTAATAACATTATATTCTAGTTTTATTCAATTTTTGGTTCACTGCCCCCATTCTCCAAGAATGTAGCTCTCCTCTTACACTGTGGAATCTGTGACTACTCCTGACTTTTGAGAAAGAAGGAACTGAAAATATGTGTGTGTGTGTGTATATATATATCTATATATATATGTGTAAAGAAAACTCCACAGGTGAGTAAAATAGTCTAATAATTGCAGAACAATCTTCAAAACTTTTGAGCATGAGGCAGATAATGGTTAAAAGTGTATCATACCAATGTACCCTGGAGGTATGGAAAGATCCAGCTTTGTAAGAAGGTCCTCAGTAACTAAGGACATATATAAAAAGTTAATACAGGCTTGGTATTACTTATTCATCTCCTCTTCTAGCTTAAAGTAAGATTCATAACACTGAACAAACATTTTTTTTTGACATCTTGGCACATAAGACAAACTATTCTAAGAGAAAAATACATTGTGAACAAAGTGAAAAAATACAGATATAATCAATCATACTCAGTTTTAATTTAATTCTCTAGCAATCAGTCTTCTTCTTTCCCTCTCCCCCAATGTTGGGATGATTATAAAAATCTCCAGCACATTTAAAACTAACAGGAGATACTTTGGGTTGTATCTGACCAATTTAGGGTCAGGGAACAAACCCAATTTACAGAATATTGTTGTTGAAATTCTAACTACACATTCTAACTACCCCTGCTTTTTCAGGCTATGTTGGATCTCTAATTAGAAAATCCAGCAGATGGATTTCTTGCCCATCAAAATCCCCTTTTCCTGTGATTCCTTACTCTCTCCTGGCCAAATGATTTGAAATCAACAAATGTTGTTTCAGAGAGTATACAAAACACTAATTAATAGGGACACAAATCAAGAATCAGAAAAAAGAATTAACAAAAGCAAAAAATTAAGTAAGATCACATTTTACTAAAAATATAGAATTAGGAGACTAATGCATTTTCTTAGTTTACGTCATTTAATGGATTTAAACACAGATTGAAGGCACAGTTCTTTCTGCAATTCTTGACAAGATTCCAGTATTTTTACCCCAAAACTCATGAATTTTCCAGATTTCAAAATGTGAATAGCTAATCTTTTGAATTACTGCCACCAATGAGAGACTTGAGGATAAAATCACTTTCTACTGGCCTTATTTGTGATATCGTACTTCCTTCACATGGAAGCCATATGCTACCATGTACCCACAGTGTGGGAGACCCACTGCCCTGCTGGCACAACACAGGAAGGCTCTGTATTCCAAACACTCTTCAGTAATACAGAATTTGAGAGGTGTCATCACTGTATTTCCAGCCATTTCTATTGCTTACATTCAATTCTTTACCCCAAAGTGCATTCTTCACAAAGGTTTTGAGAAGGTTACTGCATAATGAACCTCCCTCTTTCTACTTCAGAGAGATAATGCAGGAAGAAAAGGGGTGATAGAGGATACCAGAAAAGTCTGTAAGCTTTTCCAAAGCTTGCTGACATTATTTTTCACTGAAGAGTTTCCAGACTCATTTCACTACCCTTCCACTTTCCTACAACACAATGTCAGCTGAGTAGAATTACCTGTTTTGCTCAGGAACCACCTTTATATCTCAGTTTCCAGCACTTTTTGAGCCTGCCTTTTAGTGCACTTTCAGCCAAAATATCATTTTAATTTCAAAACAGAGACATCTTGGGAGATCAGACTCTGTGCAGAAGACTTCAGCCTTTTGAAACAGTTTTGTCTCCAGCACAATTCAAAACTCTGCCAGTATAAAAAATATTAGCACGTCCGCCAACTACCACCAAGTACCCAACCAAAGTGCCCCAGAGATGTGAGGCTTGGAAACTCCCAAGGTGTAACACTGGGTACCCGACAGAGGAACCAGTGAAACAAATTGTCTGGAGTCAAAATAAAGACAAGAAACAAACCTGGTTCATGGACATCCAAGTGTCACAGGCACTCAAGGCATTCCTTCCAAGTTCAGCCATACAGGGAGAAGAAGATCCTGTTTCCCAGGATTTTCCCACCTGAGCACTCCCCCACTCATTTAAACAGTCAAGCTTGTTATTCCCCATCCCTCCCTTTGATTTTCCAGGATTGATTTTGCAGGAGGGGCCTTAGGGAGCACTTGACCAGGAGCTCAGCTGGGGTAGGAGCTCTGGCAGAGGAGCTGCATCAGCCCCTTTTGTCAAGTACAGTGGTCCCAGGAGAAAATACCTATTTGCGGCTGCCACTGAATCAGAACCATCTCTGCATAACATTTTAGTTTTGACTAAAAATCAATAAATTCTGCTGAGTAGGTGTTGTATTGATTATTTTTTTCCCTAACCAGCTGTACAATTGCTAAGAAACCGATGCACTATCAGACATTTTGGTGACTAAGTAATGAATAATTGGCATTTAATTCAAGCAACTGTCACACTAGACAGGCTCTGAAAGCCTGTTCACAGTAAATACTGGGTTTGAGTGGGAAGCTGCAGGTACAAATATTCCCAGTGTGAGTTTCTTGATTCTTTCTGCTTCAACTACTGCTTCCAAAAAGCTCACCTCTCCTCTACCTATATTGCAGCATTTTAGTACTGTGACATTTAAGTCCTGTGAGATTTTCAGCCTAAAATTTAAAATCCCACCTGCAGAGGTCTTTATAACAATACTTAAATGTTTGATTCTGCCTAGAGAAACATCTAAAAATATGCTTATCATGTGACAAATGACTACCTGTCAAGTCTCCTCCGATTGAGTTCCACATGCTATAGCCATTGACTTTTTTCCACAGCTAGTGCTCACAGCCAAATTTGTGGCATCGTTTGAACCTTCCAAAGAAGAGCAAAGAGACACAGAATTAGAGTTATGGCTCTCTGAAGCCTTCAAATTCACTTTCCAAGGCATATATTTGTTTTAATATTCCTTTCCCTGGGTGCACCAGGAAAACTATTTCATGCCAAAAAATGTAGTGTTTTATTGGAATATGAGTCCAAATAAGTACATGAATTATTACCCCAGTTATGCCTTGCATGAAAGAAGATATGGAATGGAAAAGAAAAACAAAAACAAAAACACCAAAACCAACCAACCTATATATCTCTTGGTTGGAATGATCAATAGTTCACATTCATGTAAAATATTTGGAATGAAATTGTTTTGAATGAAGTTCTGTATGTCTAATTCAATAAAACAACAAAGTTAAATTTAGCAGCAATTTTAATTGAGCATCAATTTTATATAGAATAATACAATCAAATATAATCAAGCAGATACAAAATAATTTGGCAGCCGTTTGGATAAAGCATAAGCAAAACCAATTTATAGGGGTATGGGGAGGGTTTTTCTCACCCTTCCTCATGTACAAAAAGCACAGGAATCCAAACACACCTTACATACTGTATGCTCGAACATATTCATCAATATTTTCCCATAAATCTCCTCCTATTTCCGATTCTTGAACTCTATGCCACTATACTGCACAGCCCATGCTGCAGTTGCTGCTAAGGGATCTTTTGGTTTTTCAGTGGTCGCTTTTGACGAAGGCTTCTCTTCATCGTCACTGTCCTTTGAACCCCATAGGTTGCACATGCACCCCAAGTTTTGTGTTATAGAAGCCAGCATTATATTCCAAAAATAAGCCTTATTATTTCATAGATACCTGGAATCATCTCAATTTTGTCCATTTCAAGGCTGATTCTTTAATTATCCCGAGGCCTATTCCGTTTTGGGATTTTACTTATCTCAAACTACATCCTGTACCCTGTTTTCTCATGAACATCTGAAAACATCTGTTTTGTGGCACTAATTAAATGTCCTTTTCCTCTATTGCTTTTTAACAAGTATTTTCTAAAATATCAATATAGTTACAATTGTTAGCATGAGTCATATTCATTTATCACAAAATAGTCCTTGTATGCAGCAGAGCAAACTTGGGAAGGAAGAAGACTCCAAGTTTCTTAACCCAAGACAGCTGTCTGCCATATATATCCACAATGTATCTCACAGCATGAAATTTGCCTCTCTCCAGTTTCTCTAAGGGTGAGCAAACCTCACTACTTAGGGCAAGACACGGGCCTCACTCCGCGCAGGCCTCTCACCTCCATTATTTTTACTGCCAATGTTTGCAGGAGTTCATTGCAGAAAAAGCTATTAAGGAACAACTTCTCATTTCCTTTTAGCTTGTTGGTAATTAGACAGGCAAAGCAGTTACAGTGTTAATTTATCCCTGGTAGATAAATTAACTGGTTCTTTGCAGACACTGGAGGAATGACTCACATCATGAACACAAGTTTATTAACCAGAGTCTTTCCCTCTTTCCTGCCTCCCACCTTCTCCTTTGGGCATAAAATTGAGACTGGAAGGTTAGTTTCACTGTATTTCATAGTGTTTTCACAGGTTGTTTTCTATCCCTAGTCCCTGAGTTCAGCCTTACCAACATTTGGGAGCGACGTCTGCTCCCAGTGCAATTGGATCAGCTGCAGTGAGAGCCTTAATCTGTACAGCGTTTTCCACAGTCATAGCCATCAGCTAAATATCAGCAATACCTTCTACACCACAGCAGCAAGCCTGCCAGGAATGTTATTAGGATCTGATTTTTAGGTGTTTTTACACAAAACACAGCTAGGAAATTTCCCTAC
>NW_005054417.1:66322-81586 GCF_000277835.1 Geospiza fortis | reverse complement strand
TCCCTACAGCCTGAAATTAGAGGGCTGCGTCCTTCAAGCAGTCATTCACACAAGCAGCCCTTACCTGCAAGCTTCATCAATGGCACTATTCACGTGAGATTTTATGGCTTAGAGGATTAGACACTAAATGTAATGTCTCAGACTGAGGCACGGCCCCATACCCACATCAGGCTGAAAACAGGCCACACATCAGTTCTTCTACCCACTCTCCATCAGCAGCTGAGAGATTCAGAAATACAAATATAGTTTTGATAGTTGCCCTTTAAATCCTCAATTTCATCATCACTCAGAAAAATCCAACTGCTTGGGATATGTATGCAGTCTCCCTTTAAGCCCACCAAGATGAATTCAGCTTTCAAACAGAACTGTGTTGTAAATTGTGGTAAATGAATTGCTGCTAGCCCTACATAACCAGTGAATTCATTGTCTAGGCTTGCCAATATGACCTGTTTCAACAAGACTTACGTTCAGTTTTTACAGGTATCGTGTTAATATGTTTGTATAATCTTTTCTTATACAGTTCCCAGCATATTTAAGGACCTCCCTCATTGCAAATTGCCTCTTTATCTTTGTCACGAGATCCCTCTTTATCTGCAGGCCCTTCGGCTCAGCAAAATTAACCTCTTGCCACATCAAGAAAACTTCAGCTTCTGTTGTTTCTTAGGTTAAACAAGATGCTATGGCAACTCCAAGTAGAACCTGTTATGCTGGCTCAGGTCTGCTGGCAAGGTATGCAAGTTTCAGGTGCTCACTTAAATAAACAGGGATGATGAAGGAGGCACTTGTACCTTAACTCTCTCTAATCCTTGTGGAAATAAAACTCTTAGAGCCTGCATTTTGCTGGTGGTACTTCCATAGAATAGATATTAATTCTCAGTAAGTTAAAATCTTGCTTGCCATGTCTGTTGAATGACGTCTGCACCTCATCTGCTCTTGGACAAGCTTCTGTAATGAGGACACTGCAGTGGGATTTTCTCAGTCCATGCACTGCTCATGACACCAGTGCCATGCCAGGTGCAGCAGATGTCTGACCAAAGCACCCCACCCTAAATTAGGCCAAGGGAGGGGAACACCAAATCCCCTCCATTATTCAGAGAAGAGCACTGGGTGCTGGTGTGGGCAGTATCCTTATGGGAGAGCCCTTTCCAGACCACCTGTGGGGGCTCTCTGTGGTCCAGCACCAAACCAATCTCTTCAACATGTAACACCCTAACTGCAAATCCAAACTTCCTAATTCCCTCATCACTGCCCAGAAATACTCGTACAACCAGTGTTAAAGCTTTCTGCCCTACCCTAACACCTAATTCCACCCCCAAATTCTAATCCTGTTGACTTTGAATGCTGAAGCAACCCCAACCCTTTGTCTGTGCTGTTAGCATAACCTGACTGCTAACTCAGCCTACATGTGCTTTTTATTTGCTCATTAGCATCAGCGGGAGAATTGGCAACAAATGAGAAAAGAAATGACACTGACTATAATGACCTACAGTTCAATTAAGAAAAAAACCCAAACCATTAAGCAACAGGCTCCAAAAAGTCACAGTCATTTGGCATACCAGATCATGCTGGGGTAACAGGATTACTGCTTGCACTGGGATTAGGGATAGGTTAAGATTTATTATTTAGGAAAGCAGAGAGTGAAGAGTTTGATTTGTGCTAAAGAGAAGGTCATACAAGTAGGGCATGGGTTGGAAGGTTTTACTTTAGCTTTTAGGTTGAGAAGGATTTAAGGTTACTGCCAGTAATGTCCAAATTTTGCAGGTGGCTCTGAAAATTGCAAGGAGTGGTGTAAAACGCCTTAACTCAGGCGTAAGCAGATCTCCTTTGTCTATGTATTGGCAGGAGGTAACAGGGGCAGCAGGGACATAGGATGAGAAGCAAGAGAAAACTGTTGCTGTTCCCAGGAGGGATGAGAGAGCTCCCTGCAGGCTAATGAATTTGCAAAGGTTCAAAACCTAGTGTGGAAGATGGGTGAGCTGATGAATTGCTGGTGCTCTAAAGTAGCAATGTTTTCAGGTCACCCCAGGACATCAGGGCAGAGAATTGTAATATTTGTGTTGGTCTGAGTGGGGCTTACTGGAGCAGTTCTAAGGATACTACTGTGAAATTCTACAATAGCTTCTTAAATCAGAGCTACAGCATGCTTTTAAAGTTAATTCACTAATCATTCCCACATACCGTGCATTGTGCTGTGCCGCAGGCAGCTGTGGTGCACACAAACTCCTTTCAAAACAGACTTGGAAGGCCCTCTCCAAGTGTACTCCCACCCTTAAAGGGGCTTTTGGGTCTGTAAACGTGTTTTGCTAATGCCCCAAGGTCTGCAGGACAGTCTGTTCCTGGAGATTCCAAAGCAGGTTTTAGCAGCTGGTGCCAGCTGCAGTGGGAGGCATTGTTATTCATATGGTGTTGTGGGTCCCAAAACAACCTGGCTAGATAAACTACTATGCAAGGGCCTGAGAAAAAACTGACCTTGGAGGAGAAGAGGTCTTACTTGTATTTAATCTATCTCAGGAAGAACATAAACTGGATAGAGTCAGTTCAGAGACTGTTGCACATTAAAAGACAAAACAAATCAGAGTAAGACATCCATAGTAGATGGGATAAAACCTCTGACTGGGTGTAAAAAACAGTTTTGGATAGTACAAAGGAACTTGTAAAGAGAAATTGATGAAAAAAGATGAATGGTGAAGAAAACTGAAGAGAGATTATCAGCATCCAACTTCACGGAGCATTGCCAGAGCCTGAGAAACGGCATGAGAACCTGGGATACTCTGTGACAGTGCAAAAAAAACCTGATCAGCCCCATTTATCTACAAATTGCCTGGTTTCTCACAGATACAAAGGTAATCTAGCATGTCCTGTAGTGTTGGCAATAAAGTTACCCCCTAGGTGACAGGTGGCTGTGTGATGCTGAATTTGCACTTGGAAGTGTGAGAGTGCTGCACCGGCTCTTCCTCCCTCTCGGGATTCTCTTGCTCCCTCTCCAAAGAGTTGGCAGCTCCTGGCTCACCTGCCTGGCCCAGCTGGTGAGGCACAGAGGCTGCAGCGCACAGGGACACTGATGTAGCTCTGCTTGCCCCCAGCCAGGCACCAATTGGACTGGATCCCATCAGAAGAGCCATTATTTTCCAAGAACTCAAGGAAAGCAAATACCTGGATAAGTGTAAATTAGCACAATACAACAGGTAAGTTCTTACTCATTTTCCACTCTCTTTACCCAGAACTAGAGGGTTTGAACAATTGCTTCAGAGACCTTTAACACAAAGACTCCCAAGAACTCATTGTCCTTGTCTTCTTCCTGAAACAGAAGGATGTCCAGGAGGTCTGTAAGCAATTCATCTTGGGTGTTTTCCTGCAACAGGTGCTGTGTTTGAAGGATTGAGCCCACCATTCTCTCACACATCTTTGGCCAAAGAAAAACTCAGAGGTAGGGAAACAACCATGGTGTCACTTGTAGGGCAGGAACAAAATGAGCTGGAACAGAGATAAGGCATGAACATATGCAGCAATGGAGGCAAGGCTCATTTCTGCATGGTCCATTGATATGGGGAAAAAATGTGGTCAAGCAAGGAATAGAAAAGCTTACACTTTTTTTTCTTGTCCAAGTAGATATTTTTGCATTATTGTTAGGTTTACAGCTAGAACTGGTGCTGCAGAGAGGTGACTAAAAGTTAAAGGAAACTAGAAGGCACTCTGAGTTGGAATAAAGGTGAATACTGAAATTAGATTGTTGTTGCTGTGGCAGGAATCTCTCTGGCCCTAAACAAGTCTAAATTCAGGACAGGCTTAGATGTAGAGCTCTCAGCTGGAATGATCAAATTGCTAGGACATTTTCTGGGTCCTGCTTGGTTTTTCCTTTATTTTCTAATTTCTAGAACATTTGTGAAAAAAGGTTAGGCTACTTCATATGGTTCCAGCTGCTGAGAGCAGGAGCAGCTTTGTCATGTCACGTGCAGAGGAGTGGGATAGAATTCATGTTGGAAACAAACTGGCTTAAGGTTAGTCAGAAGTTCATCTCTGTAGCTAAAGTGATCTTTATATCTCTTGAAAAATTATTTACACCTAAGATTGAGACTGGTGAGGACATGAGAGTTATGGAAGAGGGGCTGAAGATCTCAAATTAGTGATGCAAGGGCCACTGCTGAGATTGAGATGTGGGGCCATGTGTGGTTTCTTTGTTACTCCAAGTTTAAGGGAGAGCTGCAGAGAAGAGACAGCTCTGGGCTGTATAATTAAGACAGGATTCAACTGAAGAGCTAGTTGGATTCACAGATACTGAAATGCCTGTGGACTGGACTGCTACCAGTAGGAAAGTATGACCTTTCTTCTTGTTTGGATAAGTTTATTATTATTATTATTATTATTATTATTATTATTATTATTATTAAGCCTGTGGCTAGGGTTTGTGGTTATGGTTCATTTACAGTCCTCATTTACTGGAGGACTAGAATCTTGTCAGGCCTAGCAGACTAGGATGAGGACTGATACCAAAAGAAAGAAAACTCCTTATTCTCCTTATCCATCTGCTACTGGGATGTGTCTCTTGGTACAACTACTGTCAGGAGTGTGGTTACTGCACAACAGCGGTGGGGAAATGATTCCCCTCTGCTATTCACTGTAAAGGACTTGCTGACAAGACTTTGGCTTAGACTAGTCCTGCATACTAAATGTATATAATTTGACATACCAAAACTTTTGACTTTATTCCCAACTCATAAAGTTAGGCTTTAGTCTTAACACGAAGAGGCCTAGCTGGAAACAAACAAACCCAAAGTAAGACATTCCTCCCTTCTAGCAATGCCTCCTGCTGTAGGAGATGTAGCCGTAAGACCTGAAATCTTCAGGACCTGCTGTTAATAACTGTACCAGTCCTAGTACAGATTACTATCTTTGATGGTAGGTACCTACTTACTTTAATAATCTATTAAGGTAGATTATTATCCCTTTAGAGAAGCATAGAAAATCAATTAAGTATACACACACATCACACACATGCATCACTTATATGTGAGTGCATAGCCTTCTGAAGAGGTCAAAGTAATATGAAGCCCATTCAAACCACCAAGATTTTGCACAGCCCTTGGTCCTAGACAGAGTCTTCATGTTCCTGGATTAAACCAAACTTGTAAGGGCCTGGTAGCCAAAAATCCACTGTCCAGTTGGAATAGTCATAGACTGGATTGTGAGACTACAAAGCCAATATCTGCTTGATTCCTAGGCATGGCACCTCCAAGGAGTCAAATAGCCAAACTAGTATTTCAGGATCTGCTGTTTCCAACTGAAAAATTGATCATATCTTTGAAACCCTTCTACAGACTGTAGAGAAGCATGAAATATTCTTGCCTCCTGGCACAAGCCTGTATCTTAGTCCACAGTGCCTTCTGTATTGCCCCTTTAAACACTGGTCTTCTGACCCTGCTGTCTATTTCCCTAACATGACACCTGGCCACAGTTAGAGTTAGGTTATTATCATAGCTTGAAAAGAGAATGAGCTCTTACCCTCTGGCTACCGGTCCCAACCCTGAACTGCCACAAAAATATCTACTTTCCAGCAGGCCCTGCTAGCCATAACCTCTGCCTTAGCTGAAGGCCACAAAAAGGTTTCTCTTTTGCAACCAGCCCATAACCAAGGCCAGAGCAGCATTCCTTCTGCAGATTAAAGCCTGGTTGTCCAACCCAGCTGTCCATCACCCTAAGGGGAGGCTAAACCTAACTATAACCCCTGAAACTGCTATTGCAGCCCCACCCCAGTCTCCCTTCAAAAGTATGTTTTGACACCCAGAAATACCTAGCATTTGTATCTCTGACTGATCTGAACAGTAAACAAAGCCAAAGAAAGGCTTAGCTACACCCCAAGTGAACGCTATCCCCTAGGTTCTTTACATCATTAATCTGTTTCAGGCACCATTCCTTAGTTCCAAACTTGAGCACTTGGCCAGACCTAGTGATGAAACAACATCTTCAGCATCCATTTTCCAATCCCAGACCCTGGTCTCAGTTCCAACACTGGCACCAAACAAAGCTCAGTGACTGCCAACACCTTCACAAGGTTTTTTGTGTCTGCTGCCTCCTAGAACCAGCCTTATATACATCAATGTCAGCCTTGTGAAGTCTATCAGTGGAAACAAACTACTCTGCCTCATGCATCCAGAGCCATAGGCTGGCAGTATTTTTAGGTTATGAAGATGCTGTGAACTATATTATGAAAGCCAGCAGATTCTAACTTGCACCAAACCTGGTGTAAATCTGTGATTCTCTTGGCGTCACCTTCAGCAACAGTTCAGTGAGTTTTGCAGGGTAAGCAATAAAGCTGAGCATTTGTACTTTATAGTTAAAAACCTCAAACCCAATACTTACATTAATGTAGTCAGAGACCCCTCACAACAGATATGCTCCAAATGAGGCCTCCTGGAATGAAAGGTTTCTTGTGGGGGATGATGAGGAAACAGTTGTCCAAGCAAAGAAAACTCAACAGGGTTGCCTACTAGAGGGATTCTTTGCACTTACACATGGTTTACATTGACTTGTAAATATCAGGGAAAAGGGCTACTGCAGGGTTTCACAAACTGGCTTTGCTTCTGTTGAGTTTGCAGTGCAAATATAGGCAGTACCACAGGGCAGCTCAGTGCTATCACAGTTTAGGTTGTTTTGCTATTTGAACCCAGAGTGATTCCCAAACATTCAACATTATTGTGGTTGCAGGAAAAAATTTGAAGTCACGGATGATAAGGCACAATTCACTTTAAGTCAGATCTAGATAATTATACTGCAGATATCTGAATGCTCTGGAACTCCTTTGTATCTGATAGAGGACAACACATAGTCAGAAGGAGAAATTCCTCTTGAGCTACATTTAAAAATCTACTCCAAGATGGTATGAATCATATTCCTCATGAACCTATTACATTTTCAACTGTATCTCTGTGAAGACATCTGAAGGTGAGTAATTCATATGTAGACATCTACGTTTAGTCAGATAAATCTTTTAAATTTTCTTACTAACCTGGAAGATCAGGATCTTTAATAATCAGCAAATTTCCATACATGCTGCCTTTATGGCATTATGATTTATACCTTAATGAAAAAGACTTTAAAGGGTATAGCATGACATGGGATTTCTTGTATCTGTTCTAAGAAAATTTTTTATTATCTTCACTTCAGAGTTAAATCCACCTGTGTGCTGAAGGAGAATTATGTCTATTTAAGTGTTTCCAATAGTTAAAAAAAAATTTTAGGTTTGGTGGCAAAGACTAGCCTGGCAAGGCTAAAACTCATCAGAACAGTGAAAATTTATAGTGTATGAGCATCTGACCTGGCTCTGTTTCCTCTGACCTCTTAAGAACTAGAGGTAGAAAACTAGGAAATCACCACTACCAGGACTGCTTATGTTTCTTAAAGTCACCTTTGGGGAATGCTCCAGCATCTGAGAATTGTAAAATTGTTCCTCTACTCTTCACTACTTCAGCAGTTTAGTCAACTGCTGTATGTAATGCACACTTCTTACACATTACACTTAATTACTTAGCTGAAAAGAGCCATCTGCAATGCCAAGATCAGGGCTTCTCAGCTGATTACAGAAAGTAATTTCTTTATGCTCATCCCTTCCCAGACATGGCTGATTAAATGATGAGATTCAATATAATGTATGGGGGGAGCACTGACTGCTCCTCCTTGCAGAGTGTCTGATTGCAGGATACACAGCTGTAGGAGTGAGCAGTTTCTGAATATAAACTTGGTGCCTGTTCATTTGCCAGGCACCATTCAAGAGGCTGATGCACAGAAATAAGCACGGGTAACACAGCGATGTTTCAATGCCATTATTCTACCAATGGCATGTAATTTCACTGCCAGTGACAATTAAGCTAGCCAACTGTATTTTTATTTAGTCTTTAGTACCCCAGCACAGCTTTTTGCTTACTTTGCTTTTTGCTTACTTTGCCACCAATTTAAAAACCACATCCCCTCCAAAGATTATATTAATATGGTCGTACACAACACTCCAAGCCATACTATCTTACTGAATATTCAAGGGGGGAGGGTGTTTGTGTGAGTGATTGCCTGTCACTGAGGCCAACACTCACGCTCCATTTAATATCCAGGAAGCAGAATTAGCTCCCAATGAATATTCAAAAAGCTACCCATAAAACAAATGTTATGACTATGTGAGCTGCTCAAGTGCAGCTTGAGTAGATGTGTCTGAGCTGGCTGGATCAGGCAGGTGCCACATGAAAAACCCTTGAAGTAATACTGGGGACAGCACAGGCTGCAAAACCTTCTTAACCCAGAGATAAATAACTTTGCCTCAATTCCATGCTGCCTTGCTCATATTATCAGCTATGCCCAATTAGCATAACCTGAAACTGAATTTGTCTTATTTCTGCCTTCCCATCCCAATCTTCTAATTTTTTTTCTTCTAGTTTAAACAGATTAAATGAAGAAAATGTGAACTAAAATAATTGAACTATTGCACTGTTAAATCAGGGCCAATGTTCATTGAGGAACTGATTTCCTCTATTCTAAACACTCATGTTTTTCTCTTCAGAGGAGAAATCAATCTGTAAAGGAGAAATCTGAAGTACTCTTGGAGATAAGGTGAGGTTCTTCATGTTTGCTACATATGAGAGAACTTTTCTGGCTGACAGTGATAAGCAGGAAACATTTCCTCTTCCCAAACCCTTATTAACCAATTTCAAACTACTCTCCAAAGTAGCAGAGACAGATCCACTTTGAGATAACCCGTGGAGTACAGTATGGAGCTTGTGGACCTGAAAAACAGCCATTGTCTTTTCAGATTGCCAGAAGGATTTTAAATGATAATTACTTTAAAATCACTCAAAGGAAGGCAAGGTTAAAATAAAAGTAAACTAAATCAAATAAAATAATCTGTTTACAAAATACAAACAAAGAGTACAGGCAAACACTTTGTAGGAGAAAGTACAAAGGAGGAAAAGAATGTAAATATTCACTTCGAGTTTGGATGATGTTTAAGGATGCCAGGCCCTCCTAGAGCTGTGTGATAGCAATCAGTGATGGCTGAGGAGAGAAGCCAGGGTACTTTTTCTATGGGCCAGAGAAGGAAGTGTAAACGAAGAGAGGAAAAAGACTAGAACACAAGCAGCTGGCAAAGGCCTGGGCTGCAGAGGGAAATCCTCCTTCCCTTCTATAAATGGAAACTGAATGATGGCAGAGTACTGAGTACTCCTCAGATGGAGTTGCTGTGAAGCAACCTCCAGATTGTCTACTATGTTACAGCGACTGGGAGAACGTTGGAGTTAGGTCTAAGTACACTGAGATGTTACACTTGTTATTTAGTCTGGGATTTTTCTCTGTGTTCAAGACCCATTAGCAAACCACTTCTCTGTTTTGTTCTGTGTATAATGGAAATCAAATTAGCATAATCACATCATGGTAACAAACATTTTGGTTTACAGCAAGTACTGAGGTAGTAGCTTATTACCTTCTCCAAGACAGAGTTCCACAAACATTTATTTACAACATATTGATTACAATTTTTCAAGGAAGTGCTGATTACAGGTGCAGCAGGTTCTCTTTATTTAATGTTGTGGTCTGAAGAGACACCTTCTATTAAAACTCCATGCAGCCAGCTTTCAAACAGTCTGCCAACATCTTTAGTGAAGGCATCCCATTTCAGTTCCCCTGCTTTGGGGAAAGGCACTGAATTGCCAGTGCCCTTGTGCGGTTCAGAGGTTATCATGATAACCATGAAATAACTTGATGTTAACTAATATCTCAAAATCACTCTTAGCACAAGCCAGGATAAATGCATTCATTTTCTTTTACGGCTATTTGCAGAAGCCAAAAGCAATAAGGCAGTTCAAAGGTTTTTTAAAGTCAGAAATGAAACATATGCTTAACTTGATTAATGTCTATATATCTATCAGACAAGCTGTGCCTGAGTCTTTGTCATTTTCTTACATCCCTCAAGATACGAGCTCAAGAGGGACTCTCAGGTTCTTGAGCTTATTATTTCTTTTCCTTTCAATTTCCAGGGCTCTTCTTGAAGTTCCCCTGAAATTCCGTTTGGAAATCTCTCCCTTGCCCTGGAATGAAGCTATTCTGCACTTCATTCAAGAGATGGCTTTGCTAATGTGTCTCCCAAACCCTTGTCTTCATGACAATCAGAGAAACAGCTATTTATAGCCTGATTCAAGACATATTTTCACAGTCATATGAGGGGACAGCACTGCTGGATGGTTGTGTAACCACTTATCCTGCAATGTCTCTATTGCCAGGTATTTGGATAAGCACAGCAGCCCATCTCCTCACATCAGCCAGGACCATTTCTGCTGGGCCATGCTCTTATTCATATTTTTCTTTGGCCCATGCAGCCACGGTAGGATCTTCTTTCACATAAAAGTATTTTCCTCGCTTTACTATGAGCTTTATCATAGCTTTTCATCTAGGTCTATTCTACATATAATTTTAATACAAAAACAACTTAGTAAGTAGTATAATTTTAAAATTCAAGAAGGGTGTTGATAGAGAAAAAGCAATGCTTAAAGGCAAAATGGCAAACTGCCATTTAAAGTTAGAATTTGCATTTACTTTCTAGAGAACATAATTTTTTTACTATACAGTTTTAGATCCCACTTTAAAATCCCTTCAAAATATGCAGGTTTGAAAATTCTCTCTATGTTTCATTGTCTTATTTCAAATATAAAAACTGAAAGTATTTGATTTTCTGGAAACACTGACGATATTAATTTTCATTTTTCCCCCCCTATGCACTACTGCGTTCACATTTAAATATGAGCTTTAAACAAAAATGCATTGGAAGTGAAACACAGCTGAGCATTCACCCTTGAAAACTGAACAGAACTGCTTATAGATAATTTAAAAGTGCATGCATCTTATGTTTGGCTTCCTTGGGAGTTATCAGAGAGATGCCAGCTCGTTTGCCAACTATTTCAAAGTAATTTAACACATAATGCATTCTAAATGTATGACACAGTGTGTTGGAAAATTGGCATTTTGGTGGTAAGTTACTATCTAAAGGAAGAGGAAAAAGAAATTATGACAACTGCTTGTCAAGACATTTATTCCAGTGGCATCTGCCAATGTGGAAATGAAAAAGAGCAGCATCAATGGGGTGTTCTTAAGATGTGATTTAGAGCGTGGGAAGTGATGACAAGTAGTAGAAGAAATTTGCTGCCATTAATATTCCTAATAATTCTTTTAAAGACGCATAATACACTGACGTTTACTTTAAGCTTGAATACATTTTATTGAATAAAGCTTTCTGCAGGCTTCAGATGAGATTTTCAGTCATGCACACTGACCAGCAAACTGTCCTTCTGACCAGCTGCCTGAGTTACTCCTCAGAGATTGCTTGATAGGAATTTTCCAGCATGGGGCAAAGAATATCACAAATGTTTCTGCACCATTAAGGAAAAGGATACAGTCCCACAGGATCTCCTGATTTGTCCCTGCTTGGTGTCTATGCTGGTCCTGATGATGGCAATGGCAATGAAGAAAAATCTGCTTGAAGAGGTGTCCGGGAAGTGACTGGAATAACTTGCCAAGTCCTGGAATATTCAACTGTGAAAGTAAAGAGCAAATGGAACATATCAGCCTTTGCATGGCAAATACAAGAACTGACCTCTAGGAAATGATGGGTGAAAGCTCTGGATGAAGTGACTGGTAGGTATGAAGAGTGCAGCAGTCCATGATAAGTCTTGATGCACAGAGCCCAATCTGGCATTAGCTATGCTGTTTATTGTGGGAGAGTGAATGCAAGTCAGCAGATAACATGCCAAGGTAGAGGGAAATGAGAAAAACTGGACCTGTTCCTATTTCTTACTCTGTGCAAGTTCAACCTTTGTGCCACGATTTCTTTTTACATCAAAATGGGGGGAAAGGAAAAAAAAAAAACAAACAAGAAAAACATCTTCCCTTATGCTTCTTTTTAAACCAGTGAGATCTATATAGGATCTTAGCAGTCATCTCAGAGTAAGAATCATCTCATATAAAACATTGAAAAAGAAGAAAGAAAGGCAGGAAAGAAAGAAAAAATACATCCCAAATGGATCTGTAACAAGTTGTTTTTCCAGCACAGCCTGTGACTATCATTTACAGATGACAGCTCTGTATCAAGATTCAAAATCCCCATGCTCAGTTGTTTTCTGCAATCTTCCTAGGTTGCTAGAAATTATGAAAACATTAGTAGTGAAAACCCTTTTTGCTTTTGCAAGGAAAACTGCACTTAATACCTAACTGGGACTCCTCTCTTTTGTTACTCCAAAACAAATGAGCCAGACCTCCAGTCCTGCTGTACTGTACCAAGAATCCTCCTTTTTACTCTGCAGCAATGGCCTGATCCATCTGCCACAGCCACTGAAAACTGTGGCCCTGATCATGAACCAGGATTTTAATCCAGGTTGCTATTCCTGCAGCAAAGCTGGGCTGTACATGAGGACTCTAAAGGGGAAAGCCTGCAGTTTTCCCCAGGATATGGCTTTCATTTTACAGTTATGGGATGCTCTTTTCAGGTTGGTTTTTCAGCTTGTTTTTCAGGCATCCAAGGAACAGATGCCCAAGGAAGTAATATGGATGTAGCATTCCACTTGGTGTAGCTTGTGTGTGCAGGGAGTCACCACAGTGAACTTCATGCTGCTGCCCTCAGAGAGTCTCTGCTGAAGAGGAAATGCACATTTAGGAACCTGGAAACACCTACCTCAGCTGTAGAGGCTGCTCCACAGGAAAAACTTTCACATGTAGTATGGTGGCATGTCAATTTTAAGCCCACCTTGAGTATCGGTTGCTGTAGCTCAGAACTGGTTTAATGTAAAGCACAGGTCTGAAGCTAAGATTTTTAAGAACTGTTGAATTTTTCATTCTTCCTCATCTGAAAGTATAAGAGGGCAGATCACCACAGATTTGGTGGGGAAGGATAAGGTAAGGAGGGGGAGAGGGGAAAAACCCTTATAACATTTCTTTATTACTCAGCTTCACATCTTACCTTCTTGTACACTTTCCCATAAGCCACTTATGAGTTGAATTTGTATGCTGTGACCTTTTAGCTTTAGCAGGGAGAAAAACAAAAGCTCTGGGCTTTCTGTGGCTCATCCTGTGAAAACTGGTGGACATGTAAGCTTAATATACCAAAATTTCAGTTCCAGAGACACACTGCACAGTACTACCAAATAGAATGCCAAGACAGTCACAGAGAAATGATATTTTTGACAGCACTCTGTATAATATCTGCTGGGGTGACTCCAGTTCCAGCAAGTCATAACTGGAGGTCACACGGTCTGGATGCACTCTTGTGTCCAACGTCTGTTCTCCACCAGCTCTAATCTCCAATGAAAAACAAAGGCAAAACACATCCATTGTTTTGGCATTTTTCATTATCTGGAGACTGGAAGAATGTTAATATAAGAAAAGAAAAGAAAAACAGTCACACTTGGGGAGCTCACAGGTTTGTATTTTCAATTGCTCTGTCTCCATCGGTTGCCCACACTGATGTCCAAGAACATCTTTGTTTCCACTGAGCTTGGTGCATATCCCAGTCCACCATGCAAGGGTCTCCGGGGTCAAACCTGGCACCTCTGAATCTTTTTTTTTTCCAAGAACTTATCCATCTGCACTTTGAAGAGTTATAATCCTCAGACTTCCACAAATTCCTGTGTCAGAAGCTCCCCAATTTATTTGCATGTTTCCTAGAAGTTATCTCTTTTGTTTGTTGGGAATGTGCTGAGTACAAGTTTTGATTGAGGACTCCTAGCTGTAGTGCTGCAAGGTACAATAAGCTTTTTTCCCTAGACTTGTCCTTCATACCCACTAGCAATATTATAATATCTGCCAGACTCAGTCACCTTGCTCCCAGGTTGAAAAGTGGCTATTTAGCCATTCCTTGTTTGCTTTCAGCCCTTCTCTCCCTCTTCTCTGCCTTTCTTGATTCTATTATACCTTTTCTGGGAGCTGGAGAGGGGTTGGTGTAGTACAGCAGGAGTATGCAGCAAGATGATGGCCAAAAGTAAGACCAGCGGATCTGACAACTCCACAGAGCAGCTATAAGTGTGCACAGACTACTTTGCCCAAACTACATCCACACTTCTCATCCCAAGAATTTCTGTGATTTCCCTCTTCAAAGGTTCAAACCCGCTGGCTACATTTTCTGCACACCTGATCAATAGGACTGGATTCTGAAAATGCCATTAGAGAAAAACAAATGCCAACAACAGAATTAGGGCCCTTTCATTTCTCCCCAGAAAATAGAAAACAAACATTGTAAATTGCCCATCAATTACTCAAATGCAAATGCTTGAAGTTCTTTTCCCTGTTGCAATTATAGAAGTTGTTCCATGCAATAAAAGGTTATTAAGGCAACACTTAATGGCCTTATTCATAATTCTAAGCAAGCTTCATTTAAAATTTAAACCTACCAGGCTGTTTGAATGTAAATCACAATGCTCTGGAGTAAAAAAAAAACCAAAAAAACAACAAAGTGAGAAGACCATAAATTTCAGTATTTTCAGTCATGTCTCTTCCCATCATTTCTGTTACATCAGCTTTACCGCTCAGTCTTTCTCCCTCAATTAGACCATTCAATATTCTTCTTGCAATGCTCTCGGTGTGTTTTTCCCATCCTTGGTTGAATAGCTCTCCAAACACTACCATAGCACTGGAGGAGGGGTTGCCTTCCTGGAATCTGCTTACTTATCAGAATGGACATCTAAATGGTCTCAGAGCAAAAATTAATGCTATCAGGCCATTACAAGAGAGCCTCCTGAGATCATTAGGCAAAACCTGACCGCAGCTCTGCACGCACAGAAGCACTTGGCTGTACAGCCACTCTCAGAACAAGCACCCTTCATCCTTCCCTGCTGAAACTTTGGTCTGAATTACAAAAGAGGCTGAGGTGTTTTTGCTGGTTATTGTGTTGCTTTATTTTTTTAATGGTTTCACTCAGAACTCAGTTTATGATTAACTTAGCCTGACTGTAGACCTTATCTCAGCCCATAATTAGCGTGGCTATTTTTTGGAATGCCGCCTGGTAGCTAACCTGCACACACAAGTAAACAACTTCTCCCACTCTGAAGACTTTGCCAACTTCACTTAAGAAGCATCTAAATTATTTGAGCTAGGACATACCAGCATGTGAAAAGGACATGAAAATAATAAACCCCTTAATTTTTTCTTTTGGTCTCAGGAGCAGAAAGGTTTCCAGGAACAGAGCGTGATAGGGTTCACCAGCTTCAGTCTCACATACAGCATGTCTGTAGGTGGAAAAGGTCTTTTGAT
>NW_005054417.1:18652-66264 GCF_000277835.1 Geospiza fortis | reverse complement strand
CAATTAGTTGCTAGGTAAATGCATTTATTTTTGTCTTCTGAATCAGTTTTTTCTTTCCTGAATGATCTTTCTAGACAAGGAACAACATGAATGAATAAATGCAGCCAGGGCAATCTTCTGGGGCGCTCACAGGTTCATATTTTCCATTGCTCTGTCTCCATCAGTGTAATTAATTTGCCTTTCAAAAAAATTAAATTTGAATATTCCTGAATTCTCCTGAGTCCAGGTAAGATAAGTGTGGACCTCTTCTCACTTTTGCTGCTACAGAGTGATGAGGTGAACTGTGCTGTAAATATCAATTCAAAACTACATTTTGTCTCTTCTGTCCTTTTCAAATGAAACACAGAAACTGAAGACTGGCTGTAGAATATCTCTAGTGTGCACATGAATAAAACAATTCAGCTCTTTTATTGAGGGACCCCAAGTTCAGGGCTCAGCCTCTAAAGCAAAGGCCTCAAGGATCCTAAGATGTAGTTCTTTCTTCCCTATATATTAACCAGCAGAAACATACAGACAAACAGACAGAGGACAAAACCTATACTCCACAAAGAAAAAAAAGGGCTCCATTATTATTTATTACTTAGAATAGTTTTTATGCTGTAACACAGAAAAATACTATTTTTACAAGATAGATGAGAAGGACCATGTAGGACCCAAATTAATTTAGTTTATCCCCAGACCAAAAAAAAATCTTAAAATAAAATTTAAGAAAGTGATTCTAATTCCCAAAGCAATTGCCATGAGGTAGGGTTTGGGTACAATGATAAATATCTGCTCCTTTCAAATCATTCTACACTGAACGACAAAAGGGGTATGGATTGCAGGGGTTTTTTTGCCTGCCATAGCACTGCTAATGCAACCCCCTTATTCCTTTTGAAAAACCAAGAACTTAATTCACTTTATATGAAGAAGGTGCTACTGGAAGCAAAGACTACATGAACAAGAGCAATACTTTGCTTAGGATTTTATTTTTCTCTTTAATGATCCATGAGATAGATCCACGCACGTGTCCAAATGATTTTGAAGACTAATTGGAATCAGTTGTCCAGCAGGGGGCCACAGAGATGATGAGGGGTCGGGATCATCTCTTATCAGGAGATACCGTGGGAGCCAGGCCTGTTTAGTCTGGAGAAGAGGAGACTGACAGAGGATCCCATCGGTGGCCATCATATTTCCTGGAAAAATCCCCTTGCCCAGGATTCTTTTCCTGGGAAGCTGAGAAGCCTCAGAGAAAAGGAAAACAATATTATCTCATTTGCTTCTCCTGCGTTTTGCTGCTTTGGAATGCGTTTGGAGATTGTTTATCCAACAGGTGGTTGTTTCATTGGTTTCTGGTGTGGGTGTTTTCACTTATTGGCCAATCAGTGCCAAGCTGTGTTGGGACTCTGGAAGGAGTCACGAGTTTTTCTTTAGTATCTTTTAGCCTTCTGTAAGTATCCTTTCTCTATGCTTTAGTATAGCTTAGTATAGTATTCTTTAATATAATATAGCATCATAAAATAATAAATTAGCCTTCTAAGAACATGGAGTCAGATTCACCATTCCTTCCTTCGTCTGGGAACCCCACAAATACAAGACCCATCAATGCATGTAAATGTCTCCAAGGCAGCTGTCAAGTGGATGGTGCCAGATTCTTTTTGGTGGTGCCCACTGACAGGATGAGGAGCAAAAGGAGCTCCACCTCAACATGAAGAAGAACTTCTTTACACTGAGGGTGGCAGAGAACTGGAACAGGCTGCCCAGGAAAGTTCTGGGTTCTCCCTCTCGGGAGAACATTCAAACCCATCTGGATGCATTCCTGTGCCACCTGCCCTGGGTGACCCTGCCATGGAC
This sequence comes from Geospiza fortis, assembly GCF_000277835.1. NCBI lineage: Eukaryota > Metazoa > Chordata > Aves > Passeriformes > Thraupidae > Geospiza > Geospiza fortis. Next base: position 64,431 of record NW_005054417.1, on the reverse strand, counting down.
TAGATATCTCCAGATGTCCCTCACAACCCCAACTGTCCTGTGATTCTGTGTTTCCATAAAATGAGTGGACTCCTTCAAAAAAATGCCCTATGGAAGAGGAAAAGAACTTGCAGGATGCTACAGCCACTGTGTTACAAACCTCAAGTATGTCCTTAAGATTTTAAAAAGCCATTTTTCAGATGCAAAATTAATGGATATTCAATTCTTTAGAGGGATCAGGAACATTATACATTATACAGAGAGCTTTACTGGTAAGTAATTTTACATTTCACAAAGGAAGACCTCTAAGCACTATGTTCAATGTGCTGGTTGAAATGCAGCCCCAGAGATGTGTGAGGCATCATCCAGCTCATCTCTGATCTAGCCTCATTCCTCTCAATTCTTTCTAAGATCCAGCGAAATTTCAGAGCTCTCTGTGACTCACTGTCCTCAGAGAGGCATGTTTGTGTCATCTCACTCCCTGACTCCTTCCAAGGACATTGCCACATGGGCATTGGTTTCAAAGCTCTCATTTTCAAACACCTCCACATCCACTTTAAACACTACCTCCATTTCACCTTGTGAGATGATGGCATTGTGAGAAACAGATCCACAAGATGGAAAATGGAGAGACCCTCTTCCTTCCTGTGATGCTTCCTTTCCTAACGGCTATGTACAGTGGGCTACCCCCAGAGACCTGAATGGTGGAAGTATGGGGATGACATTTGTGGGAAGGTAGTGTTCTCTAAAGTACCAGAAATGGTTTTTACTTTATTACACATGCACTGGAAGATGTTACAAACCAGACACTCTAGACACAAGTTTCAAATCATGGTTTGTATTGGACATGACAGCAAAGCTGAAGATAAGAGCAACTTTCACACTTGACATATTTGCTGACTTGTGACAGCAAGAGAGGAGGAAGAACACAACAGAAGACCTATCTCATGCCAGATTGTTTCAGTACAGATTTTTTTCTTGGTTATAATGAAAATCCTTCTGTTAACTTGTCGGAGACACTTGATACCTATGTGGGGCTGGTCAGAGTACAGTTTGTCTCCTCTGCTTGCACCAGAAGCATCTTCAATACTCAGCAAAAATTGTATCCTTGCTATTGTTTATCCCAATTACAGGACTACCTGACCAGAGGGTAGCATGTCTGGCAAGCTAGGTAACAGTCTCACTGCCATCAGCTGCATTTTGGAAAGAGTGCTGAAGAGTGCTGTACTACAACATTCATGACAATTTGAAGGTCTGGTGGGTTCACCAAACACACCTGGACAGAGGAAAGAAATACAAATGTCTCCTCCACCTCTGTGTCCCTGGACATGGGTAGGTAAGTCCTGTAAGTTTCCTTGCTTGCAGGAAAAATCTTACCAGAACTTACCTCCAACTATTACTTACGCCACAGCTTTAATTACTCAGTTTTGCCATTAAGCCATGGGCCATCAAGTTTTAATGCAATCTTACATTGTTGATTAAAACATTGTGCTATTTCCTGAATGTCAAACAACATATGACAATAAAGTAGGTGTAAAAGATCAGGAAAACAAATGTTCAGCTACTTCAGTACTGAATGCAAAGCAGAAATGACTGATCTTTGAATGCTTTTGTATTTGCTCTAAGCTTTATAACATTAAATTTGACAATAGTAATTAGTTTGCCTTTCAGAAAAATGAAATTTGAATATTCCTGAATTCTCCTGGGCTCAACAGCCTGTAGCTAAAGCATATTAACTTGCTTTCATTGGCTCTCCTATTACTGATGGACAGTTGTTTCACCTAACATGGGCATCATCCTAATCTCCACATATACGCAACAGAGAGCTACAGATATCTCAAGAGAATGACTCACAAAGTGGTGAAAATTAAGTGGGTCTGATGAATTACCTTCTCAAGGGGCCTATTTCTCTCCACAGATGTAAATAAAACTTAGGGTGACTAGCTTGGATTTAGCAAGGTGATGATGTTCAGATAGACAAATTGAATTATATTTATTTTCCAATTTTCTTAAAATACATAGGGTTCATGCATTAGGGCACTTCAAATTAGAAAATATCTCCAAAAGCACAGGAGAGCGATCTGACTTCAAATTTATTATCTCAGACTCTTCAAATATTTTAAATATATAGTTATCTTCTCTCCTGGTACTCTTGCAGTCACGTCTGCCCTCAGCTGAACCCCTAGGTTGAGCAGTAATCAGAGGCCCAGAGGAAACACAAATGTCATGGATTTCTTTGAGTTTGATGAATTTCTGGTTATCATCTATGATCAGAATTGAGAAAATAACCCCCTAAAGAACAGAGCAACTCAGATCTTTCAAAATTAAAACATTTCTGGAAAGGGAGGCTTATGCCATACTTCTCATTTTGGGCCTGCAAGCAGCAGTCAGCAAAAAGAAAGACTACCAGGAAGACTCATCTTTTCACAGCAGCAAGTTTTATCAAGTTTAGCTATATATACCATGCTGCTGTCAGCTTGTCAGAAACACTGCTGCCATTACAAAGCCTAATTCTCCCCTCCCCATTTCTCACCTCCCTGATGTTATTTCTCATCTACAGCTGGGTTATTTACTCTGAGCAATCACTGACCTTCCCAGAAGTGAGGAAGATCTGTCAATTGTTGAAACTCTATGAGACCCTGTCTGAGACACCACCCAGCCTTTCCCCAGGTGGTTGGTTTTACATGAGCATATTTCATTATAATATACCACGCCAACAAAGCCTCAAATCACCACCAATTATTTCCAATACTGTGTGGAAGAGAGGAGAGGTCTGCAGAAGGCAAATTTGATACAAAGAAGGACGTGGGGATGCCAGAAGAGACGGACCAGTATCCCAGGAAAACAAAGGAACAATCGGTCCACATGTGTCCACAAGGTGACAAAGGGATCAAGCAAACAACCCAAGTAGTTCTGTTTTGTCAAAAACTTACACCAGATGAATCCAGTGTCCTTTTCTGACAAGGTGACCACCCTGGTGGCTGAGGGGGAATCTATATGCACCACTTACAATCATCTCACATGACATCCTCATAAACAAGCTTCAGCAATATGGTCCAGCTGTAACCAGCCTTAGGTATGGGCAAAAGGAGTTGAGAACCTGCTTTCAGCACAGGGGCTCTTGGTGAGTCACTGTCAGATGGGGAGAGAGGCTGGCAGCTCCCTCTCACTCAATGTTTTTATCAACAACTAAATGATGGTACACAGAGCGGATAACAACAAACTGCAAATGCCTTGAAGGGCAGGGTTAGAGCCTAAAGTGATCAATAATAGCTTGGAGGGAGGGTATGAAATCACTATGAAGAAATTCTGCCAGGACAAGTGCTAACGCTACACTGCAGAAGGAGGGAAATCACGCACGAAACAAGGATTGGCAAAAGACCTGGGCTGTAAAATGGCTCCAAACTTTCTCATGTATGAGCAGCATGAAGCTGAGTAAGCCTAGAGCATACTGAGAGGGTTGCCACTTGTGAGAGACAGGAGGAGACATAATTTCATTCTTTCCAGCACTAATCTATTAAGTCCATTTTGGAGTGTTGCAGTTAAAGGCCAAAGGGAAAGCTGAGCTGGAGAGATTGAAGAGGGTAATAACTGGTTCTCAGAGTATCTGATCCATGAGGAAGGTGGATGGTGAGGCTCCTTCACCCTGGGAGAACACTGTCTCAGGCTGCTGCAGCTGCTTGGACCTTCAGGGACTGTCTCCTTACACAAGGCCCGGGCTCTTTCTTTGCAATTCACGTTTCCATACTGTTCCTGACTTTTATATTGTTCCTGTTTCTCATTTGGCAAGGAAGGACACACTAAATCCTCCTCCTGACTAAGGGTTTCTAACCTCATTTGGTGTTCTCTCCTCTGGGCTTCCCACTGGCCTTTCCTTGCTCTTCTTACCCTTTGCTGGAGCACCCCACTGCCCAGAGTGAGCTCAGGTCACCTTTCATCATGTTCTTGCATCTCTACTTCTAGGTCACCTGTCCCTTCTCAAGTTTCCATGCCCCCCTTCTCCTGTTTTGGCATATAAAAAAAAGGGTCAGCAAGCCTGTGGCAAAAGCTGGGTAAGGAAAAACATCAGCCTAAGTAACTGATGACTTGAACTGGCTTAAAAAAATATTTCAATATTTGTGTGGACATGGCTCCAACAGCATCCACAAGAGCTATTAGGAAAAGGGATAAATTTCCCACTCAAGAGAGTGCACAGAGGACTTCTGCCTCTCTTGCTTTTAGATAATACATCTTTCTGGTTGACTTCACAAATATTTTCATGTCTATAAGTTGTGCAGTATGGACTTTGTTCTCATGTGGTGCTGTGGATCCACAGCTCATTGTCACTGCTTCCTGCACCACCTCACGGGCAAGGGGACCTCAGGGGCACCACCCTGGGCTGCAGCTGGCTCACAGCCATGTTCCTCCCTCATCTGGCTCCAAAGGAGACCCACACAGCGCCCTGGCAAACCCTATGTCAAGGACGTATTGGAGGCATGGGAATCCATCCTGTCTGTGTAGGGCACTGCCTAGGGATCACAGCTTGCTGCCATGCCACCAAAAGTTTGGCATTCCTTGATAGGGAGAGCCTGGCATTAGAGGTCTGGAAATGTGGCTGCAGTTGTTTGTAATCCACAGCCAAAACCGCCTCAGTTCCTGCACTCTGCACAGGCTGCATATGGGGCAGATTTCCACATCTTTCTCTCAGGGCTGACATCTCTGTGCCATCCTGAATAGCTTGGTGGAGTCCTGCCTGTAATGGCTGTCGGGGCTGCAGGAGACATGGCACAAAGCAGAGGCAGCAAGAGGGTGACACGTAAGGGTCAGTTTCCTTAATGGACACCACCGTTTTCTTTTTGTCAGCATGTACTTTCAGAAATTCGCAGAGCTTCCTCGTTTCCAAGGCCACTTTTTGGGGACAGGACAGGAATGAAAACAGTCTCACGTGTCTGTCACTAAAGGCACCTTTACACAATGTTCCTCATACTTAGTGCATGCGTCAGGTGTTGCTCCTTGGCTGGAGCGTAAATGTCCTGCTCACGCAGCTGAGCAGGATAATGGCAGCAGAGTGGGGAAGGAAAGAATGAATCATTATTCACTACACAAGTCCTGACCCCACCATCTCCCTGGCAAATGAATGCAACGCTTTCCAGGGCTCTTACAGCGATACTTTTGTGAGCCATCAATTATTTACGTACCTGGTCAATAATTTAAATGTCCTGGAATGTGCATATTACAAAATAACTGCCTTTGTTCTTTCAATTTGCAAGGATACCCTGCTGGCACTAGCACAATTAATGACTTAATAAAGTCTTTCCAGCAACATTGAAGTACTGGATTTTACTTCTTTGATGGTAACTAAGCTGAATTCTACACTTTGGAAAAGTTATCCTTGAAAGAACACATTAGCATATGCAGAAGTTTTAGTAAATTGGGGGTAAGGTACCCAAGGGTTTAAGTGAAGATTTTACATTAAAATAATAAAACAGTCACTTTCCCTTAAATAAGTTACACAGAGAGTAAGAAAATGCTTTCAACGGGGCTCTTGCTAGCATAGCCATTTGCATACGAGCCTCAGTGACAGCGGAGATGTGACGAGTGCGGTGTGACCAAAGACGGTGCTATTCCAATGAGGTAGCATCTGCAGCAGGTGCAGGGCTGCAGTAGGCTTGGGCTCAGCCCTGAGAGGGGCACAGCCCTTGTGGAGGGCTCCTGCAGCCCCCTCTTTCCTCCTCTCACATCGCCAGCTGGACACAGGAGGTGTTCATGTGATATTGGTAATTCGCACCAATTCACTGCCTCCAAAAGGGTGTCCAGGTGACTCTGCTGTCGTTTTAACAAGGCACCTGGACAAAGGGTGGCTCGTGTTTGCTCACAAGACTTCTACAACTGCTCCATTATGATGTATTACAAATCACTGGGTTTTGTAATTGAAGAAATAAACCTAGATAAGCATTTGCCCTAGAAAACAAATCAGTTTGTCTTCATAAGGGTGTTTGGGACTGGGATTCCTGTGATCTGAACTCCCTTTACTTTTCCAGGATGCTAATCAATACTAAAAAAGGAACTGTAACACATTTGTAACAAAAACATTTCTAAAATCTTGCAGATGGTAGATCAGCTTTTGATCAGTAAAAACAACCCTCCCACACTTCATCCCAAAAATGGTTACCAGTCACTCATCACTCATCAGATGAGTGACCAGCCCACCTCTCCAGGAGCATTTCAGGGTAGAGTGCTGTAGTCTGAACATCAACAAGCACCAAAAATGTTTACAGACTAACTTAACTACACCCTTTCATAAGTATTTATCAATAAAATTTCTGCTTTAATGAAGAAGGGTCAGTGCAGTTTTGTGTTCAGGTCCAGGTAATGATGTAAATTGAGGAACAGGCAGGAAATTGTTCCATCATTAATGTTTTAGATTAAGAATCATAGCATGTGGAATAAACAAACAGAGCAAGAGGCAGCAGCTCTGTGAGGTACATGGGAACCCAATGTACTGTGCTTCACATCCTGAAAGTAAACAACACTGTGGGCTCTGATGGCTAACAAGCACTGTGCCTGTGCTGCAGCTTCCATCAGACCTGGAATGGTTCCTCACAGCAACTCTTTTGACAAAGTCAGCAGGAGCCTAATTTCTCAAATCTTCCTGCCAGGCAAGGTTGGAATTGGTCAATATGTTTAAATTAGCTGGGGCAAGAGGAGGAAAAGGCTGGTTTCCAGACGAAGTCTAATTTCCTGTTTTCTGAATTTCTTTGTAAAACCATTTTTATTACAAAACAAAATTTACCTTGGGCCGCAGAGCTCTGTTCCACTAGTATGCTGTTCCTGGGCAGATAACACAAAACTACTCTGTTCTCTGTTTTGCTGCCTAGGTGAGGAAGATGAGGTGCCATAGGAGGAAGACCATAAGCCATAAAGGATCCTCCCTCTCTGTCCTCCTCACCATCTGTTTATCCTTCTAAACTGTACACTTACCCTGCAAGAAGCACGTCTAAGGGCTTGGGAAAGATACCTGCAGAGTGACATTATTCCCCTCCAGGTGCTGCAGGATTTCATTTTTGTGTGTTTATCACATGGATACGTGGCAGTAGCACAGTTCTACCCTGCTGATCCAAAGAACTTCAGGCTGCAATGCACCCTGAGGGGTTCTTGGTACTTGCAATACCATTATTCACCTTCCTTTGCAAACTTGGCTGTTTGTCTCACCTGCTCTTCAGTGGGAAGCCATCCACAAGGTTGGAGTATTTCCTAATCTCCTCTCAAATCTGCCTACCAGCGCTGGGTAGGTTCCCCAGGAGTCGTTTCCCTTCCAGGCAGGAAACACTGAAGCTTCCAAACTCAAATGCAAACTCTTCCACCCTTTCCTCCTGCTGGCACTTTTCTCTCTCTCTCATTGGGAACAGTATCTCACAGCAAAGAGTCTCTCTGCCTTAATCCACATTTGTCAGAAAGCAAGTGGGGTATTTTGTATTTCCACTAACCTGTTGAGGATCTTTCTGATGTGTAAGGCTATGTTTTAAGTCTTTTTTTAAGGACATACAAGCAGATTTCTACAAGATTTCTTTGAAAGTACAGGACTTTTGGACACTCATTATCACTCTATGGGTTTATACAAATACTCTGTTTATGTCTTCTATTTAGGTAAATTTATCTGACTTACATCTCCATTTTTGATCTTGTTTGCAAAATAGTTTTGTATCTTTTATTGAGGAAATTAGAGTAAAAAAATTCCTTGGTAAGTTCCAAATTGAAAAACAAAAACTCAGCCAGGTGGTACTGTTAAACCAGAGGCTGGTAAGATTTTTATTTCATCTGTAACTTAGAAGGATAATAAATAGTTAAATCTAAACAAAACTTAAATGGTTTTTTAAAAATTTTAGACCTGAAATAATGCATCCAAATATTAAAAATTGTTGATCAAGGGATTATACAAATCAGACAATATGCCATTATCAATAACCCATTGAATATTAGAGAAGTTGAAAAGGTTGGAAAGAGTCCTAATATTGTGCAAAGACTTACAAAAGAAAGTTAAAATAAATAAATACTGCATCAGTTGGGCAACAATCCAAGACAATATAACTGATAACCTGACAGGAGAGACAGTTATTAGTATGTAAAAGTAGATGAGACAAGTAATACCAGTAATACAGATTTATGGAAAATCAGTTTTACCAAATAAATGTGATGACCTTATTGTAATATTACAAGTTTGTTTGTTAAATTAATAGCACTGATATATTAACTTTAGCTATATATAAGATAATTTAATATAGTAAAAAAATTGGAGGAAAAAAAGAGTCAAGACTGAACACCAGATTGCAAATTACAAGCACAGGTTTTATAAACAAGATATCATAATTGAAGAGGTGGGGTTCTAACAGGTTCATGAAGGCATTAAATATGCACAATTTTCAGTGATGAAATGGAGGTATAAAAACTGATACTGACCCAAGTATTCAAGTGACCTGAAGAACAGAGAAAGGGAGTAACTGGAGGGACAGAGCTGAAGGGTAGAGAGGATGAGATACAAATACTAATATAATAAAACTTAAAAGTGAACATCTAGAAACAAAGCATGCGCACCAGACTCGCAGGCTGAAAGCCTCTCTTCCAGGACAGAGCAGCTCTGATGAGGACTTGGATATCATGGGGATGATTGGCTGAGCTGGATCCCGGATGGCACCAGCTGAAAGAGAGCACAATCCCACAGTGAGCAGCAGGAGTATGGGGCAGTATCAAAGATGGCATTGTGCCTCTGTGTTTTTAATGGGTTGTGAGTGCTATTAGAGATCTTTGACTAGTTCTAATGCCTGAAATTGTGGAAGAGGCTAATAGAGGTTAACACAACCAAAGAACTGGAAATATACCTCAAACACAGATATCCATATCCAGTGCTCTGCATCTTTATCAAGTAAGTCCCAGCTCACTACATCTGTATAATGTGTATTTTACTGTGAATACCAACCATACAAAAAAAGAGGTAGACAGCAATTCTGTGTAACAGGCAGGAACCCAAGAGTAGAAAAAATACAAAGAAAAAGAGTTTTAATTTTACATGCTGTCAGATGAACCTGGAGTAGGCTCTCAGGTTTTCTGGTAGTTTTTCTGTAACTCAAAGGTTTTTTAAAAATACTGAGCTATAACATGTTGGCTCAAAATGGGATTTAAGGAAGGTCCAGGATTGATGGTAGCTGGAAGACCAGAGTTGGTGAATACAAAACTTTTGGAAATTAGATAAATATTTCACCTTCTGTATAAGAATTCACTTCTTTTTAAGATGTTGGCTATAGAAATGCCTCCAACTCTAATCCTGAAGCCTCCCTTTCTTCTCTCTCCTTCCCTGTGAGCCTGTCTGCTTTGAGGTGGATGCCAGCTGGTCCAGACTGGCTGGATGCATCGGTCCAACCAAAGGAACCCACAGAAGAGAGCAACATTTTTCGACATTTGAATGTACAGCTTTTCTATTTGATGGGGCTTTTTTCCCCCTGGAGGAGTTGACCACACAGATTGGAAAAATAATCTGTAACTTGCTGTGGGCTCTTACTGTGAATTGCCCATCACTGGTCCTGGAGAGACAGCACTCACCACATGTACCCCATCCCACTGAAAAGACCAGAGGGGCAGACTTTGGGCTTGACATCCTGGATGCAGCCCATGTACAATGCACACAGCAAGCTGCTCTTCACAGAGATTCTGACAGAAAATATTTTCTTTTTCTCCTTGCACACACACAAATAAAAATAGTGAACTCTGCAGAACTGTGCTTCCAGTCTCATCTAATTGCTTAATTGGGTTTTTAAAACTTAACTACTGCCAGCCTACTGGCTCTGTGATTAGTAATGTATCTAAATCCTCTTAGGGACTTTGTGAATCTATTAATCTTCCTAAGGAAGTATATCAAGCTGATTAAATGACAGTTTAAGTGTACTGTGCAAAACATAGCAATAAGACAAAAAAACCCTCTGAAAAGTTATGATATGTATATACTCACATGTTCAGCCTCCTAGAGAAGAGAGCTAATTCTGGTACACTGAATATCTTAAGAGATTATTTCTCTCTAAAGTTCCTTTTTCATCACCACATTTTTGTTTAAGTGGTTAAGATAAAACCTATCAGTCATGGTAGAGCAGAATGGAAACAGCTTCATTAAGGCAAACCCTCTGATAGTTCCCTTATTTCTGAAAGTTAAATTCTCTTGAAAAATTAATCACAGCGAATCTGGCAGAACTAATTTTAAAATGTGAGAACATGAGAGATGCTCTACTTCTAGCCTCGAGTGAGATGAGATCAATATGTTAAATTAAGTCTACATAAAACCATACAAGAGAATTTGTATAGGCAACATTTATTCCCACTCGGAAGAAGAATTGCAAATTAGAGAGCAGTGAAGAGAGATCTTGGCAAAAATATCACTGGCTAAAATTAACGACAGAAAAAAACTGCCCTGAACTCATTCATTGCCAGTCAGAAGACAGTATCAGTTGTATTCACTTTAAATCTTCTGAAAAAACCCAAACAAATACACAAAAAACCAGAGCTGTGAAATGTGAGCTGGCAAGCACATTAAGAAAAGTTCTCCAGCCTGTGATGCTGATTCAAATTCCTAAAAAATTTCTTCCTACATCCAAAAGGAAAATAATCAAAGACAGATATTTGGGAAAAAAATTATAATATTAATAATGAATCCTTAAAAATCAATTTCATTAACATCCACCTTGTATACAAATTTTATAATTTAATACACACAAACACACAAAAGGTATAAAAATGCACTATCTGGGCTTTCAAAACATCAAGGAGAATCTAATGGCTTGTATTATTTTTTTGTTGGGAGTGGAAAGAACAAGCAGACTGATTATTATGTTTTTCCCTACTGTAGTTTTACTCACATTAATTAACTAAGAATTGAGCACAAGTGGCATTAACAGCAAAAATAACTCACAATGTTGCAGAAAGCAGCGGTGTTCAGGCTTCCAGGAATTTCTCTTATATCAGCAGTCCAGATATTCTGATGCTTTAACCTCTTCCCAGCTGTGGTGTCTGGACAAAATTTCCAAGCTTCCTGTTCAACTTTTCCTCCCTGAGTCCAAGTTCTCCAAACAAACTGGAGCCTGTGCCATGATCTGGTAGTCAACACATGAATTACCCAGAATAACCCTACCTGGGCTGTGCCAAGGGCAGGTTTGTGCAGGTGAGGGAACTGCTGCATTATGGCTCTGACCAGATTGGATCCACACTGACAGGGCCAAAAATTCACTAAACCTGGAACCCAGCAGAACCCCACAGCTTCACACAGGACTGTGTGTACACTGTCACCAACAGGGTACCCCAAAAGGATGCTACTGATGATTTGTAGTTACACTTGAGAGGAGTTTTTATGTGCTGCCAACAGATCTTCTTTTCATCAAAGAGTTCATTCTGTTAGTTAGCTATATTTGCAATATTCAGATCACTGTAACTAGAATTGGTTGTTATCTGGATACAAAATATTTAAATGGAATTCAATACAGGAAACCAGCATTTCACCAGAGTCTGCTGCTGCAGGTGACAAGGTATTAATCACCTATTGTCACTAATGACAATAGTAACAGCTGAGTAAGGTGGACACAGTTATTATCCCTTCATTAACTCCGTGGAAGAAGATAATTATGTTTCATAGACTACTTTTTCTCTAAAGGTCTGATATTTTTAGTAATAACATTCATTAAAAACCACTCCCTCTCTGGTTTCTAGCAAGCAAGCCAAAACTGTGTCTCCGTTGTGTCTCCACTGAGGACCATGCCAAGAGGGGCTGCTGCTGCCCATACAGAGCAGAAAATGCCCAGAGCAGCATTTCCACAGCCTGCAGCCTTCAGCTACACAAAGATCTAGCTACAAAATCCCTGCCACTGGCTTCATGGCACTCACTTAGAAAAGTAAGTCCATCTATGCCATGTAGGAGTCCATGTGCAAGGTATTTCCAGCTGATTTTGCACCCCAGAAGGCTTTAGGGGACCTAAGCAAACCAAAACACAGGTGGGAGAAGCGAGCTACCAGGCATCAACTGCTTACTTTGCAAGAGATTTTTCTTAGGGAAATGTCCTTTAAAAGAAAAGCCAGCTTTGTTTTGAGAGAAAATTGGAATATAAACACTCTCTTCAGAAGTAGCATCTGCTCTTTTAATTTTTTTTTAGCATATACTCTTTCATTTACAAAAGGATTTGTAATACTTTTCCAGGCTTTTAAAATTTGTATATTCAAGACTTTCAAGACAACCATCAAAATCAGAACTGCTTCATTTTTGTTTCCTTTGTGATTGCTTTCTTTTTTTATTTTCACAGAAAAACAGTTTTTTCTTTTATTCTAGACCATTTAGTAAAAATAGCAGGTTTGGGAACCCTAGGAATTTCTCATAAGAGGAATAATCAAACTCCTGCCTAGATCTAGTCATTACCAAAGAGTACAGCCTTCAGCACAGGCATAGGGGAGAAGACAGACTAAAAAACTGTTTGGTACTCATGGTTTCAGGCTTCCTTTTGGGTTGACAGATGATACCTGTACTTTCATGAGACAAACCTTCACTTGATACCAACTGGATGGAAAGACAACACAGAGGACACTGTAGTCAATCACATATCTCCTTCTAGAAAAAATAAATAAAATAGCAGCCCCCCTTAAATAACCTGAATTTCTGTACTCAGTGAAGTCAGTGAGCTTTTGTTTTGGTGATGAATAACAGCATAAAGCAGTGCTGATATGCCTGGCCTTTCCTTTGAGGAAGAAGGCTGGCAGGGGAAGGAGGCAGGCAGTGCTGGGCTGAGCTCCAGGCACGCAGGACAGAGGGGGCCTGGGTTGCTGCTCCCAGGTGAACAAAGCTCTCCTACCCCACATGAAGAAAATCAATACAGGAGGAGGGGCAGGGCGAGGCTGGACATGCTGAGTGTGATTTAATCCATCCCACAGTTACAGAGACCTAAACAAGGCACTGCATTTGCCCAGGCCCTGTCTCAGCCTATCAACACTTCAAAGCAGTGAGGGCTGCACTGGCAGCACAGCAGCAGCAGCCACTCTACCTGGGTTACATTTAGAGTAGGTTTTCCAGAAATCTCTCTCTATCTGGGAAAAAACTTGGGCCCCTTTCTCACTAGTGATGCCCACAGACATTTATGGCTTCCTAGCACCACATGTAGCTGTATGTTACTGGATAAAACTCACACATGGTGCCACAGGAAGGGCTTTCTGGTGGAGTAGCTCAGTCCTTTGGTGTTTGCAGGCTGCTGGAAATGGCTGGAAGGGAAAAAAAAATATCTCTTTGCTTTATAAAATGTTCCAGGGAGAGGAGCAATAGTTACTGTTCACATGAGAGCAGATACCAGGGTAAGAACTGGTAGTTTATTTTCAAAAAGGTTTTGCTAAAATACAGACAGTTCAGTGAAAAGCAACAAAAATTGTGTAATGCCCTAGAGAGGCTGATTTAACAGGGAAAAATATTGAGAAAAATTCTTAAGAGTATATGAGCAAGGACTGGTAACAGTGCAAATATTTGAGAAAGGAAAGAAATGTAATATGATATAGTCAGGAAACCATGAAGGCAGGGAAACCATGGTTAACAAGTCCATACCATGACCTAGCACTAAAGCTTGGGTAGCCTGTGAAATAATTCCCTTTCTTCCTCATGATGCCTCCAACAAGCTTTCTTCAAACCCTAGGAGTGCCTTCTCTTTGCCTCAAGATTTTCTAATGGATATGAAGGGCTCACAGACATCCTAAGGTGCAAGGCTGTCCCTTTATATACCTTTTTAATCTAAATCCCCACGAACATAGCTGATCTAATATCTCAAACCTAAGAGCACTGCTTTAATGTCCTGCTTAGCAGATATCCCCGCTTCATACCAACTTCAGCCTTGTGAAGAGTATGAAGAGTCTGTCTCAATTCTACCCTGCCTAATACCACTTTGATTGCCATGCTAATATCAAGGCATATTACTGTATCTGGAGATTTTGGGGCTGCCTTTCTGCCAAAGTTATATTGTGTCTCTGCTGTATTTTAATCTTTTTGATCAAATTATGACATAAATAGGGAAGAGAAAAGGAGCAAAATAACCTTTGCTGACACTTGGGCCCTAGTTGAGGAAAGATTATTTGCATGCACACAAACACACAAGCAGGCAGCTCTGACTTACTGCTGTTGGCATTTTCCTAACATTTGATCATCTGGTTGCTAAGCACACTGCTACATTACCACTTGACATTTACATTTTATTTTCAGTTTATTACTAAAGGTAGGAAATGAAGCACTCTCCTACTCTCTTAAATTATAGTCATCTTGCTAATAATACTGCTAAAAGCCCCATTCCATTTCATTTAATGAATTTAGAATACCTGATAAACATTCAGATACTGCCAAGAAAACCTATTGTCTTCTGCCTGAAGAGGCAGGGCCTGCTGAGAGCATTTTCTTGTCAGAGAGAAGGGCTCCTGAAGTAATCCTGCTCTTGTAATCTGCATGGAAACTCACTGGAGCCTTACAGAAGAGTTAAAACTATAGAGTAAACCAAACCTACAGTAGCCTCAAGTTGCAACATCAAAGAACTCAGCTCCTGTAATCCTAAAGGACTAGTAGGGTGTTGTGCAACTGAGGGAACCAAAGCAGAATCACCATGTGTTTTCTCTGCTATCAGTCAGCAGGGCAGAAAACAGCGGAAGCAGTTTAATGCAAAACACTCCTGAACACCTGACTGTGAGGCCAATCCTCCCTGCAAAGGTAGTCTATCTGTCTGATGAAAGATCAAAAGTAAATTTTGCCAAACTCATCATCTCTGGAAGCCTTTGACTCACTGGTGGCTGCAGTATAAATCACTTAACAGCTGAACCACCTGGGTCTTCTGTGCCAGAGGAAAACATGTGAAATGAGAGCTTTATCTTGTGTATAAATAAGTGACTAGGGTGACCAGCTCAGGTTCAGATGTCTGACTTGCAGACTCCCTAGTTAGGCATGCCATGCCTCAGGGCCCATCTAGAGCAGTGCTGAGTATCTCCAACTCCTACTGATTGCAGTGACAACTATCACTTTCCAGCCACTGCCAGCAGTGAGAAAAACATCATACTCTGATAAAGGCCTCAGAAATACAGTTTGGATCTTATTCCTGACTGCAAGCAGATGGGGGGGTGGCAAGGATAAGGGAAACTCTCTCTGTAATGGGCAGCCAAAGCTACAAAGCTACAGTATAAGCATGTATCCATCCCCACGAGAACGGGAGGGCACCAGCTCTTCCCCATGTTTAAGTGGGAAACAGGCAGCAGGGGCAGCCCAGGGGCTGTGGAGACTTTTGTAGCTCTCCCTGTGCCTGGCAGAGGTGACCCCACAGCTGTACGGATGGGAGGCAGTCGTGGTGGGGTTCCAGCCTTCCTCCAAGCACAGAGGAGGAGATGTAGGAGCCGGGTCAGTTCGGGGCAGGGCTGGAAATTATTTTGTAGAATCGTGAGTTTGCCTGTCCTCTGCTCCCCTTTAGTCTCTCCACACTGGTTTATCCAAACCAACACATAGCTTTTCTACACCCCTCTTCATCTGTCCCACAAATCCCCACAGTTCTGCATGTCCCAAGCACACAACCACAGCCCTCATTCACCCTTGCCCATTCCCCTTCTCTCCCATGACAGCCTCCAGCTCCCATGGGTCTGACTGACCCTGCTTCTGCAGGCAAGCCCCAGCCCAGGAGCAGCTGGGGGAGCAGGGAGAACTCAGGACTGTCACCATGATATTTTCTGAAAAATCCCTTTGCCAGGATTTCTTCTCCTGGGAAGATGAGAAGCCTCAGCTTCTCCATATTTTGCTGCTGTGGAATGTGGCCTGGGGATTGTTTATCCAAACATGTGAATTGTTTTAACTTATATATCATATCATATTATATCATATCATATCATATTATATTATATCATATCATATCTTATCATATTATCATATTATATTATATTATATTATATCATATATCATATATCATATATCATATATCATATATCATAATAAATCAGCCTTCTGAGAACATGGAGTCAAATTCTCATCTCTTGCCTCATCCTGGGCACCCTCACAACATCACAGAGGAGCAGCTCTGACTGAGCAGGGTCTGACTCTCACCTGCTTCTGCAGGCAAACCCCAGCCCAGGAGCAGCTGGGGGAGCAGGGAAGGCTCAGGAGCAGGGAAAGCTTGGGAGCAGCTCTCTTTTTTGCAGATAAACAAGTTCCCACCTGCCAGCTGCTCTGCCGTGGCACACGCAGCAGCCCACACACAGGTTCTTCTCTTCTGCAGAGGAAAAACAGAGTTTACCCCTACACAGGAAAATAAACCTGCAGGGAAAAGGCTGCAGATGGGGCACACTCCTGTCACAGCTGGGGCTTGGCACTGCCACTGTGCTGTGGGAGCTGGAGCATGAGGAACTGCTGGGTCACAAGTGTTCCCTTGGAGGGCAAGGAGTGACCAGAGATCTTTGGAAGAGGAGAAGTAGGAGCATCAGCTGAAAACAACAGCACAGACACAAGGATTTCTCTGAGTGGGTGGACTATTTTGGAGGAAAATATTCACTTATTTTCCACAATAATTTGTGTTCTCCTGAAGAACAATGTCTTTTCTGGTAGAAAATATCACTTCTATTTAGTATTATTGTGCCTTGCTGAAAATCTGCCTGGTTTAGCTCTTCCAGCTTCACAAACAGCTCAAGCTGTGAGGAGGCCTTGGGAAGCAGAACAACAAATCTGTGCTCAGTACTGCGGCAGAGTGAGCCACTGCCATCAGCACAGCCAGCCAGGGAGGCTGCTCTGATACCACTCAGTGTGCATAACCAGCATCCACAGGTTTCAGCAGGTAAATCCCTCTCAGTTTAAGCCCTGCAGTGATCTGAAAATTGTCATGTCACTTCCCTTGCCTGTTGCTCAGTGTACAAGCACAGTGTGAAGCACTCATGTGAGCTGTGCAGAGCTGTAAGCACAGTTCAGTACCTCATGGTCCCATAGAGGTGCTGCAGGCATTCTGATTTTCCTGGTACTCACGTGGATTACAAGTGAATTGGCCTAACAACCAATTTTAAAAGAGTTTATTGAAGGAATAAACCTTACATCAGTTCCTGAACTGCCAAACACTTCTTTATGTCTATAAATGAGGCAATGTCAAGATCTCTAACTTTCTCTTTTGGAGTTTTAACCAAAAAAAAAATTCATCTTTATTATGTAAAGTAGTTTTATTGTTTTGGAAGGGACAGCTGTCACTCAGCTGCAGTTTCTGTCTGTATGGAAATGCCTAGTAATACTCAAATGTGCAACTCTATTTATGAGCTTATTGTCCGATAAGTGTTGCAGTTAGTCCTCATAAACACTAGGTTTTAAGAAAAAAGGAAATAGCATAAGGTTCCAATATCAGTATGTATCAATAACATTACCTATGTGGAAAGCTGGTATATCTGAAAATTTCCTATCTAAAGCAAAGATATTAAATATTCAAAGTCCAGAATCAGAATTTTTTCTTAGATTTTTATCTCATGTGGCCTGAAATACAGATGGCAAATGTGACAGCAATTTCCATCTAAATAATAGAGCTTTCTAAATATCTCTTAATTATATGGCACACTTTGGATTGTCAGATTAAAAAAAAAATGTTTTGCTCATGATTTTTCTAGATTTCTGCCTAATTAGATCTGCATGCCAGAGGAATCCCTGCACTTTGCCAGTGCAGTAAAGCCAGCAGCAAAAACCAGATCAAATCACTGAAGAACTGTGAAGAAGGTGTACTCCTGTCTCAGATACCCAAGGGCTTCATTCAGCATGCTTGTGTGGCTCCTGGCTCCTGTCAAGGAGAGGCACTTGGCAGGCCTGTCCAGACTGCACTTTGCTGAGTGAAGCAGGTGTATTGATTCCTGCAACAGCAGCTCAACTTTTCTCCTGTAAATGTTTAATCTAAGAAGAATGTACTGTGAGGTACAATGGCAGGTACAGCAAGCCTCCCCTGCACTCCCACAAGTTTCACCAGTCCAGTTACCACCATAAAATCAGCAGAGCACTGGGCAGTGCCTTTCAGGCAACTCACTCACCCATGTGATGAGACACAATTTAGACACACGATAAGGGAGTGTATCTAGCACCTGTTTGAAGAAAGAAAATAACAAATAATTAGGGAAAAAAGTGGAACTTCACTGAAGTCAGGAAGTAAGTTTAGCAAGTTTAGTACTGACTCCTGAGGCAAAAGGTTTCTAATTAAAAATTTTGTTGTGGGAATGCATCACTAGGCAGCAGCTGGAGGGAGGAGAGAGTCCCTGTGTGTTCAGTGAGCTCTCACCAGTCTTCAGCCTTCCTCACCACATCCCAAAATAATCAAGGGTGGTGGGTGTGGGGCCTCCTGGGAGCAGAGCTCCAGCATGTACACAGGATCCGCAGTCAAATGGAAAGTGGCACCACTGTCGCAGCTACTTTTGCCCAGTGGTTGCCCACGGGCAACTTAGAAACCAGTATTTTTCTAAATTAAGGTCTCATTTCAATTGCAAGGTGGCATTTTCCAAATGGAAGTGTTGTACATCAGAGGAACACGATGGTGCACCATGGGAAGGGATAGCTTCCTTCATTTCCACCCTGTCTCCATCCCAAGGACAGGAACACGCTGTGTGGAATCACGCCCCAGCAGCTGTGCCTATCGTGAGCCATCTACACTTTAACCAGACCATGACCAAATTGATGTGGTACAAATATAAATGAGATCCAGCATTCCTGGGATGCCCTAAACAGTGACTCCAGAACAGAGGCTGGTTTTAACCCTTACTTAACATAATGCAGAGAGGCAGAACTAAGGTCTGAGGAACAGGAACATAGTAAATATACAAAGGTTTTGCATTATCCTTGGTTTTGCCTTACCCAAGATACCTCACTTCTCCCTCATTCTCTCATTCCTTGGGATAGCAGAGCAACAGGTGGAGATAAGAAGAGTCAGTCGAGACTCACATGTAATCTAATACACACAAAATTGACATCAGTGTTGTTAGGAACAGACTGAATACTTAAAGCTCGCATTTAAGTGGCATAAGGAAGAAATTACCCTACCAAACCTGTTATTTATGAGTGAGAAAGTCTTCTGGATGTATTCAGGCACATTTCTGGGCAGCAGCAGCATTTTTAGACAGCACCAACAGAACCCCCCCTAAGTAGGCAGCAGGAGTCTGTTGATGGAGGGTACAGTTCTCTTACAAAAAGGATAAGAGCCTACAGTTTAAAGAGAGGTGGTCACATCCCTGGAACAGTGTTCAGAGAAGACCCTGAAAATGATCCCTCAACTGCAATAACAGATGGACTTTTCATCTACAGAACTAAAAGCCAGAGTGCTTGCTGACTTCCCATGATAGGGTGCTCCAGAGAGGAGGACAACAGGGAGCACTGCTGTCTATAGCACAGGAATGATGCTTAGCATGTCAAAAAACAGAGCTCTTGAATTCTACCAGCTCTTCATTGTTACAACATCTCCTGGTCAGCATGGATCCTCTCACCTGCCCAACACCCACACCCGAAACCTACATATCAATTCACATCATGATGTGATTTATCAAATTATGCTTCCTCTTCCAGTGTCTCCAGGGTATGATCCCATTATTGAGGCACCAGAATTCTCACCCAAGAAGAGTTTCTTTGCATGAAAACTCTTACACACAAACAAACAAGCACACACGCTCGCTCTTTCCTGTTTCAATATGGTCTCATTTCCTCTTTCAGGTCAGCCATGGACATCTGAGCCATTTAAGTGGTCCAAGTAAAGAAGGCAGCTGTGAAAATTCTCATGTTCCATTGACTGAGATTTTTGCCTAAATTTTCACCTCTAAAATTTCAGACATTTCATTTTCATAGAATGGTTTGAGTTGGAATACACAGTAAAGATCATCCAGTTCAAACCCTGCTGCCATGCACAGGACATCTTCCATTAGCCCATGTTGCTCAAAGCCCTGTCCAACCTCAACTTGAACAATTCTGTATCCAGATTTCTTCTAGGTCCCCTTTTAGTGCTGGAAGGCTATTGCAGGGTCTCCCAGCAGGCTTTTCTTCTCCAGGGGGAAGAACCCCAGGTCTCTCAGGTTGTCTTTGGATCAGAGCCCCCTGATCATCTTCATGGTCCTCCTCTGAACCCTCTAGTTCAAAGACTCTCTCAGATTTTGCTCCTCTTCTGGCTTTTGTATTGGAGGCTGCAGCTCCCTGTAACCCCACAGAAATCTCTTTCTCAGTCAAGCTGTCCTTGTCACTGAGACTGCCAAGCACTCAGATCAGCTGTCAGGGATGTGTTCTCTTCACAAACTCATCATAACTTTGGATCTTGGATGGGAATTACATGTCTTCTTCACCAGCATCATATCTTCCCTCCTCCATCACCAACTCATTCTTCTGTTTGTTTATTTTAGTGATTGTCTGTACTTCAAGATCAATCTACACCATTAAATGATAAGTTCCTCTCCTTTGTATGGTTTCTCTCCTCATTAAACCATTCGTGTTCTAGGTGGTTTTGGGGCAAATTTTGAGCAGCCCATGCAGCTTCCCTTTCCTTCAGAAAATCTACACATCTCTATCTGAACTCCACGCTTGCCTCCAGCATCATGTCCCTAATCCTCTAATCCTTGTTTTTAAGACAGGCAGAAGGCTGAATTGTATCAGTAAGTAGATCTTGGCAGAGACTCACTCTAAGGCAGTACATGGCAGAACATCTGCTTACACAAGTACCTCTGACTGCTCCTGGTCACTGTCTCCTGTTAGAGTCTGCTATTCCTAGCCCCTGGCCCTAAGAAAGAAGAGCACAAAAATCCCACCAGACCCTCCTAGATTAGAGAAGTAAGCCCAAAAAAAAAAAAAAAAAAGAAAAAAAAAAGAAAAAAAAAGAAAAAAAAAGAGTGGCTTACTTATCTGAGTGTGCATCATATTACAGAAACCTAATAAGAAACACTGTCCCAGGCTTCCCTGATCACTGACATATGAGCCTTGTGCAAGAAAGGTGTCAGCATTACCTTTTCTCCCTGCTGCCTAAAAGATACTGCCACCTTTGGAGTCCTTTTTGTAGCCAGCTTCTGTGCAGAGTCTTCCTCAGGCTAGGCTTTCAGGTAACTAGAACATCTCCAAAGCAAACAGATATATTTTAAAAAGTAGAATGAAAATAAATTGTTGGTCATGCTTTTTTGTTTATTACAAGTATAAAACCAACCAAACAAGTCACCTACAACTACAAAAACAAATCCCAGACAAATTATTCATCAAAATTTTAACAATAGTTTTTTATTCCCACCTTTCAGATTGTGTTTTTTTGGTAATTTTCATGTGCAGCATCTTTGTTTAGTTTAGTTTTAAATTGACAGCCAAGGTTGGCTTGTAAATTCCTGGTTGAGATATCTTGAGCTGTGCCACCAAAACAGCAGACTGACTAATGTGTCCATCTGTCCCAGGGACCTGCATCTCTTCTTCCTCTTCACAGATGGCTAAGAATTATTTTCAGTCCCATATGATTACAATGAGCTAACAGAGAGGTTTTGGTGTCTTAATTGCTTAATGATGAAAAAAAAAAAGGATCTCTTTGAAATTTGGAAGCTGGGAAGGAAGGATATTATTATTTTACTTCCAGGTTGTTCTCATACTCCACCTGAGACTTCCCTATTGAGCAAATTAGTTTGTATTAAATACAATACCATACAATACAATACAATAAAATACAATACAATACAATATTGCACAACCTGTGTAAATACAATACAATATTGCACAACCTGTGTAATACTGTTCAGAAAGGCCTCAAAAATATGGTATAGACACTTTCCTTGGTACTTTGCTAACAACTTTCTCCTTTAACTTTCCTCAACAGCTCAGATCTAATCACTATTTCTGATGCAACTAACATACTGTGTCATACTTTCATAATTTTTGCCTCCTCTCCCATTTTTTGCAAATGAAAATTCAATTCAAGTAGAAAATGGGCACTGAGTATTCACTTCCCTCTTACGTTTTCCATTTACTTTTCTGGGTAATGCTTGGAAGAAAAATGTAGAAACCTGTTTATGTTTAGGAATGGAGGCCAGTTCATTCTAGGCACAATTACTTTTACTCCCTTTTGCAGCAATCAATTCTTCATATTCCCTGTCTGCCTTATCAGTTCTCCAGCCTGGATGATGGACAGTACAAATTCCAACCAATCTTGCTCCAAGTAGGCACCACACCCCAGAGTACCCTCCTCATCCTTACCAAAATCAAACCCAAACCAAAACCAACAAGTAAACCCCCAGACTTTAGCATATCAAAATAAATGTTCAGTTCCTCTCTCCTTCTCCAATTGTATTTTCCATCCTTAATTCAATCAGTGGAGGAAATGGACTGTCCTCCTCTGGACAGATGAGAGGGAGGGCAAATGGAAGGGCTGAAATTCTGCTCTTTTCTAGTAGTAGTTAAGGAGATTCCAGTAGGAGTTGTTGCACAATAGCAAATGACATTTTTTTCCTTCAGATCCTGACAATTTCCCAGATATTTTGATTGAATTAGGGAGGCATAGTAGGTCTGTACCAGAGCATGGGGCATGAAAGTTTACTTCAGTTTTGCAGCAGGCTGTTAACTAAAGTAATAAGTGAAGCAGCAATAATATTTCAATCAATTGTGTAGCTGAAATGATATATATTACACAGCCATGTCAAAATAGCAGTGGCAGAGACCTGGTTTACAGGCACCATTGGGTGCCTGTAATACATTCTGAAGGGATGTTGTCAACATCTTGCCCCTTGCAGAGAGGCTGAGTAAAAGGGCTTAGCCATTTCAATGGGGCTGTAAAGATTTTCTTAGAAGAAATGAAGAAAGCCCCATTAGCTCTTTGCAATACCTGTGGTGTCCCAGTCTTTCTTTAAGCCTCCTGTAATCTTCTGCTGCTCTCCATGGGTACACTGACAACCAGGATAACAAGAAGTTGTTTGGAAACTAATTCAGTGACAAAGAAAATGCTGTGTAAGGGTGGAAAAGAGAAAAACTGTGCCATGGTTACTGGTAGCTACAACAAGGTTTTCTACACACACCCATGTGCTGGAATTATCCTCAGACGCCCCACCAGGTGCCATTCCTTCTTTTGTCATACAAAATGCTGGCAAGAAAAACAGGAGTTTGCACAGTCAATCCCTTGCAGGCATCTCCATGGAGCCCAAACAGACACTATTGGAGAGTGAATTCTGGTACTGAATCAGGCCTTTGCTGAGAGTCCTGCAGGGAGCAGAGCTGGAAATAACTCTATTTCACCCCCAAAATCTTCCAGTTCTTTCAGAGATTCCAGATGAGTTCCAGGGTCTTTGATTCCCCTGGAGATCTTCAGCAATTCAGGAAGCGTGTTCCACTGCCTTTTGAGGAGAACACTGGTGAGGATAAACCTGTCCCACTGCCCCACCAAAGCAATCCCAGCTCTGTGTCTGAAGTCCTGGCAAGAGCCTGGAGGAGACCCCTCAAGGCAGGCAGCCAAATATTTCATCATGATTGTGTCAGCAGTCGCACACAGGCAGCAAAGTTATATCTACACAGCAGTCTGGATGCACAAAGCATTTTTTGCACCATCAATTGGCTTTGATAAATAATAATAATAGAAAAAATCAAACCAAAACAGACAAACAAGCCAAAACAAGACCCAACAGGAACACTTAGCGAAAGATTTTTGCAGACAGCTACCAAACATGTTAAAATAAGGGCTAAGAAAACTCAGACATGGCTGATTCTCAGAAAAACCTTTAATCAAAATCTTTGGAGTTGAATTCTGCCTCTCTCTGCTCTCAGCTTGGATGGTTGTGTCTCTCTTCCCTTTCTCAAAATGAAGATTTCTTTTTTATTAGACTGGCTTAGAAAATGCTCTTTTCAACCAGCAGCTAAGCATGTGTTTTCACAGTCATAGAAAACCCTGTTCTAGCAACTCAAGAGAACTAAACTACACATATTTAAATTTTTTTTTACATTCATATTTCATCTGAATTCTCTTTGTTGTTTTTTTAGTTTACATCACCCTTTCCAGTCTTACTTTTCTTCCACTCTTCATCCTCAGCAAGACAGTGCTTCAAACCTTTTCTTCCTGAAGAAAGCAGAGTGCTCAGAAACAGTCACTCTGGACTTTCCTTCCTTACTTTAAACGAGTAATTATTTTCCAGGACACTCACTGAACTTTCAGACAGAAAGGGAGCAGTCAGCAATGTGCAGGAGAGCTTGTTTCCCTTCTTGCATCAGAGCACTCCCAGGCAAGTAGATGCAACATTTGCGTCTCCATCCTGCCCTGAAACACATTAATCTGCCCGTTCCCAAGGCACCATTTGCATAAAGAGCAATCTACAGGAGAGCCACCCAAACAATCTTGCCTCTGCATCAGCAGTATAGCTTATTTTTTTCTCAAATGAGCAAAGGCCCTTTATGTGTTAAACCATTTCAAGTAGGAGGTATCCCAATAAAACATTAAAGGTATTTTAATGGGAGGGCAGCTCACTGGAATTTTAACGACTATTCACAGAGCAAAGTGTGTACAGAGAAGCAAAATATACAGAAGCACAGGCCAGAATATTCAGCCAGCTTTTTAAGCTGACTGTATCAGAGAGACCTGAAAACCTTACATGACCTGCTTTTATGATAATAGACTAAAAATAAGAACAGGAGGAAGCACCCACAAAACATCATCAAGAGACTTAAACAAAACACTATGCATAAAAAGTAGCACTGCCGTATGTTTTATTCCTACACTTTGTTTTGTTGGGGTTTTTTTTAACTGTTACTCCCCCTTAGCTCTTTCTTGGCAATCTCTGCCCATCTGCCTCCCACTCTTCCTTTTGCTCGTGCAGGAGCAAACCCTGGGTGGTGCAGTAAATCCTTCTCACATTTCCTTCATCACGCCAGAGATCAGGAACTGGCCCCAGAGTGCCAGCCTTAAAAACACTGGCTGTGGTTAAACGGGGAGGAATTTGTAACACCCTGATACAGCCATGGCACTAACGGCGTGTAGAAACACAAACAGAGGGCAGGATAAAACTCACAGGGGAAATACCCCTTTGCATATTTTCTAACAGCCAAACAACTGTCTCTGTGCCCTTGATACAGCCTTGGTAACATTTCTATGGGATGAACTGGGGTTTTCTTCTCTCTGTCAATCTACCCTGAGCTTAGGATACAATTTTTGAACTGACATCAGCAATTGAGCAGAACATTAGTGGGGCCAAAGTAAGTCCAGCAGTCCAGTAAGTAAGCACCAAATACTTCCTCAAACTGTCCACTATTTATTTATTCAGTTTGCAACCAAGAAAATTTTGAAGTCCATTCTCATTTGTGGTTTTGGATGGCTATTCTGCATCACCAGCGGCAGTTTCAAAATCCAGTGTTATTTCCTGTGGTTCAGACCTAGATCTGCAGGAACAATCCATACTTGTGGTGTTGTTTTCCTGTATCAAACTTAGGAAGTGTGTGAACAAGAGGTTATTTCTTTGGTGGGTGCAAGTGTCAGGACTGGTGTCTACTCCACATGAAATGCTTTAATCAATTTCAGCTGCATAACTGTGCAACAAAAATTGCCTTGCTGTGCATTGGAAGGCAATACTTCAGCCATCTGAATTTTATTGCGCCCTGAGCTGCAAAATTAAGGGCATGTAGGAATTACCTGTCGTGGCACACAAGTAACATCTGCCTTTATTAAGGTCAGGACCATATACCTCTCCAAAGTGCCCTTCTGTGACACCCCATAATCTCTCTTGGCACAGTAACCTATATAA
Source organism: Geospiza fortis (assembly GCF_000277835.1). Taxonomy (NCBI): domain Eukaryota; kingdom Metazoa; phylum Chordata; class Aves; order Passeriformes; family Thraupidae; genus Geospiza; species Geospiza fortis. The sequence goes on along the minus strand of NW_005054417.1, from coordinate 38,727 downwards.
ACCTGCACAGAGCCTGGTCTGCCTCCTCCAGCCAAACCACCCTCAGCATATGAACGCTTTCTGCTTTCTCCTACTATTGAGATCAAGTGAAACATCGCCTTGCTTTTCCAAACAGTGCCAGTGTCTCTTTTTTGCACATTTTCTTGGTGAATTCAGTCCTAAAGAGCTGATTTCTCTCTCTGTGTCCTGCACTCGGCTCTGGCTGCAGCGCAGCGTGGGGCAGGGCGTCCCGGTGGCCCTGCCCGGCACCTGGCAGCGCTCCCGACGGCATCCTCCGCACCCGGCTGCTCCTTCCCACCGCGGTGAACAAAGGAGCCATTGTGTCCGCCCCGAGCAGCAGGGCTTGTTTCGGAGCCCTGGGTGCCCCGGGCGATGCAGGCAGTCCCTCCCGGCTCCGCGCACACCCGCACCGGCGGCACGCACGGCTCCTTCCCTCCCCCTGCCCAGCGCATCCCAGCGCGTCCCACCGCGCACTCCCTGGGATTGGGCTCTGAACCGGCGGCTGTGCAGGGCTGTGGGCTGCCCTGGATCCAGGTGATGTGCCGGCACACCTGAGAACAAGGTTCTGTGCTTGTGAGCACTTCACGTGTCTTTGTCAAGCTGTAGCACCTGTACTAAAGCAGGGAAAACAGCCATGGCAAGGTATTCTCTTGAATAATGGTATTCCCCCCTTCCAAACATTATCACCCCTAGATATGTCTAGATGTGAAGGGATTTGCTTTTTTACAAAATGTTTCCCGTCTCGGTTTTGTTCCTGATTATAAAATTGCAAGGACTTTGTCAGGCAGAGAGCACCAGTGTAGCTTCAGCCTCCCATCTGCACCACAGAGAGGACACACAGCAGTGAACTTTTTTTGCTGATGAAATATTACTGCTGGAGCCTTTCAGCCAAGAACAGGCTCTTTGATACAAGCCTGTGTACTGCTGGGGCCAGCCAGAATCCTGTGCCTCTGGGTACAGCAGGTGATTCTTTGCTCCTTGCTCTTGGTTTCTTTTGACACTGCTCAGATGCTTTTTCTCTTGCATATATTTCTTAGACCATATTTCCAATTTTACTGTTCTGTGTCTCTCTCTCACCTGCTGTTTGCCCACTGAAGAATGCTGTGTGCACATGGTTAAACAATACCCTGGGAAATCCCACCAAAGCTCCATGCTTTCAACTCCTCTGTGAGCAGCTCAAATCCAGAGTTCACATACTGAACAAGTCCTTTCTTCATTATTTTTTTTTAATCTGCCTAGCTCTGTTTGTTGCATTTATTCATAACAGAAGGGCAGCCATTTCACTCACCAGTTCCAGTCAGTTTAACCCAACCCATAATACCATCATTGTAGTCAGCTTGCTGAGAGCTGGAAAAATTAGACATACCTGTTTGTAATGAATGCTGATAATTACACAACAAACAAACAACAAAGCAGTCTGCTAGATCCAATCACTTCCTCTATTTGGAGACATTAACATTGATAATTGCATACTGTGGAAGCTCAGAGGCACTAAACAAGATTGCATCCTCCATGCTCATCATAAAAGACATCACCAGAGCAGAGAAACTTCCACTCCAGGAGGGAAAAGACACGTGGCACTGCTTCTACAGATGAGGAACAGGGTACAGAACCAACCACTCAGCCAAAGATGTAGCACAGGGTAGAGCTGGAACCAAGTCAACTGAGCACCAGAAATACTTGCTACTAGCTCTGGCACCAAGCCATCTTTCTAAGACAAACTCCTGGACAAAATTGAAAGATCTTGTGAGAATGTACAGGATCCACAGATTCCATTTCTGTATGTAATTCTTTTGAAAAGCGGTTTTTAAAATTTCCTAGTTTTCTATATATGAGCCTTCAAGAGTAATGGAACTCTTATATCTGTTCATGTGATGAAAATTAAATATTTTTAGTCTCTATGGGGAAGGGTGCACCATAGACAGTGACATTTACATCCAGATGCTCCATTTTTGTGTGTGTGTGTGTGTGAGGCAAAATCTCCAATAAGCTTATTTCTGCATTCCTGGTTTTCTGCTATCATCAGTGCCTGAAAATGTGATTCACATGGAAATGCCTTTATCATACATGGAACAAAGCCATGAATTTCCAAACCTTACCAGCTTTGACCCCCTTTTTTTCCCTTTTCAATAATACTGAGCTGTTATTGTAATTGTGCTAGATCAGAATATGAAAATTCTCCTGTTCAGCATTTAATTCCTGTGAAGACAGACTGATAGAGCAGGGGTTGCTGAGCCTGGAGAAGAGACAGCAGTCTTCTAGTACCTAACGGGGGCTTGCAAGAAAGTTGGAGAGGGATTTTTTCATAAGGACATGTATGATAGGACAAGGGGGAATGGCCTGAAACTGAAAGAGGACAGGTTTAGAATAGGTTTTAGGAAAGAGTTCCTGACTGTGAGGGTGGTGGGGCACTGGAACAGGCTGCCCAGAGAGTTTGAAGGCTTCTGTCCCAGGAGGTATTGAAAACCAGGCTGGATGGGGCTGTGAGTAATCTGATCCAGTAGAAGATGATCCTTAAGTTCCCTTCTAACACAAACCACTCTATGATTCCATGATTAATTTGATTTATGCCTCCATCTCCACAAGACTGTACTCTCTCAAGTCCATTTATTCCTATAATACAAAAATAATGCAATCTACACAAATACAGATACCTTTTAAAGCAATCCCTGCTTTCCACACCCTGCACTTGCAGCAGGATGAGGTCTCACTTGCACTGCACATCATGTCAGCTACAATTATGAAGACACATCAGCATCTTTACAAGGCAGCAGCATACAAAAGGCCTGATCTTCCCACCACTGATGCTGGAGGCTGGCTGGAGAATATAGAAACAGATTTGTAATAAAGGGCTGTAGTAAACACCTGGCTTCAGTGCTCATTTTACACACTGCTATAAAAAAATTCCATGTGCTCTAGATCCCTCAGCAGGACACTGGCAAGTTCTCCAAGTGCCCAGGAAATTTTCAGGCACAGAATAGAGGTACCTTGCAGTAGTAGGACCAGCCAGTCTGAGCCTTGGGTTTTGGGCTCCCAAGTCTCAATTTAAGCAGGCTGGATCCTGCACAGACCTAACACCTTATTATATGTTCCTGTTCCTTTTCCAGGTCTCTCATAATTCCTCATCTATCAGCTCTCCCTACTTAAGTTCCTCTCATCCTAGCACATTGGCACCAAAACCACAGATCTGCTCTGAACATTTTCAAAGTGGTATTTAGCCAAATATCCCACTACATCAAAGATGAAACACCTCAGAAGAACATGAACGTTTCAAGAGGGTTTTGCTTGTGACCAAAATGAAACCTTCCAACCTGAGGGCTTTGATCTCAAACCAGGCATGTCAACATGGCTCTCTTTCACAGAGGCATTTGAAAGGCTCTGCTTTGTATTTTGTTCCCACAAAAGATACAGAAAGACTTCAGAAACCTCAAGAACTTTCCATGGGATGGAATGACTTCATGGGATGGAATTTCTGCTCCAACACTTCCAGGGGAGGGCCTCAGGTAAGGATGCTCATGTCAACCATCTTGGTCATTCAAAAAAAGAGTGACTGGAAACATGCTGCTAGATCTCCTCATTTTTCTTAAAAAGAAGAAGAAGAAGAAGAAGAAGAAGAAGAAGAAGAAGAAGAAGAAGAAGAAGAAAAAGCACAGAAATTATATAAGAAATCACTGAACGTTTTGCTTAATTCTCCTAAAAAAGCCAAAATGAAGAAAGAAATCACTATATTAAAGTAAGGTTCATGATTATAAAATAACTGGGAACCTCTTGTATCAGTTTTTTCTTTCTGCACTGTATCCAATTAGTCCTTAGTTTGCTTCAAGCTTTTATATAAGGAAAAGGGTAGCTTGGTTCATGTCTTTTTAAAAGACACTTAGACATTTTGTGCAAGTAATTACTGAAGCTGCAATAGAAGAAAAAAAAATGCTATTTCCTACTCCATTACTGTACATTAATATATCTTCCCTGACATTTACTGTCAGGACTCAGCTTTTCTTACCATCAATCTACTTCACACAATTTAGTCTCTTATTGGATGGAAACTTTTCAGACTAAGAATATCCCACAGTCCTTCTGTTGCGTTATGATTCCTACCACTTTAGGTGTCTGTTTTATCAATCACAAGAACTAGAGACTTTTCTGAACAATAAAGTCAAAAGTGTGAATGAGATTCAGAAAATGTTGCCTTTTTAATGAGATGCCCTCTCAGGAACAAAGAATTTCCATTTTCTATCTACTTTTTGGCCTTTCCCATTTCTTGAGTGTAATTTGCATTTGAAATCAGAACAGAGTATGGGTTGATGCCACAGTTTTTTTCATTTTAAACAGATCATATGTTATTCTTCTGCCAGGGGGACTCTTGTATTACTCTCCCAATTCCTCATGACACTGCAGACTGTTCATATAGCAACATGAAATTACTGTCAGCATAAAAAAAGTGTTTAATTCCAAGTGTCCTGAACTTACTCATTGATATCTTTCTGCTTTGCTTGTATCCAAACAACTCTGCAATGGGAATGAAGGACAAACTGGATTATTTCAGCCCAGAAGGATGAAGCCAGAGAAAAGAGAAGATTATTGCCAACAGAAGGGAGCCAGTCATGCAGCTCAGGCACCCCTGCAATGGGCCAGAGAGGCCTCTGAGCCTGCTGGGCAGACTCGGACCAAGCTGCAGGAGTGGCTCTCACACTTGCAAGTGTCCCAGCCCCACAGCTGGAGCTGTGCCAGTGCAGAAGAACCATTTCTACGCCCCCCTTCAGCTCAGATAGCATATTTATGTATCTGCACACAACCAAAAGGGATTATGGCGAATCATGCTCAGCAAACGTCTGAGAAGAGCTGTCAGGCTTCATCATTTTTAGCATCCTCAAACAGTTTTCATTAAAAGAACGAAATGGATGGATGTCACTGGTTGAAGAGATCGCTTCCAGCAGTGAAATACAAGAAGGCAGCAACTGAGAGGGTGCTGAAAGTTTCTGATATTTTTCATGCCACCCAAAGATAAGAAGGATACTTGGACATATCACAGTTTTCAAAGCAAAAAATAATTCCTATTCACAATATCACGAAAAATCAAGAATACCCATTTGATAATTCTGACAGAATAATCTGTCAGATGTGAGGGATTAAAACTGAAGAGTGAAAATGAGCAATGAGGTGTAAAAAGGCAGGGATCTGCCCCAAAACAGCAACAGCAAATGGTAGCTTCTTCAGGTGTAAGGTCTTTGCAGCAGGGGCATCTTTCTTGTTGCTTGTGCAGGAGGTAGCAGGGTTAGACTCCATGTGTAGTGCTGCTAGTGCCACCTTGACTAGAAACAGAATGGGCTGCAGAATTGGCAAGTCTGGAAGGTGAAAGAAATTGCTAGGTTCAGCAAAAGATTGTACAATTCCTGTGGAACACCACCTCCAAGCCCCTGAGAGATGCTGCTGTTATCTTACCTGATCAAAGGACCTGATCAAAGGACCTTGCATTCCATAGGAAACAGCAGGTGAATAACTAAATCCCACCTGAAGAGGAGGGAGTCCATCAGCAACCATGAAATTTCTCCTCCTCCAGCAGATGCAAAGTGGGATTCCTGTGAGGAAAGGAGCTTAAAGGTTGTGATATCTCCTTTGCTTAAGCTCCAGCATCAGAGGCAGGTTGCTCTAACATGATGAATTAGAAAAACAAACAAACAAAAAACCAAACAAAACCCAAAAAACAAAACAAATAAAAAACAAGCAAACAAAAAAACTCCACAAGGTTCCAGTTTAGAAGGTGCAAAAAACAACTGCACCAAATGAAGAATTTTATATCCTTGATTCAGGTGTCAGTGCCTGACTTCTTGGTGTCATCCAGGATATCACTCACCACCACTCAACTCCCGCACACCTACCTTCTCCCCCCACAAAAAAGGCTAGAAAAAGTCTCTGCACTGCAAGGAAATACTATGGGCAGAAGCTTAATCTGAGCATTAGTGAGGTGCAATATCTAATAGATAACTTGGCCTTCCCTCCTACTCCCATGGATCAATGCAAACTTCAGGTTATTTATAAGATAAAATATCATGCCATTAGCAGAAGCCACTCATGACAAACAGCTCAGGCATTTGACTTCTGCAGAAGAGTAGATGTTGATTTTTGCTCTAGCTCCAGCAAAATAGTGATTCATTGGAAGTTATTCAGTGTTCCAGTGCCAAGGTGGGTAAAAAGCACTAAACAACATCTTGTGAACATCTTTACTCTCTGTTATTAAAAGAAAAAATTGCACATTCACAATAGCTGTCACAGTTAGTTCCAGTGACTTCATTTCTGTCCCTCTTTTCTAGGCACAGGTTAGAGGTATCTGACATAACACATAAACAGTGTGTGTTTCTCTACTCGAGGGTGTCAGAGAGTGCTGCCAAAGCAGGGATAGATCATGGGCTTAAACCCAGAAGGAAACTCAGGTGCATGTTCAAGAGGAGCTGTCTCAGCTCCTGGCAGCTGTTCCTGGAGGAGCAGAGCAAAAGGAGCCCCAGAGCTCTGCCCCATGCAAGCACAAACCTCTGTGACCCCAGGAGCAGCTGCTCAGGGTCTGACCAGAGAAATCCCCACTTTGCTTGTTCTCCACCTGTCTTGTTCTCCCCTGGGCAATGCTTGTGACACAGGGAGATGTAGATAAAGTTCTTTCAAACTTGCACCAAAAAAAAAAAAAAAAAAAAGAATTCATATGGTTGGAACGTACAGGGGGGAAAAGAAGTCAGACCACGTTGGAATTGTTCTGTCTTCCAACTTGGCCCACAGCTCCTGTCTTGTGAGCAGCCTTCACTGACAGCTCCTCTTGCACACATTTAGACAAGCCTGAGGACTCATTTGTCTTCCAGGGATGTCTTAAGCTGTAATGAATATTTTACTATAAAGCACTATAAGTCTTTAGGGTGAAAGGAGCAACATAAACCCAAATAATTTACTAATGAAAATCATTAATAATAAATGTAATTACAGAGCTTTTTTAATTATTCAAGATCTTCAGAATATTTCAACATCTGCATTATCCATTTATGATTTTAAAACAGAGAAAGAGAATAGAATTTTTACAGAAATCTTTAAAAGAGATGAATTCTACACAATTATTAAAACAGTAAGAGTTTCTCCTGGAGGAGAAAAAATTCAGGGAATGGAGAAGAAAGGAAGGGGAACAAGACTTTAAAATATGGTTTCAGTTCCTAGGCCATAGAAGTATTTGCACAATTTAAGGCTGGGTGGGAGAAGGGTTATGGCTAACTTGAATAGAGTCAAGACCAGCTATAGATATGGCACTGAGTATCACCAGGGGAAAAAATCATCAACATTGAAAACAAAGAAGTAGCTAAGAGAATGGATGAAAAAGCAAAAGGACATTGTTTCTAAAGGAAAAGAAAAGAAAATAAGAAAGGTCACATAAACCAAATAACATATAGTCAGAGAACTTTATATCCCATTTATATTCTTCATTATGTCATCACATTTTTCCTTACATAAATATATTGAATGTTCAACAATATAAAGATGTGCAGTGGTGTTACTCCTCCTTAGAAGTCTTCCAGGACTTTTCCAAATTATTTCTTCCTTCAAGACGAAGAGGTTTTCAGTTTTTAACCACTGCACATGTCATGAGTCAAGACTTAATAAAAGAGCATCCAGCAGTACCAGATATCAGAAGTGAACAATTAACTGGTCCATTTCTTCTCTCCATCACCTTTTCTAGCACTGCAGTCTTTACATATTGCCTGATAAATTAGAGCTTTTTAGAGAACAAAAGCAACCCCCCAAACAGAGTTTTCTCACAATACACCTTTATGATACTAGGCTTTTATGGTATCTTCCCCACCTTTCTTGTCAGGACCCAGCACATATTCTAGGTAGACTTTTCATCTCTGTTGACGCTTTCTAAAAGTGGTAGTAAAATATAAGTAAGAACAGGATGAATAGGAGGAGTCACAAAAACTTTAATCAACCCCTACACATTGCAAATAATAAAACAATTGCTTCAAACAGAATTCAGTGTTGCAGCCTGACTTCAACAAAAACCTGAGTCAAAATTACAAAGCCAGGCCTCAGTAATACAAAATCTTCAGCAATGTTATTTACCACTGGAAATCCAACAGTGTTATTTTAGTTTGGAAAAAAAACCCCAAAAAACAAAACCCAAAAATTTTAAACATGATTTTGCCCCATTTAATTTTTGGAAAGTTTTAAAATTACCACTAATATTTAATGACTGCCACAAGATTTTTCAAAAAGTCATGATCTGTTCATGATCTATTCAACACAAGTGTTTTCTAGAGAGAATCAAGTTGATATGCCTGCTTGATGTTCACAAACCATTTTGGAGATGAAAAGTAAGAAGTGCTAAACGTTAAGCTAGTCTGACCATCTTCTCATTACAATACAGATAGACAATCTCTCAGAACAAGAAAAACGAGACACAAAGCTGGTCTGGTGAGGATTCTGTTTTGCCTTTGAAAAATGTTAAAGTAATTGATAGTTTCAATAATACATAGTTTCAAAGTATTAAGCATTCCTTTTCTCAGCGCTTCAAAGGGGTCCCCATATGCCTAGAAATGCAGCTATTTTCCTTTTCATGTTTGATAGGAAAAAGTATTAAAAAGACTCTTAAAAATACAAATAAAGAGATCTATCCACTTTTTGATCCACCTTTATCTGAAATTAAAAAAGAAATTCGAGTGCTTTACATGTCCCCCTGTAATGAAAACTTCACAAAAAGACTCTGATGTGGAACTAATTTGCATTCTGAATGTGCTGAATGGACTACAGAGACTATAGTAACCTTTAGAGAATCTTTGCTGTGTTAAAAAAGGCAATTCATATTCTACCTCCTTCTGCAGAAAATTAAAGGTTGAAAGATGTAAATTAGACAAAACAAACAAACCTTTCATAGTATATTACGAGCTTCAGGTTTCCTGTGCACTTGCTAAATTTCAGTAACTCCTCTTTCAATTTCAAGCAGAGTAAATCTGAGCTATTTGACAAATGCCTTATCACCATTTGATTTAAGTGTTGCCACATACAGGAGCATATTTCAAGGAATAAAGCATCATGAAACAACTTCTTTGAACTTCCTTACTGTCTCACTCATGCCATCAAAGGGAGGATAACTTTTTTATTATTTAAAGCTCACATAATTTCTAGCCTAACTGACTTTAGGCTTACATGTCCATGCGGTGCATGTGCGTCTTCACATATCCTTAATTCAAGTGTTGGAACCCGCTGACCCGTGTCAACACATTTTAACAAGGGTGGTCAAAGCCATAAACAGAATTAAATTCCTGCTCATCCCATGAAAATGAGGGGGTTAAGGAAAAGAAAAGCATCCTCTGAAAGCCTTAATTAAGAGATTGGAAACAACAAACACTCGTCCCATGTGAGAGACAGTGAGCCTTTCTAAAGACTCAGCTCACTCAGAAAGTGTCTGCCAGGCACCAGGATTCCCTTGGCTCCAGTGTTTGTGGGTTTCTCCACTAAGGACCAATCAAGTTAACTCCAAAAGCAGTGAAATAGTGATTTGATAGCAATTCCTTATCCCCATCATGCAATATCAGTAAAATTATCTTTCATCCACACAAGCTGTCTGTCTTTCCTTATTAACCTTGTCCTTATAACAACCCTGCCAGTCCTATGTAACGAGGCCACTTGCTTCCCCAGATGCCCCAAATCCTTGCATCAACACTATTATCTTGGAACCAGACAGGAAAGAAGGGCTGTGAGAGGCCCTCCAGCCTTCCCCTTGCCCAAAGGTATGATCAGCTAGATCTGAATTATTTTGAAATGGTGTTTATCTAACCTGCTTTCAGAAACATCCTCAACCTTCCCCAGCAACCTCTGTCAAAACTTATGAACGTGACTTGTTATCTTCACAGCACACAGGAAGGACAAGCTCTGTCCCTACATCTCAGAAACTGGTTTTTACCTGCAGGTTTCAATGTGCTTCCTACTTTTCTTTTTGTAGCTAAATATGCTCTACTCTTTCTACTTTTTTCCCATCTACAGCTGTTGTGATTTTTGTTGCTGTACTCCAAATTTTACCAGTTGATATCTGCTAATTGCAGTGTCCAAAACTAGACACAGCACTTCTTATTTGGAGATTGTAAGATTTCTTTTGAAGTGTTTGCCTTAAGCATTTTCCAGAAGTTTCTTTATTTTTTGCAGAGTGCTTTTCCCCAGAAAATCCAACCCCTGCCTTCTCCCTAGTCTTCCTGACACCCCGCCCTGTCATATGCAGGACAGCAATTAAACACATTTTTTTCCTCCTTTCCCCAGATGAAACAAACCCAGCAAGACTGCAAGCTCTCCAGGGCTGAAACCATCTTAAAAGCCACTTAGCTATAACCTATTAGCTATAATTTTCTATAATAGCTATATAAAATATATTAATATGGATATATCGCGTACATATTAACGATAATAGCTACATTCAGCTCATAGGTAAGAGTAAATACGATATTTCAGCACCACTGGAAATCAAATTTGAAGGGTCCATCTGGAAAAGGATGCAATTTCCCACACTGTCAGTTCATCAGCCTTTCACTCAGCCCCTCCTTCTTCCGTGTTAGAGATCAATATAAACCCATCATTGGGTTTATAGACCCATTCTGGTCTTTAGTGCAATGATTGGCTCAAGCCCAAAAGTGGGGCTTGACTGGGGTCCTGAGCTGTCCCTCGGTTGGAGCACCAAGGAGTGTGGCTGCTCTGGAAGGGTGCTGATCCCCATGGGAACGCCTGGGACAGGAGTGTGGGCAGACCGCAGAGCTCAGGCAGATCTGACCTCGTGAAATTCCCCCCATCCAGCTGCAGCAGAGGTGGAAGACACCACCTTGGTGGAGATATTTACAGACACTCCTTCTGCCATAGCAATCAGAGGTTCTAGAGTACAGGAAGCAAAAGAAGCAGGCACACAAAACAGAAAAGGAAAATAAGCAGCGATCCCATGAGGTCCATAAGAGCTTTCAGCATTATACAGGGATTTTACACAGAAGGCTTTCAAACTACAGCCCACAAGGACACTGATCTTAGCAGGAGTTCAAGTCAGGCACCAAATTACCTTTGAAGACCTGGGCTTTAATTACAGAAAATGGTGTAAAACCTGCTGACGAATGGCTAATGCCTACCAGGAGTTCTGCAAGCTCTCAGCACAGTCTGCCTCAGCTCTGAGGAACACTTCATATCAGACTGCGGGGAAAGAAAATAGAATGAAGCAGAAGTTGAACAATGTAAGCCTGCACTGCTGAGTAAGAACAGACACACTAAATGTGAACACATGGAAGTACTAATTAAAGTCACAGACCCCCATCAGCTGCCTAGCGAAATCCACCAAACCACCAAACCCCTAGTGGAATGGATCACACATTTTGGGATCAAAGCTGACATCTCAGTAAGGTCACAGGAGTATGTGTGGCTGCTTTACCTCTCTCATCCTGTTCCTCTACCATGCTGGCAATGTGATTTTGCTTACAGTAAAACTGTGTCAGAGGCCTCAGGTCAGTGCCAGATGAACAGGGCTAAATTACTGTGGAGTTTGTGTTCTGAAAATAGCTGTATGTTCTTTTGATATTTTAATTTCAGTAAAAACACAAATTAGCAGGGAAGAAAATATCCCATCTGTCATCCTGGTAGTGCTTCAGGTTGGCTCATTTACTGATGGCACTTTGCAAGAGGACACACCTTACAGGAGCCTGAGAATTTTGGAATGGAGGCTAATTCCAATGAGAAAAAAATGCTGTGTTGCATGTAATTTTGTGTTCGTTTCCTGAAACAGGAAAGACAAGAAAATCAGAGTAGTTACAACAGCCTTAAAAAATTAAGTTGAAGATGCTGTTGGAAACATAAAAAGGCACAAAATGCCAGCAGGTTTTGGAAAATATATTTAAAAATGTAGATAGCAGATATATGACAGCAAATGTCATTGTTCTGTCTCAGAATAATGATGTCTTCGTTGTATTACTCACACAGCCCTGCCAAAGGACTTTTCTTCCTCATTGTTCAAAAACTTCTTCATACTAAAACACTGAAACTGCCATGTTTGAGCAAAGACCCCATAAAATCTATATTCTATACCATGTTTTGTGATTCAATGAAGTCCGTTTTCATTCTACTAATATGCTTCAGACTGTCTTCATAACTGAACAGCCACCAGAATCTGCTTTCAGAGGAAATTCTTCCTGCTCCCTCAAACAAGGAAGGTTCTCACAACATGATTTCTACCCATTTTAATTTTTTTCTTAATTCTTGCTATTATAGTTTTAATTGCTATCATGACCTGTATGTGCTGAGTTTTGAATCCTACTAGTCCAAGCAATCACACAAAATGCATTTGTTATTGTTCTCAGGTGTATGTATCCCTCTGAACTCAAGGTTCAGACTTACTCCTCAAAAACCATCTGCATTTTATACAACTCAGTAAAGAAAATATACAGTTTTTGTCATGAGAAGTTTACATATTTCAGCATGATGAACACAGACTTTAAGTCCAGCTTATGCACACTAAGCCATCTGAAAAAAGTCCACGCTGTGCTTTCAGTGAGAGTGGATGAAAAGCGGGAAACAGAACAATTGCTTTACAGAGGCGTTGCTTCCTTTAATAATTTGTGCCACATAAAGAATACTTTTCACGCTAGGTCATTCAAGAGAGATTTTGGCGGAATGTGATCATTCAGTTTATGCAGCAAAACCAAGCTACCACGATTTAATTCTGCTGTGTGCTCAAATTTTATATTGTACACCCATCAGTTGTTAAAGCATAGCTCCTGCTAAGCTGAAAACATAAAAGAAAGAGTCTCATTTCACTTCTGAAAAGCCTGAAAATGTTTTATTCATGTATTTGTAGCACATATATTGCAGGGAGTATTGCTGGATTCAAGAGAGAATTGAACAACCCTTCACAGATGAGATTCTGTTAGTTTAGGATTTTGATTGGGCAGTAAAGAATCTATCAGGTTTTTTCTTCAGCTCCAGGTCATTCATTCTGGACATTTTGATGAAGTCTAAACCAGAGCAATTATGCATTCATGAGCAGGATGTTGAGGGTTTCACTTGGAAAACTGAAGGCTGATAACCAAAGTAAGGATCAAGTATCTTTCCTGAGGCTACTGCATAATGATGAAAAGACCACATCTCAAAGCACGTATTGCAGAAAGCCTAGTGCTGCTCTTCAAGCTGCTATAGATAAACTGATGGATTTAAAATAACCAGCCCCTTCATCTGTCAGGGCTCAGTAGACCACTACAGTGCATCAAACATAATGTGTGTTCTAGAATGAAGAGCTTTGTACTGCTACGAGGCAGAGCTGACAGCTCCTGTTTCAAAGTTATCTTTAATGCAAAAACAAGAAACGTTCCCAACTGTATCCATTACAATAAAGATGCTGGGTGATAAAGTCTGCTGCCTAAATCATTTCAGTCATGTATGGGAAATCAAACCTCTATAAGCCTGAATGCACACAAAATGCAAATCACTCTGAACTGCCTCTAGTACAAGCACATTCACATCCATCCTCAATTTTCAGATACAAGGTGTTATTGTGAGCTCACTGCAGAGCCTGGTGTAACCTGAGTCCAGGGAACTGCTGACTTGGAAAGATGTGTGACAAAGAGCCCAGCCCTGCAAGTGTGTGTTCCCATGAGCCCTTCCAGAGGCAAACAGGCTGCATAAGAACAACTCTGGGGAGAAATTACTCCATATTAAACAATGTACTAACAACATTAGAGAGCAGGCTGCAGTCTCCAGCTAGCTTGAGAGTATTTGCATTGTACAGGCAAACTCTAATTTGGTGAATTTGGCTAAGAGTTGGGAATGGCTTGTCAAAATAAGCCTGAGTTCATTTATTGAGACATTCACAATGTCCCATCCCCACGTGGACAAAGGGGGACTACCCTTGGTACAACACAGCATTGCCTGTACGCTGCTCAGGTGTGGAGAAAGGCTCAGGGGACAGGGCTGTGTCTTGCTGAAAACAAGGAGGCCACTGGCAGTGATGTTGGATCTGGCCCAAAATACTTCACCTTGTAGAGATTTTTGCTGAATGGAAGTTGTTCATTCAAAGTCCCAGTGGATTTCTAAACTAGCTGAAAACTGCAATTTGGAAAAATTTAAGGGCTATTCAGAGCATGCTGTTGAGAAGGAAGGAGTAGTAAGCTGCACACAAACTGTAAGGGCTAATTTTAGGTATTTCCATTCAAATAATAACACTGCACTTTATTCAGGACTTGTGTGGCTAGCAAGCATATGTTTACAATGAAAGCAGAGCCATGCATCAGACAGAGCAGTATTGTTTCAGAGTCATTGCAATATACACTACCCAGACACACTTCAGCTGGACAGATCTGTGAAAGTGAGAGGCATAGGTAAGAGGTGGCTCTAGTTATTGTAGGTGTCATTTCAAAAAATTAAAAAGTTGTGAAATGCATAGGCTCCGTTGTGCTCCCTCCCCTCTCGCTCTCCCTGCTCTGTTAAATGCATCCATCACATCCTCTCTCCCTGGGTGGATTTCTTCATCACTGATTCCATTGTCCTGTGATGGAATGGAACAGAACAAAGGTTACCAGATCATTTTTCTAAATCACTCATCTGGTCTGGTGAAAACTCTAAAACTCAAGAGAATTTAAATAGCTTAAATGCTACTGAAGAGCAATCTGGCTCTATTTCTCAAATTAAAAAAAAAAAAAAAATTTGAAAAAAGCATGGCACCAATTCAGCCAAGGATCCCATTATTGTCTGATTATTTTGCAAAAACTTCCAACACATTCTTTTACTTCTTTTATTGTAGTGGCATATCATAGAATTAAGACCCATTGTTGCAGCCTTTTTCCTTGTCTGCCTGTCTTTGGAGAGAGGTTATTTTTAGTTTAATATTTTTAAATAAAGGTCCACAGCCGGGTTGGTTGGTTTATCTTCCTGCTTTCTCCTGGAGCATTTGGAGAAAAGCTAAACAAAGGAACAACGTGCTTTGATACTCCCTGCACGTTCCAAGATTTAGTTAAACAGCCAGCTTTGATAAACTTATTCTGCTCCTTGGTTTGCTCAGCCTACTGGAAAAGCAAAGGAACAGAAGCAAAGCCCTGCCACGCCGCATTCCCTCCCTCTGCAGCCTTGGGAGGCCTCTCCAGGGGCCTCTTTCCCACTGACAAATGCAGTCTAGGCATGCCTAAGTGCTTAGGCACTTGGGAATGTGCTTCTCCACATGTAGGGAGTGAAGATAACCACAGAGAACAACCTTGGGCATTTAAGGGGTATTAGAAAGGAGCATACCTGGAAAACAACACAGACGCGGTTTTGGGATGTCAGGAATTGCAACTATTTGTTACTGAATGCTCATCTGGTTAATTTTTGCTTTAAAGCAATTTTTTGCACAAATTCCTACCTCATCCAGTCTCTATCCTTCATCAAGCATGGTTCAGCTTGTATTATTGGGATACACCTACTGTGTTAGGATAGTCTGTGGGAGGCAGAAACCTTAAGCAGTTAATTCAAATTGCTTGAGACCCAATAGCTGAGAAACAGCTTTAGCCATCATGAAGAAAACTGCTCATTGCCACCAAAAGAAATAGAGAAAACTCTGTCTAAGCCCTGTTTGTCTAACATGAAAACATAGTCATGCTTTGAAAGGGAAGAGTTAATAATAAGTATGGAAAACTTACTAGTTACTAGAGATTCTAACCAAATAATCTCCCTGGTTTCAGAGCAAAATCCAGACTCCCAGTGGCACAAAACCTTCCAGAGAAATAAAACTAATTACACTTCAGCATTTCTAGACCTTGAGGTTTTTAATCACATATACCATCTTGCTTAACAGTTCATTCACTTAACACAGGCAAGGTACAAGTTTTTGTAGAAGTGTCTGGAAGTGCATCTAGAATGCATTGCCTGCCCACTGTTTTATTTACAGTTTTTTTCAATGAAAATCAGTAGCTAATAAATCAAAGCATTATTACACAAACACAAAATACAATCATTAACATTTTACTGGATACAAATGATAAGCATAAGGAAATGTCCACGTACGCTCACTGACATGAATTTGTGTTAGCCTGCTACTAATATATGATACTGTGGATTGGTGGTAATACAACTGAAAGACAGATGTGTATTAAAAAAAAATTAGAGAGCCACTCATGTTTGACATGATCTTATACTGAGATAAATATCTACAGACAGTGGTAGAATGATCATGTACATTCACATGTGATCATATCAACACAGTTAATTTTTTCTGACAAGGTATCATCATCAAGGTAGTTGAACCTCCTCAACAAAGCTTGCTAAGATCAAGTACCAGATAGTATTTTCTAAAGTGTTGGATGATACAGAAACAATCTGTGCAAGTGTAGCAAATTTTGATTCAGAAAAAAAATTTAAAAAGTAGTATTTACAAAGGTAATTTTTAAATTCAGTGATTAAATTAAGATTCCAGTCTTCATATTCCAAACACCTGTTCATTTAATTTCTCTTTGTTTTGGCGGTTTGCTCTCCTCTCCCCATTCCTTCTCCCCACCACAAATACTAGCCCAGGTTTAAAGTAGACTATCACAATTAAAACTCTTCAAAAAACAGTAAGTTATTCACCTTGTGCCAAAAAAAAAAAAGCAACACTATAACATTACTCATAAGATTTCATAAATCCTTCATAATTAAGGAAAGTTCCAGGAGCAAAAAACTTATACAACTTGGGAGGAGAAATAAAGGAAATAGGAGACATACATCCATTGACTTGTTTGTTCATTCATTCTTTCTGAATTTCATTTACAAAAAGCTCCTGGTACTTTTTCTAATGTTTCCACACCTCCTTTCTCTGGCACATATGGTTTAATATACAAACAATTTAAATAAAATGTCAAATTCAAATTCCCACCATAAATAATTCCACTCTTATGAAAACTGGTGGGGTTTTAGCCATTTCAAAACTAGCCCTGCCTGGCTAACCATTTGGTTAAATAAGAGGATTCTTGCAAAAAAATTCTTATTCTATTTTAGCCTTGTAACAATTTAATACAAATGAAATCTAGAAGAAACCCTTTTCACTGATGTTGTTTCTTTTTCATACATCCTAATACCCATAAGTTATAACCATATAGGCTGTGCAAGAAACAGAATTATTTGAGCTTTTCTGTGTTTTCTAGGGATTCTGTGAGCCTGTTGATGTTTTTGAACTCAAAAAATAAAAACTCTTGAAGTCCTTATTCTAAATGGTAGATAAACTCTCTAGCCTTTTTTCTTCACGGAGTGTTATTATCCATCTTTATTATAAGATACTGTATTTCTTCTCAGCTTTAAAAATTTGGTTTGTCAGTACTGTCTCTTTTTGTTTCCATCTTGTTGTTTGGATTCCAACTCATTTGGTGAAAGAGCTCATTTTTTTACCTCCTTGCTGAAGCTGATCTTTTCACACTGGTCAGCTTTGAAAGTCAGAATACTGAGTGTTTCTCTAGGTCAGACTGGTACTAATTTGAGTATGGAGTAGAACCAAGCTGGTTTGATGTGGAGTTTGGATTGATTTCTTCTCATGCTGGGTTGGAGATCTAGCCATCTCGGGTGGTTCAGGAAACGGGGTGGGGAGTGGTAGCCATTTCCATGCCAGAGTCTCTTAACAGCAAAAATACAGAAGAGTAACGGAGAGAATGAAAAAAAGACTTGTGGTTGAGTGAAGAGAATTTCCATGTCCGTGAGTGGTGGTATTGTTCACTGAATTTGTGACAGCTGACAGAGAAGTGGAATTTGCTGAAGAATTGTTTGAAGGTGTTGGACTTGTTCCATTGGGACCACAGTAGATCTAGAATGTGGAAAGGAGGGGAAGTAACAAAAAGATTTATACTGTCTCTTTTTAAAAGTCAGAATACATATTAGAAGCAGTGAACACCGCGTAGCCCCCCTCAGACACAGCACTCCAATGATACATACAAATGCTCACGCCTTTCATTGTGCACTTAAGGACAAAGACATTCTGAATTGCACGTGTGGGATTTGTTAAAGAAATAAATCTAATATTTTTCTAAACTTATTTCCATAACTATTTCTTTACGGAAATCCTTTAATCCTTCCCTAAATTAGAAAACACATAGGTTTCAAAAAACCTCACCAAAAAAAAAAAAAGTGCAAATGTAGAGCTATGTAAAGGCAGATCTTAGGATAAGAAAGACTTTCAAACAACTGTGTGAATCGCAGTCTGTGTTTGGAGACCAAGCCACAAACAAAAATATGAGGAAACAATGGTCAAGAATCTATTGATACTGTTTCTGGGGCTGGTCTGCGGCTTCCTTTGAAGCAATGGTGGGGCTTAATGCGTGTGGATTTAATATTTCAGCCTCTCTTATCTTGCTGTGGTTGCACTGAACTGCAGAAGTTAGAACAATGAAACCATACTGATTAAATCACAACCTATTGGCATTCTAGAAGACACACACACAAAAAAAAAAAGAAGTGCAGTGAAAAGACCATATATTAGCAAATTTTAAAAATGCTGACAGAAAGCAAAATAAAAATACCCTTTTCCCCTCATAACTCTGCATTATTGGGACAGAACAAAAACCTGCACTTTGTGCAACCTCAATATCAAGTTATTTCCTACATATGCACAGGAAAATTTTCAAAGATAACCTAAAGTATGTTTATTCCTGTGAAAAAAAGTATGTGAAACACAAGGATGAAAAACAAGAGCAAGAATCACATTATCTCATCCCCAAAAATGAGCCTAATACAGAAAGCTTGGCTTCACCCCATGGTAGCAGACTTATGCTCTACCAGAGCATTCTGGTAAGCTCTTAGACTTAATTCAAGTAAAACCATATTTTTTAAAAGAGGTTAGTTAGTTTAAAAAGTAATTCTGCCCACAAAAGGTGTCCTTATTTTCTCATGTTTCTAGTACTGCTGAGAAAATAGATTAGCAGGGGGAAAAAAAATCAATCCCTCAATACTGTAGCAATGAAGTCTATGTTAAATTAATTAGAAAATTGCATAAGCACTTTCTTTTGGTATTTCCTACTAAAAAACCCCATACAATAGAAAAACATAAGAATGGTGTAAAGCTTCTGGTATTTAGCATTTCTGACAATCGACACTGCGCTGGAAGCAATTTAGGACTGCAGGATAAAAATCGCTGTGTTGAAGTTTCTGTTAAAACCGGTCTGAAAGTGATCAATAGTGAATTGCTGAGTTAATAACCTACAAGGCAAGTCCCAGCCTGCCCTGGATTTTTTTTGAGTCTTCAAAGACTCCACCATCATTCCACTCTTGGTTATGTATATTTTAAGTTTTCTTGGTTTTAAACAAAAAAACTAGTTGCTCAGTATTTGCTCTTTTTTTTTTTTGGTGGAAGCAAATGGGCTTATGTCCAAGTTCCCCAGCATCACAGTAGATGGGACGCCAGAGGTTTTCTCAGCGTGAATGTGATATATGTGATAAATACCGGCAACCCAAAGGGTCTGACCCTTCTCTCAATCACTGCCAAGGGCAAGATTCGACTGAGCACAAAGGAGAAGGGATAATGCCCTTCCTTACAAACAAAGAGAGGAGGAGGGCACACGATCCAGCAATGCCGCTGCTGTTCATTTTTCTGATCTTGTGCTATTCACCCTATTGAAGAGGCAGTCTCTAGGAACAACACACCGATACGGAACCTGCGAGCCCCGCTCGGCTTGGCCCCTCAAAGAGAAGCGGATCGCTCCTGCATCCATTACCTTTACGCCAAGGGCACGGCTTGCCCAGCGCAGCAGCCAGAGCCTGGCGCCTTCCCTTCCAGCCCCTGAACGTCCCGCTCTTGCCGAGAGCTCAGCCCAGGAGCAGCCCCTGAGCCCCGCAGCTTCGAGTGGGGATAGGACCAGACCCGGGTCCCAAACCCGTGCGTTCCCGGAGCTCTCTCGGCTTGGGAGGGATCGGTCTCCCTCTGATCAGCGGGGGAATGAACGCTCAGCTGCCGCTCACACCGCGGTTCCGCGGCTTTCCCTCGAGGATCCCACGGGGAAAAAAAAAGGCGGCCAACTCCAACTCGATCTTTTTTGATTTGACCGGGATAATCCACAGCACCACCACCGCCGTCCCAGGGCTCCGGGCTCGCCCCGCTGCCCGTC
>NW_005054417.1:5949-18389 GCF_000277835.1 Geospiza fortis | reverse complement strand
CGATGGTGGGGCGCCCCCTGCCGCTGTGGTTGCGAGCGAGGGGGATACGCCGCTCCGCCGCGCCCGGCCCCTTTTATAGCAGCGCGGGCTGCTGTGAACGCCCCGCCGCCGCCGTCTTCCCTCCTCCGCCCCGCACCTCTGCTCCCGCCCTCCGCGCCCGCCGGGCCCCGCAAGCCTCTGTCGCCCCCTGGTCCCGCTGCGCTGCGGGCTCCGCTGCTCCTGCCTGGGCTGTCCCGCGGGACCGGGCTGCGCCCGGGTCCTGCCGAACCCTCTCCGACAGACCCGGAGCTTTGCCAGCTCCCCTGGGTTCTTACAGGCGCTGGCCCCTCTCTAGTGCCGGCGTCGTGTTCTGGTATGGAGGGACTGGCACAGGGCTGTGGCGCTCGAGCTGCAGTTACTGCAGAGAAACGCTTGTGTTTATAAAAACACCAGGCTTTTTCCATTAAAAAAAAATGAGTGAAAGAAGGAAAGGTAAAAGCAGCTGTAAATATTTCTAAATGGCTGGAGCAGTGAAAAAAAAGCTGGGGAGTTAAGATCCCTTCTTGTTTGGAGCTGCCTCACCATCACTGCTCAGGCTTCAGACCACAGGTTGCAATTTCAAGCACTCTTTCGATTTAAATATTTTATTATTACCATTATTCTTTAAAGAAACCTATGTAACAAGCGGAACACAAAGTTCTTCCAGCTGTAGCCTCTGTGTAGGCGACGTTCTACCTTCTGGCACAGTAAATGCTGTACTTATATTGTATCTCCCCCCTGGCTGACTGAAGACTGATTTGGTGAGGCCCTGACACGACCTTTCAGATGTCTCACTATATGGACAACTGAACAAAAATAGTCTGTGTCCACTTTATAAGCTACCAAAAAGAGACACCCATGTGCTGATTTTATTGTCACAAAACAGTTGTTTCTATCTAAGATTTTCTGTTGACTCAGACAAATCAACAGATTTCAAAATCTGATAGATTTGTATTTATCTCAGAACAAAGTGTGAGGAGATACCCAAGTCCAGCACTACAGAACTCATTGGCCATCTTCAGGGACTGGACTGCTTTTGAAGAGCTTCTAAGGGCATTGCTAGAACTCAGTCCAAAAGCACAGGAAATGTGGAGAGATGCACTGTAGAACCTCACTGTAGAACCAAGTGCTGGGACTTCTGTTGGACAAGAATATTTAGTTCCAAACTGTTTCATTAATTCCTTTAGAATCCCCGACAAAGCTATGGTAATTTTATTTTTCCAGAAATAAAGGCATTTTGCAAGCTGTACCACCCAAGATATCAATCGTTATTCTATACTAGGACAAAAGAGCTTTTGAGAGCTATGCTAAGTCTGAAGCACTTCTGAAGCAACATTTCCTTCATTCTGATCACAGTCATAGTCCAGTCCTTAACTATAAAGAGACATAGTCTGTCAACAGAGTAACTATGGGAACAGTCAACAAATTGATGGTCTCTGAATATTCACTGGTTGTGAATCCACTGAAAGCTGGATGCCAGAAGATGGGTTTTCATGATTATGGAGATATTAGGAGAGAAAAAGAGAACTGTGGTGGACTTCAAATGACCAAGGAGTGACAAAGCTGAAAACATTTCTATCACTACTTTGCCTTGCCAACAGTTAGTTTTGGTTGTCATAGTTAAATGACTCACAAATGGGGGGGAAGGTCACCTTTTCATTCAGTAGATAAGCCTAACAGTTCAGAAAAGTGAAATTCCCTGTGAGAGAAGTCATGCGACTCACAGCAATAAAGTCAGGGCTCACGTGATTCTGACACCAGATTCTGTGGAAGAGATGAAAAATGAAGGGAATCCAGTTAGGGCTCAACAATAGCTAAAGCAAAGAATATTCTAGTGTAAATCTGACAGAGATGGTTGCCATTATTATCTCTCCCATCTTGTTTGGGAGAAAAGGAAGTGATACAGCTGTTGCATGATCCCATAGGGATCATAACTGGCTGTTCCAGGTTGAAGCAGCAGCTGAGACACTTAAATGTCAACACCAGGACAGATGAGAATGAGAGGATAACAGTCAGATGGCCTTTCCCATTCTCTCTACCTGGGCATCTTGCCTGAGGTCTGTAACTGTAAAAAAAGAGGATGATGCACAGTTCTTGTCAGGTGACATGAACCAGTACAGCATGATACATTTGACTATTATTATTATTATTATTATTATACAGTGTATTGCACTTCTGGTGTTTTAACAAGTTTCAGTGAAAATGAGGGTATCTTTCTTTTTGCTAAAAATATCATAAAGTCTGTTCCTCTATTTAAAAATGAAGAAAAATACCGAGGTTGAAAAACATTTGGCAGAAATTATAAATTACAGAAATAGTAAAACTCTGTAAAGTTTATGTTTGGAGGCCAAAAAATGCCTTTTTGAAGTATTCCTGAAATAGTACTATAAATAAGGAAATGTACTGTCTGCAAGAGAGAAATGCTAAAAATACTTTAAGCCCAAGATTTTCATTGAAGCTTTTGTCATTGGAAATTATAATGCCTAACACTCCATTAGATTTATACAACCAACTTTCCCCATTCAGGAAAGCTGCAATATTGATTCCTCCTGAACACATAAATCATCTGCATTCCTAACTCCAAAATCTTTTTTTTAAAGCTGAAGTCTATCATGAAGTATGCAAAAGATATATCTAAGCAGGAGCCCAGGATCCAATATATGGATTTTTCGACAAGGCAAGGAATGCTGTGAGCTGAGAACTGTATAAAGTGAAGTACTGCTATCTGGTGGCCAAAAGGAACTTCAGATATTTTTCTTCCAGAAAAGACAATGTGCTCCCTCAATCAAACACCCTTTGATAGCAGTGCTCTTAGGGTTCTCATCATGCTGAGATACAGTGTTAAATATTGTTGAATCCCCATTGTTCTGCTTCCTTTAGTTTTTATCCATGGGTCAGCACCTCTCCCAGTTAAATACATAGTATTTGATTAGAAAGGTTAGCAAAGAGAAGGGAGAAAATTACCTTGATCTTTTGAGTTAAATGTAAGTTCATGTGTATATTCCACCAGTGACTTTTAAGTTGATTGAACTTCGCAATAGGCACAGCTCTCAGATCAGTGAGCAGAAGCAAAACTTGTGCTACTTTGCATAATGCATTGGACAACAAGATCAGCTAAAACGGCTAGCAGAAAACCCCAACAGCTGTCTATAAAAGGAGGCAAAGAAGTTTACAAGACACGTAAGTAATTTATTCAAATACATTACATTTAAATAAAAAGCTTTAGCAAAATAAGTGGAGACAGAGCATTAAGTGGAATGAATGAGAAATAATTTTGAGTTAACCATTAATTTACTCTTACCTTTTGGATGCTAATCTTGATCCATCTAAAATATTTTAGGAGCATCAATTGCCAGTGAGAATCACTGGATCTTGTGTTCCCCCAGCCAGCTCTTCACTCTCCTTGGTTGTGCATAGACTAGAACTTAGTACTTATATATTAGAACTTACTACACCCTGTGGGTCCTCTCAGTATCTTCACCCATTTCAAGGTGAAACAGCTACTGCAGCTACTCAGGCTACTGCAGCTCTCAGTACTCACCTGAGTCATATTATGAGTTATTTGAGTTAATACCCACCTGTGAACTCATGTATTTATGTATTAGAACCTGATGTTTTTTTCAAAAGACAGAATTGGAGAAATCCATTTTAGTAGTGTTCATCAACTAGCCCACATATGCTGATCTAAATGACATAATCTGGTGATGTTTCCTTGATATCCATTTTTAGCATAAGGTTATGCCTTGAGAAACTCACAGGTCAATATTTCCTAATATTTCCTAATATTTCCTAATATTTCCTAATATTTCCTAATATTTCATTAGTTAGGCTGGTCCTTCTCTTGCTGCTTGTTTAGTGGAAAGGACCTGTGTTGCAGCAGCTCCAGCCATATAATCAAAATTTGCCAGATATTTTGAAGCACCTTTCCTTACATTTGCATCTTCACTACCATTGCAGAACAAGACTGAAATATTGATGGGACTGGCTGAAACCGGTTTTAGACAACTGGACAAAGCTGTTTGGCATGTGTCTTGGATAAGAACTCAGAATATATATTGAGGATTGCATTTCCTCTTCCAGTGAAGGGTTCATATTAGATTTTTATTAGTAAAGCTTTTAATGGAAGGCTTTTAATCATTGGTGGTAATGTAAATCTCCATTTATTAGTAATAAATGTTGAGTAAATTCTGCTACACACGTCTTCAGACATGGGCCATGCTGCCATGATGCAGAGCCAGGATTCCAGCAGTGGCACTGTTTCCCTTCTGTGTTGTTCTGAGACAAAGGTGTTGGGCTGGTTAGTCAGAGGTGCAGTTAAGGAAATAAGCAAAACCCTGATTTCCAGACCTGGAATTGTAAGCCTGGAAGTTTGAGCAGAAGGGAAATTGTGATTCCAGAAACAGTCTCAAGAAGAAATATGTAAGGGTTGCTGCTTTTATGTCCTTGGATCTTTTGACTTCAAGGGATGGTGTCAGCCTACACAATTAGGTGTGGCTTCAGATCTGCTTGAAAGCACACCTTTCTCCTTAAGTCAAACAAACTCTTGGGTGACATCAATACAAACAAATTAAATGGTAGCAGAGCCTGTTCTTTGGCCTTCAGGCCATGTGGACATGTCTAACCCTGTCCACACTATTAAACTCTCCCAGTCTCCAGAAGATGAAGGCTAAGTCTAAACTGTCTGTTGGTACATAGCTGTCCCTGGCCTGAGCCAACCTCTAAACTTTTCCATGGTCCGGAATTGTTTGGGATCATGCTACTTGGAATAGGACAAAAGCAAGACAGAGCTTTCCTTCACTCATGAGGCATAATGTCAGATAACAGGTCTATAGACATGAAGAAGTAAAAATGACCAAAGGTCATTTATTCCATCTTCTGATTTGAGGAAAGTTTAAACATTACACTCAGAAAAAAAAAATCAGTGAAGGGTATTCCCCAGCCCATAGGCCTTCTGTTTGTTTGACAAACTATCTTTGCATAATATTTCTCTTAAGTCTTCTTGCTGCAAGTTTACATTGCACCGCAACAATTTATTGCATTGCATAGTAAAGTGCACAGATAATAATGATGACCAGATTTGTAACAAAGTGTTTACTGGTTGAAAACATATCAGACACTTTGCACTGAGAGAAGGAAGGGTTGCATGACAGCAGCCATCTACATCTAAGTGAGTCTCCCTGGAAACCCTTGATGGATGATGAAAGGAAACAAGTGCTTCTATGACGTAATTAATCTCATTTCAACACAGACATCTGAAATAGATTAATCACTTCCTGGAGATGCTTATATCTCTTCACCGACTCCTAAAAGAGTATAGATGATTCACTCTGACATTTGCCACTATATTTTCCTGTAGTTTGAGGAACAGATTCAATTTCTTCAAGCTTGCTTCACAGGATTTTTATGCTTTTTTTGTCACTTTCCTTTGTACTCTCTCAAATCTGTCTTAATTAGATCATCTTTTTCAAAGTAGCACACTCTACTCAAGATAAGACTTCATCATGCAACAACTCCATTGATGCAGCTTAGAAAGAACAATTTTTCCAACTGTTTTGTTTTGTTTGTGGTTTGATGCAGCTTTGAGATTATCTCTCTCCAGTTCTTGAGCAATAGTGCAATGTTAGCACTTTTCCCATCTCCCCGAATTTTCATTCTATGATGAAACTTATTAGTAATTTCAATTATTGCAGCCAAGTTCTTCTTACCATTATCTTGAGCCCTAGCTGTGATTTCTTTCATTGGATTTGATATCCTGCATTACCTCTCTTACCTGGGGATAAAAAGTCAGCAATCCTCCTAATATACTGCTTCTTTGCCGTGCTTCTTTCCACACAAATGAAAATATATACACTGAAAATCCTTGCATCCTTATTAGTCATTTTAGTCATTATCATTAGTTTATGACTGCTGGGATTTCTTCTATCCCTGACACTTTACAAGACCTATGTTTTCAGCCCTGCATATGAAGCATTTTTTTTCTGATAGCAGTGGAAGTCTTTATCCTCTTTTGAGAAATGTTGAACACTTGTACCTTGCAATCTGGATCTTGTATTCTGCTTCCATTTTTTTGTTTGCTATTGTTTCCTTGGTTTTGTGGTTTGGTTTTCTGTTGTTGTTGTTTATTTACTGCCTTTTCTTTGCCAGTTAACAGGGCAGATTTTTACCCACAGCTATCAAGAAGATAGTCTGTATGAAAAGACAGCAGTCTTATGGAGTGCCTAGGTTCAGAATTAATTACTAGTCATGACTGCTGCATGGCATCCTGAAGGGGTTATCCTTTTGTAATCTTTTCTGGGTAATTTCTAGTTTGAGTAGAGGACAGGCAGAGATAACAAAGTAATGATAATGAACCGTGGAGAAATCTGATAAACAGGAAGATCTAAAGTTGGATGGGAAGACACAATATTTTAAATCAAAATAAGAACAAATAGGATTAAAACATGTAAAGTAGATCAGCTATTCTTCCCATTTCATAATAGAAAAAGGGACCAGTCTAGGATTTGAAAAGAGGAACTGCTGAACGGAAACATGTATCATGTATCACTAGGAGTGTTAAGACTTCATGTATCTTTTAAATGGTGAATACTTTATCACATGGCATCGTTATGCAAGGCACAGAGAAGGAGTGGTCACACACTGATGAGAACACCCAGAGCTGAAACAGCTAATGTTGCAAGGACATGCTTCCCCAGGAGATAAAGCATCCCAAATCTTCCTACCATGGGATTTACACATCTTATACACCTTTGGAGCTGGACATTGTGAAAGGGCAGGACAGCCTTGACACCAAGCAATATTATTCTGACATTCTATCCCTCCTTATTGCACCTTTATTGATATTATTTCTTTGTGTGTGCGTGTGTGTGTGTGTGTGTGTGTGCGTGTGTGTGTGTGTATCTCAAAGGTGCATTGAAACAGATAATTTTTTCTGTTTACAGATGCTAATCAAGAAAATTTGGTCCCTGAGTCACACTGGAAGCTGGAGTCCTTTGCTCAGCCTTTTTTCTGCTTCTAAAAGCAAACCTGACACAAAATATTGTTGGTTTGGTTTTGTTTGGGATTTTTAGTTTGCTTGTTTTATGGAAACTTTAATTATACACAGATGGAGGAACAATTGAAATTTCCCCACTGGAAATTAATAATGCTAAACTTACATGTGTATATCTTGAATTAGTTGCTATTAATTAGAAAAGAGAACATTTTTTTCTAGTAACTAAAGACATTAATCTGAGAAGAATACAGAGGAAACACAGAAGTAAACAAATAATTCAAACTACTTAACATTTGCTCATGGACTATGTTGTGTTATGGCTAATAAATAAGGTTCAAATAATGAATGCTTAATTGATTGGGTTTGGGTTTTATTGCATTTGTCACCCATTGTTAGTGTAGCTAGATAAATCCTAGAGCAGCAACCAACACCAGCAGGACCTGAACACGTTCACTACAGAATGAATGAAAGTCTCAAATCCTGTCTTAGAAAACAGCACGATAACTTTTCCTACCAAAAAATTATTGTGTTTTACACAATTAGCAAACAAGAAAGTGAGGGTGAAACAACAAAACAGATCTCATTGCAAAGCCCTCACCAAACTGGGAAATGAAAGAATTAGCAGTGAAACTGCAGAGCTTTTAATCTTGGTGTAGCTGGATTTAATACCAGACTGGCTGAAGGAAGTTACTCACTCTTTGCCTCCCACTTAACCACTGATGTAACACCAGTTTTCACTGGCAAGGCAGCAATGTGTTTCTGGTTTAGGTGGTTCACCATGCTCTGACTGATGGAGTGGCCTCACATCACTTCTTCAGTGCTAGTCAGAGCAACCTGCATTATCCACCTCCATCTTCTTTCTTATCATGGCTCAATGTGGCCTCCTACTTTAAAAGATAATAAGAGTACAAAAGCCAAATTAGTCAGTCAGTGAAAAAAGAGAGAATGCTACATTAACAAGTGGTTGTATCTCCATCACTTAAAGAAATACAAAACAATACCTGAAACTCATCCACTTCCCCCTACTCCCCTAATTACCCATCTTTAATGTCTAAGATGGGTTTTCAAGGAATAAGTAATCTGCAAGTAAAGGTACTTTGTGAAACCTTGCTCGCTTCTGGAAAGGAATCCTCTGTGCAGGATGCCAATGTGGCTGCAGGAAAAAATGGACAGAAGTTCATAATGGAGTTGTTGCCACAAGAGATGAAATGGCAAAACTAAGAGTTGGTAAGTAGAGAGAAACAGAGGTTTCAGTGTGCTGGGATAGGAGCTGAAGACATTAAAGGTATCCTAAAGAGAATAAATACAATGTTTTATAGTAAAAGATAGCACAGTAGATTATAGGAGCAAATGTGTGAGAAAGGGAAATTTAGAGCAGCATGTCAGCTGAAAAGGCAGCACTAGAAGAGCTGGAAAGGGAGATTCTGCTGCATGAAATCTTATTTTTCAGAGCAGGGCTTTAGAGAAAGAGATGATAGAATTATTTGGTCACAGATTGAATGCAAGTACCAACTAGAGGAATTATCTCTAGGCTATGGACTAAGAAAAAAGAACATCTAAGCAGTTACAATAGGTGTGACATTGGAAGAGGTGAATTAGCAGTCAGGAAGCTCATTATTCAAATGAATATGGACAAACTTAAAGGTGATGCTCATATGGGAACACTCTGTTTGGCCAGGCAGCATAAATATGCATAGAACACTGTCCAGTTACCTTCTCACCTTGAAATAACCACTGTAAGTTAAAAAGCGTGTGGTCTCAACAAAGCAATGCTGGAGCTAAATCTGCAGAGACAAGTGATCTGGCGAGATGTGCATTGCAGAATGTTAGTCAGAGCTACTCACAGCACCCAAATGGCAGCATGGGGCTCTTTATTTTGAGATGCAATGAGTGTCAGCAGATCCAGCGCTGTCACTTGACTGACCTTGCAGGAAAACAAAGGTAACAAAAAACGCTAGGCAGTGGGGAGGGAATTCCCAGTTACAGATTCAAACGTACAGCTCAAAAGCTACTGAGAATTTTCTCTCTGAGCTATCAAACCTAAAAGACTAATCTCCTTGTAAGTGAATGGCATAGGGAGTATAGTGAAATATACAAAATGAAAATCAAACAATAGAGGAATTATCCTTCCTAGAGAGGAAATTACTCCCCTGGAAAAAAAAAAATCAATTCTGTGAGAATAGCCATGGCAAGAACACATCTTGGTCAGAGTAATTAAAAAAAAAAAACCCAAACAAAAACAAACAAACAAACAAACAAAACCCCCCCCCAAAAAAAAAAAAAACCAAAAAACCAAAACCCAACAACCCCCCCAAAATAAAAACAACAAAAACAACAAAAAAAACCCCAAAAAAACCAAAAACCAAAAAACAAAAAAACCAAAAACCACCATGAATCTCCCAGAGATGTTCACTGTTTCTTACTGATACTGAAACTTTTGACTGTATGTTGCTGAGGTTTTATATTAAAAAAAAAAAGAAAAAGTAATCTGAAAGCAGCTTAAAGAACATCCTGCTGAGAGATCGCTATGACTGATGTGAGCTTGAGCAAAGCCTCTTGTGCGGGAAGCCTGAGCCCGTGACAGCTTTGAGAAGAGCTTTTCAGTGCCATCTAATGGTAGACTGAGAAAAATTACATTGAGGTCTTTACCCCCTCAGAACATTTTGGTTGTAATTACAGTCCCATATATAAAAAGCAGGATTAATCATTCTCAACTTAATTTTTGCATCGTTTTTTATTAAAAATTGCACATACTGACCCAGGCTGGGAGTTCCCTTTCATGACCCTTCAATTCTGTAGCAGAGAGGGAGTCTGACAAGAAGACCTGAGAGACACTGAAGTTCCTCTACAGTCCAGGGCTGAATGAATCCTGGGAGGGTGGGGGGGCTGGAATCCCAAAAAACTTCAGTAAGCATCTGCTTTCATGACTGAGATGTAATAATAACATGATGTCCTTTCCAACCAGTACAACTGGAACAGTTGCCCTCATAGCTGGACTAGTAAATTAAGCAAGTGTGACAGAGGTGATATCTCTGTCTGGGGTTGCGAAATGCTGAGATAAATCAGATTTGTGATGCCTGCTCATGACAACCAAGTCGCATTTCCCCTGCATCTGATTAATTTCTGCTTCTGTGAGATGCAACAGTATCATCATATTTTAAAATATAAAAGACAGAGTGACTTCAGACACACTCTTTACCTTGCCATTCAATATGAAGGTGTAATAAGGATGTGTAATACCTGAACAACATAGAAAGGCACTAATATTTATATTTTGGTTTACAAAGAGTAAGTTAACTTCATTCTCAGCAATGTTGGATTGTTACTTTAATCCTACATGAGAGAAAGAAAATTCCAAAATATTTGAAGAGAATGGGGTGTATGGAAAGAAAGGCTTTGGGTGGTTTTTGTTGGGTTTTGGCTGAGTAGTTTTTTCCTCCTTGGAGAAGGTAGCATTTCTGATTAGGGAATCCATGCTGCTCTTGACATTTTTTTCTGTTTTGATTCACTATGTGCCACTATGAATGCAAGAAAGTTACTTTTACAAAGTTACCCCGTCCCCCAGTAAGTATGTATGTATATTTTATGATATATAGGGGGAAAGTGCTAAAAAAGTTAGAGGCTATATTCTCAACTGAAATTGGTCAGAATCTCACAGAACTTAGCACTGGAACATTCAAAATACATAAAGACACAAAGATGTTCAGAGATTTCTTCCCAGTGAAGTTTCTAAGGAGGGGAAATAGCTTTGCTCATTAATTGCTCCATTACCAAATATCCCTGACTTAAAAACCTCCCATTCAAACATTTTGTGGCAAAGTTTATACAGGTGAAAAATTAAGCAAACACTTATAATGCCTGTGCTAATTGCACAGCTGCTGTTCAGTAGTAGTTCTGGAGTTATATCACTTTTCAGATTTGCCAGTATTTTTCCAAGGGATGACTGGTCTGTCAGATGAGGTGGCCAGCATTTTAAAGCAAAATTGTAAAGTTGAGGAGCTTTTTCATTTGCCAAAATTATCCTTAACCTTGTGCAGCCACTTACATGAGGGCCCAATGCTACCAATCTGGTTGCATTCTGTGCCTGCTCTGTATGGATACAGAGAATTCCCCAAATGCTGAGAAATCAGAGCATTCAGAAGCACCAAGAGACTGGTGCACAGCCTAGAGAAATCTGGGAGAAGGCAGAAGAGGGGATGGACCTCTCCTAGTTTCTGAGCTCCACAGAAAAGGAATTATGAATTATCCCCAGAAATGGACATGAAGAATAAAAGAGGGAGATGTTATGCGAAGGAAAGTAAGAATAAGGGAAAACATGAGCCACAGAGGGGTTTGGATTAAATTGTCATGGTGGCCAAGCCCTTCAAATCAATCTGTGGTTGGAAAACTTGTGCATCTGCTGGAGCAATTTCCCCAGTGAGAGATTTTAATGTTTTTCTGGTTTGGACAGTTGGTTAGAGCATAAGGGGCTGAAAACACAGGAAAAAAAAACTTCCCTAGAAAGCTGGGAAAATTATAATGGGAAACAGCTCCAGCACATCTCAGTGGAGCAGGAGACCATCAGTGGCTGGACCAGTCGTCCAGCAGAGGACAGGCAGAGGTGGCCCAAGCACAGAGGGCTCCTCCCGTGGAGCCTCCCGGTTTGCTGAGGAGGGATCGGCAGGATACCCACTTCAGCCTGCTGCCCTCCTGCCTCTCTCCCATCTCCCTCCAGCCTCTGCTCCCAAACCAGAGGGCACAGGGTGCAGAAGGGGAGAGGCAGCCGCAAATATCTAGAGGGTGGATGCCAAGAGGATGGAGCCAAGTTTTTCTTGGTAGTGCCAACTATTAGGTCATGAGGCAACAGGCAGAAAACGATGCACAGGAAGTTTCACCAGCACATGAGGAAGAACTTTACCGCTGGGATAACCAGGCCCTGGAACAGGCTGCCCAGAGAGCTTGTGGAGTCTCTTCATTGGAGATACTCAACAACTGCCTGGACACAATCCTGCGCCCTGTGCTGTGGAATGAAAAAGTAGCGCTGTCTCTTCGATATGATGTGATCTTGAAAGCTGCTCTAGACATGGCAAGAAAGCAAGTACAGAAGAAACAACTTGCTACTGAGAAAGATGCCATGCATCTAAAATTTGACTTTTGATAAGTTTTTACTGCTGGAATAAAACAGAATTTGGTTTTTTTTTTTTGGCGTAGCTTTTTTGATTCTCTAAATGTATGTTTTGGACGTATGGACATTCCTGTTTATTTCACCCCACCTCCCTTGAAACAGCCTGCTTGAGCAGGGAGGTTGGACCAGATGGCCACTGTGGTGCCTTCCTTCCAACCCTGCCCATTCCGAGATTCC
The DNA here is from genome assembly GCF_000277835.1 of Geospiza fortis. Taxonomy (NCBI): domain Eukaryota; kingdom Metazoa; phylum Chordata; class Aves; order Passeriformes; family Thraupidae; genus Geospiza; species Geospiza fortis. Next base: position 6,039 of record NW_005054417.1, on the reverse strand, counting down.
GTGAGACGCGCCTCGGCTCGCAGACTGGCGGGCACGGGGCGGAGAAGGAGCGGCCCCCGCGCCGCCACCCTGCCCGTCCCACTCCGGGAC
>NW_005054417.1:0-5667 GCF_000277835.1 Geospiza fortis | reverse complement strand
CACCCCCCTCCTGGGCCGCTTGTACTCGCTGGCCTGCGCGGAACAAACTAAGGTCGAGCGCTAAAAAGAAGCAATAATATTTGTTTGCACGTTCTGCAAATAATACTTGCAATAATATTTGTTTGCACGTTCTTGCAGTTCCAAATAACTATTGGAATTTGCCCCCGAACTGAGGAGAGGCCTGTGTCTTCTGCAGTCCGTGTACCGTCCTACAATTCAAACTATTTGTCCTATATTTTAAGGTCACATATTTAGATCCAAGAAAAATACGGGGGAGGTGTGGTTATTTTTATTTGGTCAGTAATTGCTCTTATTGATCAGGGTGTTTTTCTCAGCCACAAATGCAGCCTCCTTTAATATTTTGGCAGAGGTCACTTGGGTGCAGGGAAACCAGACTGATCTCGTAAGGAAACACGTGTTTCCGTGGATATGAGATCACAGTAAAAGCCAGCGCAGCGTCCAGCTCTTAGGGGCTGTAAGTCAGTTTCTGAGAGCGTTGAAAGACATCTGGGGTGTTTTGGGGGTGTTTGCACCTACTTGCCCCAGGTCAGAGAGAGGACCAGCAGTGTTGTATTGATCAGTCTTACATTATGAGCCTGGTGTTGCCAGTGTCATTCTTCATTCCTGATGTCATGCCTGTTGTGGTACATAGAGCCGTGTTATTTCTGCCGAGCGCTACCGCGGCGCGAGTTCCCGTCTGGAGAAACAGGGGACGTTGTGCAGCGTTTTGCCACGCAGGAGTGTTGTGGTCCAAGGAGAAACGGAGGTTAAGCAGCTTTCGGCTTTTCTGGATTTGCTTGCTAGCAGTGTTCAGCAACTTGCTTGTATTGACAATGACTCGTAATAAATAGAGATCTCCCTGTGCTTTTTATGACACAGCGGCGTTACTGTGTGTTTTGTGAATTGTATTTCAGATGTAGGGAGGGAAGTGCCACAAATGTGTTTGCACAGTTAATGTTGAACACCAGAAAAGAAATTACAAACGGAGTATTCTGCTGGGCTTTTCTGCATTTGTTTCTCATCTGGTGTCTTAGCTCTTTGTAGTGTTGGCCAGTGTATGAGAAAGTCGGATCATAAAGCCACCTAAAGCCTTGTGCTTTCAGGTGATGCATCGCTGTATGGGGAACTGGGTACTCATCTTTTTGTAGTAACTGTTATAACATATGTGGGGAAATCCTTCCAATCCGTCAAAGCAGTTGCTCATTTTTACATATGAATGTTTGTTTTATTTTAGGTTATGCTATGACTGGCTTCAGACTCCCCGTCAGCACTTTCAGAAAACTAAATGTCTGGTTCAGACTGTGGGAGAAATTTCCCTCAAATAAACTGTATCCCACTTGGAGGAGAAGCTTATTCTGCAGCTGTCAAGCAAGCACAGTAAACTACAGAGGATGTTTCAGTTTTTCCCCAGTCAGACTCAGTGCACTAAGACTCTCTCCAGAGTATATCTCAGTACTTTCTCTAAGGAACAAAAGCAGCAAAAGCTCTAAAAAGAGCAGACAAAGCATACAAGAAGAGGAGGAAGAAGAGGATGAAGATGAAAGTAATTTGGAAGATGAATTTGAAAATGACCCCAATGTAGTAAAAGATTACAAGGATCTTGAAAAAGTAGTGCAGTCTCTTCGATACGACGTGATCTTGAAAGCTGGTCTAGACATGGCAAGAAAGTAAGTACAGAAGAAACAACTTGCTACTGAGAAAGATGTAATGCATCTAAAATTTGACTTTTGATAAGTTTTTACTGCTGGAATAACTCAGTATTTGTAGGGTTTTTTTTGGTGTAGCTTTTTTTGACTCTCTGAATAGATGTTTTGGATGTATGGGTGTTCCTGTTTATTTCACCCTATCTCCCATGAAACAGCCTGATTTTGCTTTTCCCCATCTGCAGTATTTCTAGGATTGCTGAGGAGGCATTTTGTAATCACTTCCTATTTATTTAAAATTAAGGAAATGCAAACTACTGTACTGTGTAATATGAAAAGGTCTAATTTCAGATTGAGGGAGTAAAATAATGCACTATTTAATGAATGGAGAAATAGGGGCTAGTATGTATAAGCTTCACAGGTCCACCAGGTAAATGTGCAGTCTATAAATGTATCACAGTGTTTGATCTAATGCAAGCTGCAGCAGTCTGATATCACTGTGTTGTTGGAACAGAATATTAGTATAACTTGATCACTAACAAATTATTAAACTGGCTGGTGCAGGAAAGGGGATATTATTTTTTGGATATTCAGGAGACAGATCCCTAGAAACAGCTTTTCTGGCACAGAGCAACTATATGCTATTATTTCATTAATATTTGTGAAAGCCCATTTCTTCGAGTTCAAGTCTGTCCTGACCTTAAGTGAAGGTGTCCTTTACACACAAATTAGAGGTGTAGAAATGTGCCTTGCCTATGGATGGTGGTGTTGTGTTTCTGCAAAGAAACAATTGCATTTTGTTTGCTGCACACTGTAATTGCAATAAAACCTTGTTTTTCTTCAGTAAAATAGAAGATGCATTCTACAATAATGAACTCAGGCTGAATGGAGAAAAACTATGGAAGAAAAGTAGAACTGTAAGATTTTTAAATTTTTTTTTAATATAGCACAAGAAAATATCTAAGGCATGATCTTCTCCCTCTAGATCACTCTGCAAAGGTGGATGCACAGCATTGCTAACGCCACTTCCACCTGGGGGGGATGGTGTGACCATGGTTCCCTGGGTAAAACTTTATTCCCTAAGGCAGACAGGAAACTTGTGTGGTTGGAGAGTCAAATCTAAGTCTGAAAGTCAGGAGAAGGCAGCAAGGACAGAACATTTTAAGTTGCTGAAGGAAGTGATGATATCACTATTTGAGGTTGATGGAGTAGGAATGATTAAATCTGAGATATTGGTGGAGCAGGCATATGATTAAAGAAAAAGAGGAAGTTTGATGATAGAAAGGGATTGAAACTGGAGTAGCTGAGGGGAAGGTTGTTGTACCTGTAATAGAGCACACAGGACCACAGTTAGGAGAGAGCCAGAAGGGTCACTAGACATGTAGTTCTGCCTACCCTTTCTTTATGTGAGGGTGATCCTCAGTGGTGGCTACTGTCATCAAAGGGCAATATGATGAGAAGTTTTGATTCCTGATCCCATAGAGTTAAGGCTGGTTTATGAGCGGTGTACTGTTTCTGTGACTTTTGAGAGGAGCACAGGCAGTTGCTGAGCACTCTGTTCTTTGAAACATTTTAAACTGTTTTAAAGGCAGGAGGAAGAACTTCACATTTTGCTGGCTTGTGTCTGTGTTGACAGGAAATAAAGACATACATGAAACCTTTTTCACAGAGTTAGGTGTTGGTTGTATAACACGGAGCGTGAAGCTCTCGGCCGGGGAGGTCCTGAGACATGTAATTGTGTATTGCCACGGCTTTCCTGGAAGTTCATCACTGGAGGATCTATAATAGGTCTCGTATTGGCTGCCTTCCTCCTCTCCTGTGAGATAGGAATGTTAAGTGGAAAGAAAGGAACATGGCGGGGATTTCCCCAGGGAATGTTTGTAATCACTCATCTTCTCTTTCTCTTTCCAGGTGAAACTTGGTGACACACTGGATCTCATAATAGGTGAAGATAAAGAAACAGGAACTGCTGTAGTTATGCGGGTAGTCTTAAAAAAATTATCTGACAAAACTGAAAGTGAAAAATACAAAGTTACTTTGAGGCGTTGGAAAAACTTAAAAGTACCCAAACAGGATGTGCTTAAGTAACAAGGGGTTGCATGTGACAGCATAAGATTTTTGCAGGAAAACATATTTTTTTGTTAAATATGAATTTTGGTTGAACAAAATTACAGTACCCTTTTTAAGGGCTTGTGTCAGAATGTAATCTTGCTCTGCTGCATACTTCAATAATCATGCAACAAAGCCTGTCACTTTTTGCTGGTAGCTTTGTCTTGTGGTACTGTAAGTTAAAAGATCCAGCACTTACATCTCCAGGAAGTTTCTTATAAATAATGAATCAATAAAGACTGATTTGACCACTATTTAATTGCTGTCTAATTTTGTTAATCAGAAAGATTACATTAAAGCTGACATCACATGAAGCAAAATGGCTTTCTTTGTTTTTTCTCTGTATTTATGAAGTAGGACAAAAGCCTTCAATTATGTAAAGTTCCTTTTTCATTATTTAATCTTAATTAAAGGTTAACAGTACCAACTCCATGCTTACATATGCTTCTGCTGTACCAAGAATACAGCAGGATACTGATGGCAGTGACATATTTCTAAGCAGGAAAACTTCATGGTGACAGAGAATCATAGAATCAGAATGGTTTATGTTGAAGAGACAAGATCATTGAGTCCAGCTATTAACCCAGCACTGCCAGGCCCATCACTAAATTGTGTCTATAAGTGCCACATCTACACACCATTTAAATACCTCCAGGGATGGCGACTCCACCACTTCCCTGGGCAGCCTGTTCCAATGCTTGACAATCCCTGCCAGTGAAGAAATCTTTGCTGATATCCAATCTAAAACTCACCTGGTGAAACTTGATGCTCTTTCCTCTTGTCAAATCACTTCTTATCTGGGAGAAGAGACCATTCCCCATCATTCTCTGGGCCCAGCCATCCAGACAAGTTTTTACCCACTGAATGATGCACCTCTCCAAGCCATAAGCAGCCAGATTCTCAAGAAGGATGCTGTGGAAAATATCAGAAGCTTTACTAAAGTCCAAGTAGACAACATCCACAGCTTTTCCTTCATTCATTAAGGAGGTTAATTTATGACAGATAGAGATCAGGCTGGTCAAGCAGGACCTTCCTTATATCTCCTTTCCAGAGTGTTTGTAAGGCTTTCGTTTATGTTTCGCAAGATTTCATTTCCCTTCAACAAAGGAAATGTTATTTCCTTTCAGGAACGGAAATGAATTCTTGAAATTACTGTGGGGATAAATTGGGCAAACTTTGGTCCATGTCCCTACTCTTGATGGCATACCATGCCTTTTGAAGGCTTTCACTATTGCCAAGATTTTTTTTTTTCAAGTATCCATGGATGTCCCTCTTATCTTCCCCTCCAAGTTTGTCTTCCTTCGTGACTTTTTCCCCTGCTTTTGCAACATGTGTGAGCATAGTTCTGGCCTGTTTTGGTCCCTCGCACTGCACCTAACATAATCCGGGTCCATTTTCATGAAGTCACCAAATTTCCCAGGTTTTTTTTTCTCCTCCAAACGCAATTCCTTTGATGGTATCTGCATTCCAGAGTGTTTGTAAGTCCTTCTTTCTATTTTGGCATTCAGCAGGGATCAATTTTGCCAAGCTTTGCTGCATGTCCCTGTACTAGATGGCATATACCCTGATATTTGATGGCTTTGACTTTGGGGAATACGTTTTCCTTGGTTTTTCTTTTCTATTTTTAACGTATCCATGCCATGTGCTTCATATCTTCTCCTTCAAGTTTTCTCTTCCTCCTTGACATTTCACCCTGCTTTTGCAAAAAAAAATTTCCCAATTTTTTTTTCTCCTCTCATTTTTGGAATCTTGCGAACCCGAAAAGACAGGCTTACAAACACTCTGGAAAGGACACAGGAGCCAATGAAATGCAATTGAAAAAAACCCCCAAAACCGAAAAACCTTGGACATTTAGTGTTTTCAAAAAATGGTCTGTCAGAAATTTAACTGCAGAGCAAAGGACCAAAAGAGGCCA
>NW_005054416.1:2560695-2561492 GCF_000277835.1 Geospiza fortis | reverse complement strand
CATCTCCGAGCCAGTGTCACATCCCTGCAAGTGCTCATGGACACACAGGAGCAACTGGGCCTATGGGAAATGTCCCTGCCCATGGCATGAGGTGGGACAGGGTGGGCTTTAAGGTCCCTTCCAACTCCAGCCATTCTGGGATCCTATGGACCACCCATGGATACACGTGGCCAGCCCCGAATTTACAGTGTACCCCTATGGGAGAATTCTGGGACACCCCCAAAAATCCACCCCTGGAAGTGTTGTGAATGGGGCCTGGAGCAACTTGGTCTAGTGGATGGTGTCTCTGCCCATGGCAGGGGATTGACCTGGATGAGCTTTAAAGTCCTTTCCAAGCTCAGCCATTCCATGATTCCATGGGATGCACAGCCAGCAGCACCTCCAGCATGGAGAGAGACCCTCGAGCATTAACTTAGAGCATTCCACCTCCCCTGTGGAAGTGGAAATTGGGATCCCCAAATTCCCTATCCCGGGAGACAGGAATCCCCAGAACACCGGTATCTCGGGAAGCACCGGAGCGGCTCCAGGGAGCTGCAGCCCTTCCTGGGGAGCACCGTGCCCCGGGAATGCGGGAAGCGGCAAAGGGACCGGGAGGTGCGGGCAGTGCGGCGGAAGGGCAGCCTTGGCCGGGATGCTGCCGGGAATGAAGCGAGGGTCAGGGTGTTGGGAGGCACAAGCACCGGGGAACGACCCCGGCCGAGCCCCAGGATGGGTCGGGAGGCCCCGGGAAGGACCCGGTGCGGGGCTGATCGCCGGGAGCCGCGCTGAGGGGCGCGTCGAAGCCCCACTGGCTGAGC
>NW_005054416.1:2559614-2559898 GCF_000277835.1 Geospiza fortis | reverse complement strand
ATGAAGGAGCAGCTCCCTGCCCGGGGCCCCCCACAGCTCCTGGGTGTTCCCAAGTCCCAGGCAGGTGACAGTCCCCGTATCCATCCCCACAGTCCTTCCTGGGCGTCTTCCGCTCGCTGCCCTCGCTGGAGAAGTCGGTGGGGAAATGCCTCATCCTGCTCAAGCCCCGTGCCAGCCGCCTGGTCCTGCAGCTCCACTGCAAGCACGGTGAGTACCAGCGGGGACAGGCACAGCGGGGGCGTGCTGGCACCGCCTCCTGCCCTGCTGAGCTGCTGTCCCCCCTG
>NW_005054416.1:2558326-2559199 GCF_000277835.1 Geospiza fortis | reverse complement strand
TGACGGAGCTGTGGCTGGCTGAGTACGAGTTCCAGTCGGTGGCCGTGGCCCCGGGCTCCCACATCACCTTCTGCCTCAAGGAATTCCGTGTGAGTCCCCAGCCAAGCCCCCCAGCCCTGTGTCACCCCCTGGCCCCCCTCATCCTCCCCTTTGTCCCCAGGGTCTGCTGAGCTTTGCTGAGGCCTCCAACCTGCCCCTCACCATCCACTTTGACGAGCCCGGCAGGTAGGAGCGGTCACCATGTCCCCACCCTGTGCCAGCCCCATCCCTGGCACCCCCTCAGCCCCTCTGTGTCCCCAGGCCGGTGATCTTCACCCTGGATGACACTGTCCTGGAGGTTCACCTGGTGCTGGCCACCCTCTCTGACCTGGAAAGCAGCTCCCAGTCCCCTTCCACCAACGGGTGAGTCCCAGATGAGCCCTCCAGCGGCCATGGGCAGGGAGCAGAGTGACCATTCCCAATCCTGCTCTGTCCCCACCAGCGTGTCCCACCTGCCCGCCCCGTCAGACGACTTCGCTGACGACCTGGAGTCCTACATGGCTGCCATGGAAACCAGCGAGGGGTGCTCAGAGGGGCCCCCCAGCCCCACCTTCCCCCTGCGCACCCCCCAGCCAGCCAAGAGCAAACCCCAGCAGCAGGAGGAGGAGGAGGAGGAGGAGGAGGAGGAGGAAGGAGCTGCTCCGTGCCAGGGAAAGAAAATTCAGGGGTCTGAATGCCAGCCCTGAGCTGAGCCCGCTGACGGAGCCGTTGGGTCCCCCGGGCAGCGCTTGGGTTTAATTCCCCGTTTTTAATTAAAATGGGAATTTTTGCGGGTCTGGTGGGAAGGGGCAGATCCAGGGGTGGGATGGGGCAGATCCACAGGTGTTGTCTTAC
>NW_005054416.1:2555974-2558248 GCF_000277835.1 Geospiza fortis | reverse complement strand
CCGCAGCACTCCCTGCCCGGGGCCTGGATTTGCTGTGGTGGGGCGTGGCGGGGGGGGGGCAGGATCCTACAAATAAAAAAACGAGTCGAAAGAAAAGCGACCTGATGCTTGGGCGGGGGGCTGGGGGGCGTGGGCAGCACGGGGGCGGCTCCCAGCTCATTTCTTGGCTTTGGCAGAGTTTCGGGGAGGGGTGACAGGGCGCCCGGCGGGGGTCAGCCCGCTGAACTGCCCGTATTTGCCTTTGTTCTTGTCGGCCGGCTTCAAAATCTGCGGGCGAAGGGGGAAAGAAATCGGTGAGCTCCCGCCCCGGCTCTTCACTCCCCTGGAGGGCAGAACTCCCTGCAGCCCTCCCGGCAGGAACTGGGGGTGCTTCCCCTCCCTGGGCTCACCTGGAAAGAGCACATGAGGGTCTCATCCACGCTCATCATGGCGCCGGCGTTGTCGAACTCGCCGCAGTAGTTGGGGGCCGAGAAGAGAGTGACGAGCTGGCGCTTGGCGAAGAACTCATAGCCGTCCTCCACCACCTGGAGGGGACACTGGGTTGGCAAAAATCCACCTCACGTGGCCAGTATCCACCTGCCCCGGCTAATTCCCAGTCCCCCAGGCTGAATATCCAGCCCTCTGTACCAGGGTGAGCACTCCCTGCCCTGCAGCAAACAGCCACCGCTGGGACAAACACCCACTGCCCCAGGGCAGGTATCCGTCATCCAGAGTGGTTATCCAACCTCTGCGAGGAACAGCCACATCCAAGGGTGACTATTCATCCCCCCTGGGCAAACAGCTTGACATCAGAGCAAATACCCAAAATGCTGAGGCAAATACCCAAATCCCAGGGCAAACACCCTCAGAATTCCAACCCAGACACTCCTGGGGAACACGCTGCCCTTGAAGGGGAAATACCCGGGGTAGAACCACCTGGCACCCCCTGGAGACCCAACCCCACGTGTGCCCAGTATCTGGGGGTCCCGCTGGTACCTGGTGTGCCCGGCAGATGAGGTCCAGGTCGTGCTTGTGCAGGAATTTGGCCACCACCTCGGCCCCGAAGGTGAAGGAGACCCCACGGTCGTTCTCCCCCCAGCCCTGCACGTCCTTGTCAGGGTCGGACCAGAGCAGGTCACAGAGCAGCCCCTGATCCGGGACATCCGTGGGCCGCATGATCCGCCGGATCTGCTCCATCGACTGCAGGTCTGGGGACAGCCCTGCGGGAAAGGGGCACCCCCAGAGCTCAGCAGGGAGGTCCCACCCCTCCTCCAGCCCGCCCAAATCCCTGGCAAGGGCAATTCCCACCTCCGTGGCAGCAGAAGATCTTCTCATCCACGATGGCGGCAATGGGCAAACAATTGAAGCAGTCGGTGAAGGTCTTCCAGAGCTTGATGTTGTATCTTCGCTTGCCTGTGGGGGACAGAGGGGGCTTGGAGGTGACCCTGAGGACAGCCTGGGGGTGGGCAGGACATGGAAGGGCAGGAGGACACAGAGGAAGGGCAGGAAGACACGGCAGGGAGGGACGGAGCTCCCAGGTGAGGTCAGCATGGGACAGCACCAGGAAAGGGGGAGCCCAGGGATGGCAGCAGGGTTTGGGGGGCACAGCCCGGGCACTCACACTCGTCATAGAAGCCATAGATGCGGTTGATGCTGGCACACTCGTGGTTGCCCCGCAGCAGGAAGAAGTTCTCGGGGTACTTGATCTTGTAGGCGAGCAGCAGGCAGATGGTCTCCAGAGACTGCTTGCCCCGGTCCACATAGTCCCCCAAAAACAGGTAATTGCTCTCAGGGGGGAAGCCCCCGTACTCAAAGAGCCTCAGGAGGTCGTAGTACTGCCCGTGGATGTCACCTGGGGGGGGACACAGGCTGTGAGTGACACCCTGCAGCCCCCCACGCCACCCCAGCGCTGCCCAGCAGCCACGCAGGCCTCACCACAGATCTTGAGGGGTGCCTCCAGCTCCAGCAGGATGGGCTGGCTCAGGAAGATCTCCCGGGATTTGAGGCACAGCCCGCGGATCTCGTTCTCCGTCAGCTGCACGTTCTTCCCCGGCCGCGACCCTTGGACTGCTCCCAGCGCAGAGAACGGGATCAGAGATCCCCGAGTGCTCGGGGACCCCCAGAGCACCCCAGGAACCCCTGCTCGACCTGCCCCAGCCCTCCCTGCCCCTATCCTGCACCCCCTGCAGGCTCAGCTCCAGCCCCCAGCCCCTTGGGGACACCCCCGTCCCCTCCCGCTCCCCCTCCGCGGGGCACACACCCCTTGGGGACCCCCACTTCCTCCAGCCCCCTCCC
>NW_005054416.1:2554443-2555527 GCF_000277835.1 Geospiza fortis | reverse complement strand
CAGGGACCCGCGGCGGTGTCACACAGGCAGGGGGACAGCCGTGGAGAGGGGACACGCTGCGCAGGGGGACATTCCGGGCAGGGGAATATCCCGGGAAAGGTGACACCCCGGGCAAAGGGACATCCCGGGCAGAGGGACATGCCTGGGAAGGGGAACGTCGCGGGAAAGAGGATACCGCGGCAACGGGATAATCCCGGGCAAGGGGACACCACGGGCAGAGAGCCTTCCCTGGAAAGGAGAACGTGCCGGGCAGAGGGACTCCCCTGGAACGGAGGACTTCCCGGGAAAGGGGACATCCCGGGAAAAGGACATCCTGGGAAAAGGGACATCCTGGAAAAGGGGACATCTCGGGCAAGCGAACAACCCGGGCAGGCAGACACGCCGGGCAAGGGGTAGAGCTCGGGCGAGGGGACACGGGGGACAGGGGGGACATGGATTCGTGTCCTGGGCCTGGGGACACAGGGCTAGAGAGGGAGAGGGAGTGGAACAGCCTCGGCACAGACAGCGGCTCCCGGGACAGCGAGGGGACAGGAGGGGACACAGAGGCAGCCGGGGATCCGCATCCCGGTCCTGGGAGCACAGGGACAGCCTGGGGACACGGGAGGACACGAGGGGACAGGATGCTTGGCAGAGCCCAGGGATGTCCCCACCCGGGGACTCTGGGGACACCGTCGGGAGCAGCACCGGGCGGTTGCCGGGAGACTGTTGCCACCCTGAGGTCCCCGATCACACGCCGCAGGGCGGGCTCCCACTGGGGACACGGGGGAGGGTGACACATTTGTGCCACCGCTCGTGGAGGTTGGCAGTGGCGGGGATGGGGTCATGGCTGTCCCCTGTCCCCACCGGCTGTGCCACGCCGTGCCACGCCATGCCATTCCCTGCGCCCCCTTCCATGTCCTGCGGGGAGGGCGCGAAGAGCTCCCGGGGCCTGCCCTGACATTTCTGCTCCGCGGTGTCAGTTTTACACCCGGCCCCGGGTGACCCCGGGCTGGCCCCGTCCCTGCCCCCGGTCACTTGTCCCCTACCCCCGTCCCCGTCCCTTGTCCCGCTCCCTACCCCAGGGGTGTCCCCGTCTCCCGGCCCC
>NW_005054416.1:2553716-2554210 GCF_000277835.1 Geospiza fortis | reverse complement strand
ACCGCCCCCGCCGCCGCCGCCGCCGGTGGGTGCTGACGGCAGCGGGGGGCGTGGGTGGGTTTGGGGGTGCCGGTGCCGGCGGGACGGGAGCAGCGGGATGGGAGCGGGGGTGTGTGCACACCTGTGACACGGTGCAGGTGACAGCGCGGGTGACAGGTGGGTGATGATGTTCACGACACGGTGAGGGTGACAAGGCGGTGGCACGGTGCAGCTTAGGGGGTCTGGGTGGCAGTGCGGGTGGCAGGGTGCAGGTGGCAGGGTACAGGTGACATGGAGGTGATGCGCGTGACAAGCCGTGGGTGACAGATGCAGGTGGCAGTGCAGGTGACAGGGGGCCGGTGACGGTGCAGTGTCGCGGTGCGGGGGACGGCGTGGGTGACAGAGCGTGAGTGACAGGTGCGGGTGACAAGACCCCGGTGATGGTGCAGGTGACGGTGTGTGGTGGGTGACAGGGTGCGCGTGACGGTTCAGGTGACAATGAGGGTGGCAGGGGG
>NW_005054416.1:2551161-2551516 GCF_000277835.1 Geospiza fortis | reverse complement strand
CTGGGATGGGGGGGTGGCATGGATAAGGGTGGCAATGGGGATGCGGTGCCAGGCTGGGACCCAGGGGGTTTGGGGGCTCCCAGCCACACTGGGGTGCCACGGGCAGGGTGGCGCCAGGGTCCCCATCCCGGCGCTGTTAACCCTTCCCTTCCTGGCAGGATTTGGCCCGCTGGACATGACCGTTTGCATCCTGGGCTCGCCCATCCCCTTCCTGCCCGTTCTGCTGGAGGGTGGCACCCGCTGCCCAGGTGGGTGCCATCCCCTTGTCCCCACACCTGCCTGTGCTGCCTGACCCGCACTGAGAGGGAAACTGAGGCAGGGGAGCAGGGCGGCAGCAGCCCCCCGTGTCCCGTTA
>NW_005054416.1:2549612-2549936 GCF_000277835.1 Geospiza fortis | reverse complement strand
GTCTGTGCCCTGGGGCGGGTGGGTGGCGGCCATCGGGGTGCCCAAATTACTGGGGTCCTGGGGGAGGACACGAGGGTCACGCCCATGGTCCCCTGGGTTAGGGTTGGGGGACAGTTTGCCACCTTGGACCCCCACAGACCTATGGGGAGAGGCGGGGAAGGTCACCCTGGACCCCCACGGTCCCCTGTGGTGGGGGGGAAAGTCACCCTGGACCCCCACGGTCCCCTGGGGCTGGGCAGGGTGTTGGGGTGATCCCCTCTGACTCCCGACAGTCCCGTGGGGCTGGGGATGACAGTGGCCGTGGCGCGCCCCCCCCTCCCTCGG
>NW_005054416.1:2549101-2549507 GCF_000277835.1 Geospiza fortis | reverse complement strand
GGCCGTGCCTGCCCTGTCCCTTGCCCCCCAGGCAGCCCAGCCCCGCGGCTGCCCATGGCCCCGCGCATCTGCACCCTCGTCTGCAGGTCCTGGGGGGACCGGCCCCAGCTCTGCCAGGTACGGCGTGTCCCCACACCCCGGTGGCTCTGGGTGTCCCCAGCCTCCGATGGCTGTCCCCACGTCCTGATGGCCCTGTATGTCCCCAAGCTAGGGTGGCAGTCTTGTGCCCGGGCTGTGGTAATCTGTGCGCTATGCCCTGTGTGCCTGTCCATGTCCCCATGCCCTGGTGGCCCTGGGTGTCCCCGGGATTGGTGGCCATCCACATCCACGCCTTGGGTCAATTGGTCACAAACCCCACGTCCCTACGCCCTGGTGGCAGCTGCGTCCCCAGACTATGGGTTGGCAG
>NW_005054416.1:2545636-2547274 GCF_000277835.1 Geospiza fortis | reverse complement strand
CTCGTCCCGCTGTGCCCCCATCCCCTGGCCTGGCGCACCATGTCCTGGCACCCCCGTACCGCCCTGGACCCCAGGCACCTGCCCTGCCACCCCATTGCCTGGCATTCCCCTTCGTCCTGGCACTCCATCCCCTGGCATCCCCTCGCTCCCCTGGCACTCCATCCCCTGGCATCCTGACACCCCATCCTCTGGGATCCTCCCATTCACCTGGCACTCCATCCCCTGGCATCCTGACATCCCATCCTCTGGGATCCTCCCATTCACCTGGCACTCCATCCCCTGGAATCCTGACACCCCATCTCCTGGCACCCCCCACTACTCTGACACCCCAATCCCCGGCATCCCCCATGTCCTGGCACCACATTCCCTGGCATCCCTGTCCATCCTGGCACTTCATCATCACGCTGACACCCCTCACCCAAAGATTCCCTCTCTCCCAGTCCAGGCTCCCCATCCCCCTGCCCTAGCACCCCATTCCCTGCTTCCCAACGTCCCTCCCTGTCCCCCCTGCCCTGTCCCTACAGTCTGTACCCCCTGTCCCTGAAGGTGGGGGTCCGTCCCATGCCCGGGGACACACAGGGGGACACTGTCCCCTGCTGTCCCCGTGCCACCCCCAGCGTGGGGCAGCCAGGACCCCCGAGGCAGCCAAGCCACCCCATGAGAGCAGCAGGTGACACGTGAGGTGTGTTGGCACCTGCTGGCATGGGCAGACCCCACAGCAACAAACCGTTATGGGGAGGGAGACCCCGTAATGGCAACGAATTATTGGGACATCCCATAATAACAAAGAAGCGTGGGGAAACCCCACAATAACACACCAGCAAGGGGAGACCCCACAGTAGCAGACTGAGGTGGGGAGACCCCACAATGACACCCTGGAAGGGAAGACCCTACAATAACAAACGGGGAGAACCCACAGTAACAAACCCGTGTTTAGGGGAGACCCCACAACAGCATCCACTGAAAGGGAGACCCCACAATAACAAACTGGCATGGGCAGACCCTACAGTGATAGACCTGCACCAGGGGACCCTACAACAACAGAGGGGCACCCAGGGATCCCCTGGAGCAGCTCAGAAAATCCTCTGGGAAGACTTGTGTGACGTGATATAGGGCTGTCACTGGGGAGGCCCTACAGTAACACCAGTGACCCCACACTGACACCCAGCCCCTGCAATGCCCGAGACCCTACAACAACACCAGCCACCCTACACTAACACAGAACCCTTGCAGCGCCCCGACCCTACAATAACAGCAGTGACCCTACAATAACACCCACATCCTACAGCCCTCACGACCCAACAATAACACCAGAGATCCTACAATAACACAGAGCCCCTGTAGCGCCTGAGAGCCTGCAATAACACACAGCCACTGTAATGCCTGAAACCCTCCAATAAACCCCAAGCCCTGCAGTGCCCCTGACCCTACAATAACACCAGCGACCCTACAATAACACCAGAGACCCTACACCAACACGCAGCCCCCAGGGCAGCAGCAGTGACCCCACACCCACCCCAGTGACCCCACAATAACCCCAGTGCCCCGCAGCCCCACTCGCGCCCCCCAAACCCCGACCGGGATCCCCACGTGGGGTCACCGGGGTGTCCCCCTCTCTTCCTGCCCCTCCTCTGACGT
>NW_005054416.1:2543145-2544067 GCF_000277835.1 Geospiza fortis | reverse complement strand
TGCAAATTGTCCCGGGGGGTGCTCAAGGACTTCCAGGAATGGCTCAGGGTGTCCAGGGATGGTTAAAGTGTGACCTGGGGTGGCTCAGGGTGTGCAGAGAAGGGTGTCCAAGGGTGGCTCAGGGTGTCCAGGGGTGGTTAAAGCAGAACTTGGGGTGTCTGCAGTGTCCAGGGGTGGCTCATGGGGATCCAGGGATGGTTAAAGCGTGACCTGGGGTGGCTCAGGGTGTGCAGGGAGGGTGTCCAGGGGTGGCTCAGGGTGTCCAGGGGTGGCTCAGGGTGTCCAAGGGTGGCTCAGGGTGTCCAGGGATGGTTAAAGCAGGACCTGGCGTAGCTACAGTGTCCAGGGGTGGCTCAGGGGGTCCAGGGGTGGTTTAAGGGTGTCCCAGGATGGCTCAGGTGTTCCCGGGGGTGATTAAGGAGTGTCCAGGGATGGCTCAGGACTGTCCCTCTTGGGCTCTTTACGCAGGTGGAGAGCTCTTCATGCAGCTGGAGCGGGAAGGGATCTTCCTGGAGGACACTGCCTGGTAGGGATGAGGCGGTGGTGGTGGGTGTGGATGGGGTGGGCACCCCGACGTGGCTCACAGCCACCCTGATCCCGCCGCAGCTTCTACCTGAGTGAGATCACGCTGGCCCTGGGTCACCTGCATTCCCACGGGATCATCTACCGGGACCTTAAGCCAGAGAATATCATGCTCAACAGCCAAGGTGGGTTTGGGGGGCAAACTGGGGAGCCTGGGGGGTTCACCAGGGGCACTGCTGACCCCTCCACCGTGTCCCTCAGGTCACATCAAGCTGACGGACTTCGGGCTGTGCAAGGAGTCCATCCACGACGGGGCCGTCACCCACACTTTCTGTGGCACCATCGAGTACATGTGAGGTGGATGCAGCACTGGGGGGAATTTGGGGGGTCTCCTGGCCCC
>NW_005054416.1:2540514-2541615 GCF_000277835.1 Geospiza fortis | reverse complement strand
GGTGCTCCCCATGGGGTGGGGGGAACCCCACGGTGCTGCTTGTGCTCCTGGGGGCTCGTCCCCCTCCGGCACAGCCCCCTGCCCGCCGGTTGTGGGGGCACGGGGAGAACCCCCAGGGGTGTGGCCCCCCAGGGGTGTGGCCCCGTGGGCGTGGCCTTTTGGGGTGTGGCCCCTCTGGGGCGTGGCCCTGCTGCTGGATGTGTGCCAATTAAAGGACTTGCTGAGGCTGTGGTGGTCCCTCTGCTGCGGCTGGGAGGGTGGGGGAGTTGCCCCACCAGGGGAGGGTCCAGGCTCCACCCCCTGTGTGATGCCCCGCCTCGTTTTAGGCTCCTCCCACTTGCCACACCCTTTTGTTGGCTCCACCCACTTCTCTGCAAACCACGCCCACCGATCTGCTCTGCTCCCAGAGCTGCTCTTTTATTGGTCAGTGCAAATTCCGACAAGGCCCCGGCAGCCAATCAGGAGCCTCGGTTGGGGGCTGGCGGGGGACAGAGAGAGGGACCCTTTGCTGGCAGGGTGGTGACATTACAGGGAGGTGACACTAGAGAGCAGTGACACTATAGGGAGTGACACTATAGGGAGGTGACATTACAGGGAGGTGACACTACAGGGCAGTGACACTACAGGGAGGTGACATTACAAGGAGGTGACATTACAGGGAGTGATACTACAGGGCAGTGACACTACAGGGAGTGACACTACAGGTCAGTGACACTACAGGGAGTGACACTACAGGGAGGTGACATTACAGGGAGGTGACATTACAGGCAGTGACACTACAGGCTAGTGATATTACAGGGAAGTGACACTACAGGGGGATGACATCAAAGGGTGGTGACGCCAGGCCGGTGATGTCACAAGGCGGTGACGTGTGGCCGCGCGTCCCCCCAGGCCGCTGTCCCTGAGAGGGGGTGCAGGTCACTGAGCAGGGCCTCGGCGCTGCCCCCCGCCGCCTGCCCCTCACTCAGGGGGCTCTCCCCGCCCTCCGGCGCTGCCTCGGCCTCCTCCTCATCCTCCTCCTTCTCATCCTCCTCCTGCTCATCCTCCTCCTGCTCCTCCTCCTCCTCCTCCTGCTGCTGCGGCCGCCGCTCCAGGCTCCCT
>NW_005054416.1:2539023-2539325 GCF_000277835.1 Geospiza fortis | reverse complement strand
CCTGCCTGCCCCGCTCTGCCGCCCCGCAGGTGGCCCTGCAGCTTTTCCTATAAATCACCCCCAGCACTTTTCTTATAAATCCTTTATTTGGAGTGAAAATATAGTTTTTGACCCTGCACTGGAATGGAGAGGGGGGGACACGAGGAGGAGGAAGGGGAGGAAAAGCCCCCAAAATATAGGGGGGACAATATCTCACAGTTTAGAAAGGCAGATCATGCCCTGCCCCACAGAAAGAGGGGAGACCCCACACGGGGATTGGGGTGCAGGGGGTAATCTTTGTGATCCCAGGAGCAACCCAGCCC
>NW_005054416.1:2537790-2538427 GCF_000277835.1 Geospiza fortis | reverse complement strand
TGCGCCCCGCCACCCACTCCTCCGCCTCCATGGCCGCCTCGGGGCCCGCCGTGTCCGGGTACAGGTCGTCCTGGAACAGGTCCGACTGCCCCCAACAGCGTCAGAGGGGTGGCATCCTCGGGGGGACCCCCAGAGAGACACCACGGGGTCATGGCCTCACTGGGGACCCCCCATTGCTCCCATGTCAGGGACCTCACACGCAGACCCCATAGGCACACGGCCGCATGTCCTGCCCGGTGACCCCTCTCGGTCCCCCTGGGGACTCCCCCCAGCCCACATTCCCCTGTCCCCACCCACCTTCCTTGGCACGGTCATGATGATGGGCTCACACTTGCGCTCGTGCAGCTTGTAGAACCTGCCAGGGGAGCAGAGGGGCTCACAGAAGGTTCTGGGGGGGGGTTCTGGGGGTCCCTCACCTCATCCCCCTTGTCCCCATGCCCACCTGGCGATCTCGCACTTGCTGACATCCAGCCCGCGCTTGGGCATCCAGCCCATTCCCCGCTGGGGCTCCTTGCTGGTGAAGGTGTTGAGGAAGTGGATGTAGGGCGGCTCCTCCGTGATCTCGAAGTACCGGATGCTCGAGTCCCCCTGGGGACACGCCGTTAGGGGGGACCCTGGCTCCGGGGGTGCCACCGGC
>NW_005054416.1:2535532-2536727 GCF_000277835.1 Geospiza fortis | reverse complement strand
CCGTTCTCCGGGATCTGCCACACCTGAGGGGACAGAGGGGACGGTGAGCGAAGCGGGGTGACCCCTGCCACCCCCCGGGATCCTGGGCCACCCCTCACCATGACGGTGCAGTCCTCGGAGCCGCTGGCGATGACGTGGTCATTGTGGGGACACCAGTCAATGTCCAGGACGGGGCCCGTGTGGCCGCACACCGTGGGGTACGACTTGTCAATGCGTCCGGTCTGGGGACAGAGTGACAGCGGGGAGGGGGTCACCCATTGGCACAAACCCCCCTTCCCCTGTCACCGCCCTGCTGTCACCTTGTGCAGGGGGAGGACGAGGAAGGCGCCGCCGCCGCTGGCCTCCACGATGATGGCGACGAAGGAGGGGTTGACGGCGCAGAAGGTGCTGTCCCAGGTGACGCGGGACACGCGGATGTCATCGTAGCACTGGTCCGTCTTCACCGGCTGCCCGAACACGTGCCGGAATTTGCTCTGCCGCACCACCTTGCGGAAGGACATGGCTGGGGAGCGCCCCGGCCGCGGTCAGGCACACTGGGATACCCCAAAACAGCAGGTGGGGACACCACAGAATGGGGTGTCCCCTGAAGTGGGTTTGTCACTGCCTTCCAGCCCGGTAAAGGGTGGCTCAGCCACTCCTAGGGGACACACCCCTGTCTCTGCCAGCTCCCTGAAGGGAACTCAGGAAGCACCCCAGGAATGGGGGCTCTGAGTGACACAGGGAGTGTCCCACTCAGGATGGGGACAGGGACAAGGTGTCCTCCTGGAAACACGGGTGGGGATGGAAAGGAGGGCAGGGACAGCCCCAACAGATCAGGGGACAGGGGTGGCCCTGCTGGATATGGGGTCAGGGACAGGGAAAGGGAAGGGGACAAGGATAGGGATGGGGGGGCACGAATGGGGCCGGCGGTGGCCTCATTCTGTACGGGGATAGTGACGAGGACAGGGACAAGGATGGGGACAGGAAAAAGGATGGGGACGGGGGCGGGGTCAGGAATGGGGCCGGTGGTGGCCGCGCCGGGAGCAGGAACAGGAATGGGGACAGGGGGACAGGGACGAGGATGGGGACATGGACGGGGAAGGGGTGGCGCGGCTAGGTATGGGGACAGGGATAGGGAGAGGGACAGGGATGGGGACAGGGACAGGGACAGGGGGTGGCCCCGCAGGGAAAGGGGATGGGGCTGCCAGATCGGAAG
>NW_005054416.1:2534941-2535379 GCF_000277835.1 Geospiza fortis | reverse complement strand
GGGGCAGCGCCAGGGGGGGCACGGGGGTGACAGTGGCGGGTGGCACAGGGGCAATGGCAGCGGGTGACACAGGGGTGCTGTCACCCCCACCAGTGTCGCCCCTCTGTGTCACCCCGGGGTGACGTGGCAGCCAGGGTCACCCCCCGGGCCGGGCTCTCCCCTGCTCTCATTTCGGGGGGTCCCTCTCCTTTGAAACCCCCTGTGTCACCCTGTGCCCACGTAGTCATGCCTTGGGGACGCGCCACCAGTCCCCATCCTGTGGGGACAATAAATGGACCTACCTTAGGGGTGGGGGGAGCTCAGGAGAGGTGCCAGGTGAGGGGACACAGTGGTGGCCTTGCGGTGTCACCGCTGGGCATGTGGCTTGGTCTGGGGACACCGTGGTGGCTGTGGTGTGTCACCTGTGGGAGCAATGCTGGGGACACTGGCGGCTGTGGT
>NW_005054416.1:2531685-2534702 GCF_000277835.1 Geospiza fortis | reverse complement strand
CCCGGGCTCCCGCTCCCTGCCCGCCCGCTGCCCACCCGGCCCCGGCCCCATGCCACGCTCCCGCGGGGACAAGGGGACCCCCAAGGACAACAAGGACACGGAGCCCCCGCAGAAGGGGAAAGGGGGGCACGAGGAGGGGGAGAAAGCCCCCAAAGCCCCCGAGGACGTCGGTGCCCCGGCCCCCAAGAGTTCCGGCTCCGAGGCCCGGCACGGCGGGCACGGGCAGAAGAGCGGGAAGAAGGGTCCCGTGGACCCCCACGCTGCTGCCATCAAGACCTACTCCCCCTTCCTCAACACCGTCTTTGGCAAGGTGGGGACACCGGGAGGGGACGTGGGCATAAGGGTGGGGATGCAGGGACCCTGGAGATGGAGGGGATGTGGGACAGGGAAGATGGGGATAGGGATAGTCCAGGATCCTGTGGATGGAAGGGAAACAGGGGCTCTGGGGACATGGTCAGGGACACTCTGGGACCCTGGGGATGGAAAGGATATGGGGACATTGGGGATGGGGACAGTGAGGGTGGGGACATGAACAGTCCAGGACCCTGCAGATGGAGGTGATGTGGAGCATTTGAGACACGGGGACATGGGGACAGTGGGGCTGTTCCAGGTCCCTGGCTATGGAAGGGACATGGAGAAACTGGGGATGGGGACAGGGACAGTCCAGGACCCTGCAGATGAAGAGGGCAATGAGGCAGTCAGGATGGGCCTGGGGACAGTGGGGTGGGAATGTTCCAGAACCCTGGGGATGGAGGGGACATGGGGGCAGGGAAGATGGGGTTGGGACACTCCAGGACCCTGGGGATGGAGGGGATGTTGGGCACTGAGGACATGGTTGGGACCACTCTGGGTCCCTGGGGTTTAAAAGGACATGGGGACAGTGGGGACACAGTCAGGGACACTCTGGGACCCTAGGGATGAGGACATGGGGACAGTGAGGACGGCTCAGGGACAGCTGGAAACCTGGGGATGAAGGGGATATGGGGCACTGGGAACAGTCAGGGACAGCCTGGGATCGTGGGGATAGATGGGACATGAATGGTGCTGGGGACACTCCAGGGCCCTGGGGACAGAGGGGACATACTGAGAGGACAGCTAGAGCAGGGGCAGCTGAGCTCTGTGGGGGTAAAAATGCTGCCCCTCCACCTCTGGAGTACAACCCACCTCTGTGGCCACCTGGCACATCCCATCCAGAGCCTGGGGGTCCCGGGGTGGGACACCCCTGGAGTGGGTGACAGGAGCAGGGACATGGGGACCAGGACAGGGCGGGTGGGAGGTGCAGGCAAAGGACAGGGCGGGGCTTTGCCTCCAATCCCACTAATCCTCTGCTGAAGTTAATTTTGGCCCACGCTTAACAAAGGTGACACCGAGGTTTGGGGGGGCAAGGAGGGGGGAGGGACACGGAGCTGGGTGTCATTCTGCTGTCACCCCTTCTGTGTGTCCCATGCAGGAGCGGGAGCTGTCACCGGAGGAGCTGGATGGTGAGCAGGGGGGACGGGGTGGGGACACGGGCCTAGGGGAATGGAGGGAGGGTTGGATCCATCCTCATGGAGGGATCTGCTTGGGGACATGGCCATGGAGGGGTTTCCCACATCCAAGAAGGGACCTGCCCTGGGGTGACGTGGTGTCCGTGTGACCCTACACTCCTGGTGATGTCCCTGTCCCCACCTGTGGCCGTGCCCAGAACTGCTGGATGCCTTCAAGGAGTTCGACACGGACCAGGATGGCTACATCAGCTACAAGGACCTGGGCGCCTGCATGCGCACGCTGGGCTACATGCCCACCGAGATGGAGCTCATCGAGATCTCCCAGCACATCAAGATGAGGAGTGAGTGGGCTCAGGGACACAGGGAGGGGACCTGGGGTCGCTGGGGTGCTGAGGGTGTCTGTCCCCTTCCCGCCGCAGTGGGCGGCCGCGTGGACTTCGAGGACTTTGTGCAGATGATGGGCCCGAAGCTGCGGGAGGAGACGGCGCACATGGTGGGCGTGAGGGAGCTCAAGATCGCCTTCCGTGAGGTACGGCCACCACCAACCATGGGGACAGCAGGCATGGCGTCCCCTCCTCAGGGGCGCCACAGCCGTGAGGGGACAGGGACCCTGGAGAGACCCTGGTGGGGACAGTGATGATGGGGGCATGGAGGGGATGGTGATCACGGGAAGAGCATGGTGAGATGGTCATCATAGGGGGGACCATGGGGTGACCATGAAGAGGACACTGACCATGGGAAGACCATGGTGGTGACCACAGGCAGGAGAGGACAATGACCGTGGGGAAACAATGACCATGGGGTGACCACAGGCAGGAGAGGACAATAACTATGGGGAAATGATACAATAGGGTGACCACAGGCATGGAGGGGACAGTGACCCTGGAGAGACCCTGGTGGGGACAGTGATCATGGGGACATGGCAGTGACGGTGATCACAAGAAGAGCATGGTGAGATGGTGACCATAGGGGGGACCGTGGAGGGGACACTGACCATGGGAAGACCATGGTGGTGACCACAGGCAGGAGAGGACAATGACCGTGGGGAAACAATGACCATGGGGTGACCACAGGCATGGAGGGGACAGTGACCAGTGGGGAACGATGACCATGGTGGTGACCACGAGTGCAGAGGAGACAGTGACCACAGGGAGCTTGGGGGTGCTGGTGGCCGTGGAAGGAGGGTGACCCCCAGGTCGCGGGTGCCGCAGTTCGACATGAACGGGGACGGGGAGATCAGCACGGCCGAGATGCGTGAAGCCATCGCGGCGCTGCTCGGGGAGCAGCTAAAGGCGCAGGAGGTGGACGAGATCCTGCAGGACGTGGATCTCAACGGGGACGGTCATGTGGACTTCGACGGTGAGGGCACCCCCTTCCCCGGGGGGCCGCGGCGGGGACTGAGCCCCGGGTCCCTGACGCGCCCTCCTCGCCCCGCAGAGTTCGTGATGATGCTGTCGTCCCGGTAACGGAGACACCGGGCAGGACGGGACCCCCGGATGGGGGCCCCCCGCCCCCCCTCAGCCCCTCCCT
>NW_005054416.1:2520796-2521712 GCF_000277835.1 Geospiza fortis | reverse complement strand
GTGGGGACAGCGGGGTCCCACGGAGGACAAGGGGTGGGCGCTGCCGGGGGGCGTGGCAGCAGGGCCACACCGCGCCCTCCCATTGGCTGTATCTGACCCGCCGCGATCGACCAGCCAATCAGCACCCTCCAATTCAAGATGGGAGGGAAATGCCAGCCCTCCCCGAGCTGTCACTCAAACCAACTGGCCAATCAGAGGCCACGTACCATGGGAACGGGGAGGGCATGGGGGCGCCTGTGGCACTCGCAGGAGGTCCCCACGATCCCTGGGGACATCCCCGCCCACGGAAGTGCCCCCAGGGGGTCCCGGGGCCACTCAGGACCGCCCCTCCTTGGATGCCACCCCCCAGAGCAAGTGACCCCCTGGATCAAAATGGGTCCCCCCAAAGTCACCCAGGGTATCCCCAGCACCCCAAATCCAGTGGGGAACACAGGGGGACACTGGAGACACCCCTCAATCCCCCCCACCAGGGCAGCAGAACCTGGGGAGTGGACAAGGAGGCTCCTGGAGAATCCCATGAATGGGGTTCAAGTCCCTGTTTAGGTGCTGCCACTCAGGTCCCTACAGGAGTAGGGGGTCCCTGGACCCTCCCCCTACCCCACAGAGCAGGCGCAGGGCTGGGGCATTCACAGATTTTAATTTAGTTCTTTTTCTGGAGACAAAAAAAAACCAACCCAAAAAAAGAAAAAATAAAATAAAAAGGCATCAAACGCCCCCAATTTCGGATTCGGGGGTGCAGAGACTCCCCCACGGCGCATCTCCCCACCCCTGTAGTGTCTGGGGGTGCAGGGGTCCCACTGCACCCTGGAGAAACCCCCCAAAACCCAGGCCCTCCCCCTGCCCTAAACCTACAGGGAAGGCACCTCATGGGGGGTCCCCACATGTGGGGGCCACCCCGGGGGGGGCGGGGACCCCC
>NW_005054416.1:2517319-2520149 GCF_000277835.1 Geospiza fortis | reverse complement strand
TGTTGGCTCCTGCTCCCCAACGTCAGTTTGGGTGGGCTAAGGCAAAGCCCGGCCGGCGCACACGGCGAGGCACGGGGACACACGGTTAAGACAGACGGATGGACAGGGGGGGTCTTGGCCTTCATCCCTCCCCCCTCGCCGCTCCTCCTCCTCCTCGCCGGGCTCAGAAAATATCCGGGCACAAGCTCCAGTCCTGCTTCTCCTTGCTCTCCCAGTAGCCCCCCTTGTAGACGTGCGCCAGCTCCTGCGTCACCGGGTCCTTCCTCCGCTCGAACCACAGCGGTTTGTAGGGATCGTAGGGTGTCCCTGGGGGGGACACAGCGGGGTGAGGGCCTGGGGGGGCCACCCAGGGGGGACACCCCTGTCTGACAGCTGCGCCTTACCGTCCTCGGTGGCGCGGGTGGCCTCGGCCTCGCGGCGCTTGCGGGAGAGCCGCTGTTTCTCCTCCAGCCGCTGCTTCTCGGCGTTGGCCTCGTCCCACCTCCCGTTCTCCATGAGGCGCTGGTCCGGGCGCCACCGGCTGTCCGTGGGGGCCGTCCCGCTCTCCGGCGCGTTCAGGGTCAGCGCCAGCTCCGAGAAGTAGTACATGTTCTCTGCGTACTTCCTACGGCACGGCAAGGAACGGGGCTCAGCGCCAGCCCCACAGCCCTGCTCCCGGGGCCCCTCATTCCCGTTTTCCCCACTCACGGGAGTGGGTTCCGCTTCCACAGCAGCACCCGGCTGTCCTCAGCCTCGTGGGCTCGTGGCCGCGCCTCGGCTCCGTTGTCTCCTGTTCCCACCTGGACCTTGTAGCAATCCATCTTCTCGTCCCATGTGCCCAGCAGGGCAAAATGCACCTTTCCTGAGGGGTCCATCACCTCCCCGGTGACCTGGTGGGAGAGGGGACAGCCTGCATCAGGACACACCAGAATCATGAGCAGCCCGGTGTGTCCCATGGCTCCGTGTCCCTACCTTCCTTGCCACATCCCGGGAGAAGTAGCTGTAAGGGACAAACTTGAGGATGCACTTGTCCCCTGTCTTGTGGTTGATGATCTCAATCTCACCTGACTGTGGAGGGGAAAGGACAGTCAGACCCACTCATGCCCCATTCCCCAGGGACCCACACTTCCCTACCCCTCCCATCCACAACTTCCTACCTGGTCTATCCAGAGCTTCCCCACGATGATGTTGTGCACCGTGGTCGTCACCTTTTTCCATGTGTAGTGATTGCCGGAGGAGTGGAAGACGCAGTGGATGGTGCCTGAGGGAGGGAGATTGTGCTGGGAACCACACCTGGAGCCTCGGGTGGTCCCAAAAATCCCACACACTCCTGGGGTGCTCACCCAGAGGCATGATGGAGAGGTATTTCCCTCGGAATTTGCTGGTGATTTTGATTTCCTGGCGCAGCGTCCAGCCGTTCTTGGAGTCGGCGTGGTGGGCGGCAGCCGGCGGGTGGTGGCTCACCTGGACACGGGATTGGGGACAGCTCAGTGCCGGCCATCCCAACAGCCCAGGAAAGGCTGGCAGAGAGGAGCTGGCCCCACCTGCTGGCCGAGGGGTTTGCTGGTGCGGAAGACGGTGGTGGAGTAGGAGGACACGGTGAAAGCGGCCACGTAGCACAGCTGCTCCAGGGAGCTCTCGCACCGCGCCGCCCGATCCAGCAGCTCGTGGTATTCCAGGTCCTCCGTCAGCCGCTGCAGCATGGACAGCGGCTCGTTGAAATTCACCTGGAAGAGGGAACGGGTCAAAAAAAGAGGGTTCCAGGGTGCCCCGTGCCCGCCCGCTGGCGGCATCCCTGCTCACTGGCATGGGAATCTTGGACAGCTCCTTCCCGATGCAGTTCTTCATGATGCTCCAGAGGTTGAGGCTGTAGTTAGGTTTGTAGGGAATGCGGGTTCTCTTTTCCTTCTTGGTGTCCTCAACCTGGTGCTTGTACTAGGGAGAGGGGAGACAAAGGCTGTTATATCCCTATGACCCCACAAAACACCTTCCATGGGAATTTGGGCACCCCCAAGCCATAAAACCCCATCCCACCTGCTCATCCAGGCTGATGTCACTGCTGGTGCCGCTGATGTTGCTCCCAGTTCTCCTGGGAAGGGAGGAAAGGGGGTGAACATTCCCAAGCAGGGCAGAGAAGTGAGGGGATTCCCCTCTCCCCCAAAACTCACTTGTGGCCCATGATGTCGGGCATGGGGAAGATCTCCGGGGCGTCAAAGAACTCATTGTTGTCGTCGTCCTCATCACTCAGGTCACCTTTGGCAGGGCAGCACAGATCTGGGAAGGGGGACAGGGCTGGTGAGGAAGGAATATCATTCCCAGTTTCCCGCTGAAGGCTTCCCTGTCACCATCATCCCCACCCCAGCCCTGAGGGGTGTTGGATAAGGCTCAGAGGAGCCAGTTTGGACCCTGTTGGGGATGCCAGAATCACTTAGCTACAGAGATGAGCTGGAACAGACACATCCTTTGGGATCAGCACAGTGAGAGAAGCTGAGCCAGGCTCGGAAAATCCCGGGAAGCATCTGGGGGACACTCGGGCACAGCGCTTGTCCTTCCCCACCTTTTCCAGAGCCTGCAGTGCCGGGCGTGCTGGCAGGGAGCACCGTAGCCCCCCGGAAAGCCCTTTCCAGGTGGTTGTGCTGCTTGGCCAGCTGCTCCAGCGTCTCCTCCAGCCGGATCCGCTGATCCCGCTCCTGCTGCAGCGACTTCTGCCACTTCTTCCCGTGAGTTTGTGCCAGGAGCATGAAATCCCGGCAGGCCTGCAGGGAAACGGCGCTCAGCATGGGAGTGGGGGCTTTTCCCACTGTGGGATCCTCGGGATGGGGACTCACGTTGATCATGGCGTTGGAGGTGA
>NW_005054416.1:2515716-2517309 GCF_000277835.1 Geospiza fortis | reverse complement strand
TCGTTGACCTGCTTGATCTTGTCCGTGCTCTCCGGGGGGAGCCGCAGGGCCTCAAGCTCGCTGAGGGAGCGCTGCAGGGCCGTGCCATGCTTGGCAATCAGGTCGTTGCAGGTGCTCAGGTCCTCCACTTTGCTGGATAAAATCCGCAGGGTGTTCTGCAGCTCCGTCTTGTCTGTCTGCGACACCGACTCGTCGCCAGAGTCGTCTGCGGGTGGGAAGGGACAGGGAATGTGGGATTGTCATTTCACACCAGGAGCTGGTGGTGAGGCTGCCAGGAAGGGCACAGGGGAATCCCCAAACCCCTGAGGTCTCATGGTCCATCTCTGTGCCTGCCACCCTGTTTGGGTCACATGTGCATGGACACAACCATACCCTTCCAAACCATCTTGCTGGAGATGCTGGGATGCTGCCCAGGGCACTGGGATCCTGCCCTAGGTCCTGTGGGGCACTGGGATCCTGCCCTGGGGGCACTGGGTTTGTGATGAACTCAAAGGCTGCCCTAAGGACATTGATGCTGCCCTGTGATCCTGTCCTGGGGTCACTGGGATCCTGTGCCCTGTGGGGCTGGGATTCTTCTCTCTGGGCATTGGGATGCTGCCCTCGGTCTTGTGAGGCACTGGGATTCTGCCCTGGGGACACTGGGATCCTGTGGAACACTAACATCCTGCCCTGAGTCCTCCAAGCACTGGGATCCTGCCCTGGGATTCTTGCCACCTGTGGGGCTCTGGGAACCTGGCACTGGCATCCCCCTCTGAGGACACTGATCCTGCCCTGGGCACTGTCAGGCACTGGGGTTTCACCCTGAGTGCACCGTGACCCCGCCATGGATCCAGGAATTACGTACCTGACTCCTCCAGCATCTTGACAGCCTTGGCCTTGGCGAGCTCGAGGGCGGTGACCCAGCGCTGCCGCTCCACCTCGGAGCTGGCCTTGAGGTGGTAGGTCTGGGCTCCGCCATTGGAGATGATGAAATTGCAGGAATCCTCCACGCTGATGTTGGCCGTGGCCAAGTTGATGGTGCCGCGGCATGTGTGGCCCATCTCCGCCTTGGATCTGCACAGGAAGGACACAGTGAGGGAAGGACAGGGCCAGGATCCCCGGGATGAGGCTGTGCTGAGGGAAGGACAGGGCTGGGATCCCTGGGATGGGGCTGTGGTGAGGGAAGGACAGGGCTGGGATCCCCAGGATGAGGCCGCAGTGAGGGAAGGACAGAGCTGAGATCCTCGGGACAAGGCGGCATGAGGGAAGGACAGGGCCAGGATCCCTAGGACGAGGCTGTGCTGAGGGAAGGACAGGGCCGGGATCCCTGGGATGAGCGCTCGGGGGGCTGTGCAGGGGGCCTGGCATTCCCAGCCCGGCAGCCAAGGCTATTAATAGGGAGGGTTTGCTGGCGCTGAAGCGGGGCCCGGCCTGGGGATGGCGCTTTGGGGGGACAAATCCACAGCGCCCAGGAGTGGCCTCGGGGATCCCGGAGCCTCAGGGATCCGGTGCTTCCCGGATCCTGGCACGGGCTGGGACGAGGGTGAAGTCCCAGCGAGGCCGCGCCAGGCTGGCACTCCCCTTCCACGTCACCGGGTGACAGAGGTGACATCC
>NW_005054416.1:2514155-2514925 GCF_000277835.1 Geospiza fortis | reverse complement strand
GCGTTGCGATTGGTCAAGAGCGGACTCCTTGGCTGTCAATCAGGCAGGGAGCCAATGGGCGGTGAGAGCGGCGCGCCGCGCGTGCTGACGCCGAGCGGTGAGTCACCCGCTAGTGATTGGCGGAGGGGCGGGGCTTCGCACCAGGGGCGCTGCCATTGGCTGAGGGGTAACCACGCCCCCTGCCCACTGAGGAACTGCCGGGGGTCGACGGTTCGAGACCCCCGAGGGGACAGATCGGGGACAAGGCGGGGTCGCGCAGGGGGTGGCACGGGCCCAGAGAAGGAGAGGCCAGGCTGGCAGCCGTATACAATTCATCTTTATTTACAATACCCTATAAAAATGTAAATTTAGAAACTTTATTCTCATTAACCAGAACCGAAAACCAGGAGGGACGGGGAAGGAAAAAAAACAAACAAAAAAAAAATTACTGCAAGGAAATGAAATTAAGAAAAGAAGCAAAAAAGAGGGGAAAAAAGCAAAAAAAAAAAAGAAAAGAAAAGAAAAAAAACCAAAACAAAAAAGCAGGGAAAAAAGCAATAAAATAAAATAAAAATAATAAATGAACTTTCCACTTGATCTGTCAAAGAAAAAGGACAGGGAAAGGCTGGGAGCAAAGGAAGGGGCTGGTTAATGCCAGGAGGAATTCCGGGGTGTAAAATCCCTACATGTGCAAATCTCTTGGTTTTTTTTTTTTTCTTTTTAAAAGCAAAAAAAAAAAAAAAAAAAAAAAAAAAAAAAAAAAAAAAAAAAAAAAAAATTTACACCCACCA
>NW_005054416.1:2509788-2514103 GCF_000277835.1 Geospiza fortis | reverse complement strand
GGCAGAGCCCCGGCTGTGCCCCCCACCCCGGAGCTGCTGGGCTGATCCCGGGGGGAGGGAAGGAGCCGAATTTTGGGAAGACGAGGCGAGTGTGCGAAACAAGTGTGTGAAGTGTGGGGAAGGGCAGGAAGCGGAGCTCAGTGCTTGTGGGAAGGGCTGGAGAAGGAGCAGGGAATGAGCAGAGGACCCCTGGCCATGGATGTGGAGCGAGGGGCTGCCCGCTCCCCGGGATCCTCAGTAGTGTGTGTGTGTGTGTGTGTGTGTGTGTGTTTGGGGGGAAGCAGCAGTTTCTGGGGGTGCAGAGGGAGCTGTGGGGAAATTGGGAGCAGCAGGGAAAGGCAGCACTTTGTGGGAGAGGGGGGAGCAGCCAAACATCCCCCTCTTCCTGCTGATCCAGGGATTGGGGGGCAGATGTGCCCCATGTGCCAGGCCGGGCGTCGGGGGAGGTGTGGGGTGAACCGTGTGTCCTCCATCCATCCTTCCTTCCTTCCTTCCTTCCTTCCATCCTTCCTCTGGAACATTCCAGTGGTGGTGAGGAGCCACGGAGATCTACCGGATCCCCTGCACTAAGCTGGAACCAGGGAACATCAGTGGCGGGATCAGAGGGAGGCAGCAAAATTCCCTTCTCCTCACTCCAATCCTTCTCCAGCCACACCCCCAACTCTAGTTTCCCCCTTCTCCCAGGCCCCTGGTGGCACAGGGCCACATTCCCATGGGAAAAGAGGGCTGGCACTCACTGCAATTTCGTCTCCAGCAGGTTCAGCTTCTGCTGGTCAACGTAGCGGGAGAAGAGGGAGATCAGGTTGGAGGGGATGGACACGGGCTTTGCCAAGGCTCCCTGAGGGATCCGCAGCAGCTCCCGGGTCGCCATCAGCATCAGCTCCGTCCTGCCGGGAAAACAGGAGGGAGGAGGGAGCAGTGAGAGGTGTGGGGGTTCCAGGAGCCTGGAGGCTGCCTTTTGCACCCCAAGGGGCTGGGAATCCCAGGCAGGAGCATCCCAGTCCAGGACAGGGAGTTACCATTGGTTGTCCTGCATCAGCTCTGTGTTCGTGTCCGAGCTCTGCAATTCCTCCCCTCGGCTCAGGACCAGGTACAGCAGGGACAGACCAAACTGTGGGGACAGGGAGGGGATCCGTCACCTCCAAGCATTCCTTGAGGGAACTGGAGAATCCCCAATGCTTCCCAGTCCTCCTGGAATGCTGGCAGGAGCAGGAAGATCCCTGCCTGCCTTTGCAGGAGGAGGAGGAGGAAGAAAAGACCACAGACCACTCCCAGCCCAGGAGGGATTTACTGGAGCAACATTCCCACCCCAAATTCCAGGACTGGAGCATGGAGCGCAGCGGGACAGATCCAGAAGCTGCTGCCAGGCTGAAGCAGAGCCCGGGGCCACCCCAGACCGTTAATTAATGTGCCAGACACCCTCGTTAATTAGCGAGGGGAACACCCCAGTGCTGAGAAGCTGCTGGAGCAATTCCCAAGGCTGGGAAGGGGTGGGAATGAGGAGCACCTTGTTTTGGAGCACAGCAGTGAGGTGCAGGTTGGTGGGAGCGGCGGCGCTCTGAGGTAGGTTCGTGAGCTGCTGCACAAGGCTGGTGACTGTTCCCAAGGGAAGGTGGTAGAGGACGTGGGAAAAGGGCCTCAAGAGGCAGGGAAGCACCTGTGGAGAAAGGAACACAGTTGGGAGCTCCTCAGCTTTCCCTGCACCTGGTTGGAATTGCAAACAGCTTCTCTCTCCAAACCTCCAGCACCCTGCTAGGAAAGGCAGGAACTGCCACCCTGGAGACACACGGAGCCCTCCCAGCCTCTGGAAGCTCACCTCATCCTGAGCATCCTTCTTGATGAGGAAGGGCAGGTTCCTGGCCGTGGCCATGAGCACGTCGGCCGCTTGCTCCGGAGACAGGAAGGGCAGGATCCGGGCCACCAGGCGCTTTCCTTTGCGGATGCACATGATCTGCATGAAGTGGTCATCGCTCGGCCTGAGCAGGGAGGGAGAAAGGTGTCAACCCTCACCTGGGAACATCCCAGGGTTATCCCACGGCTGGATCTACCCCAGAACCAGATGGAACACACCCATGCCTGAAAAAACATCCCTGAGGTGGGAAAAACTATACAGGAATGACATCCCTGATCCTCAACTCTGCCTGAGGGAGGGGATGGAAGTCATAACTTTGTAACCACAGTAAGGGTAAAATGGCTAAAAAAGGTTACTTCAGCCCCCTGCAAGAGCCAAACAGATCCATAGAAAACTGGTTTCAGCGGCCCCAGAGTGCTGGAGCTCCCAAATCCTGCTCACCTGTCCTGCCCAGGTGCCTTCCCTCTCAGATTGTCGTACATGTCACAGATCTTCTGCTTCCTCTCTCCCATCAGGGCTGGCCGCTCCCCTTCCAGGCTCAGGAGGTAGCGGCGCTCGTAGTCCTCCACATCCAGGAGGAGGCTGTATGTCTGCAGGAAGCATGGATCACTCAGGAAACCATGGAATGGGTGGGGCTGGCCCACTTTTTATCCCACCATGGACCTCTGAGGGTCGGAACAATCCCCCTTAAACTCACCTTCTCAATGGTGACGAGCGTCTGTCGCCTCTTATCCCGAACCTGCTTCTCCTTCGTCTCCTGCCGGGGAGGGAAGAGGGAATCAGGGCCGTGGGAAGCAGCCACAGGGCTGTTGGAAGGGAGGAAGGCCAGGAGGAACTCACATCATCCTCGCTGCGGGATGTCACCACGGCGTCGATCATCTTCCGGGGGTTGTTGACACTGGAGACGGTGAGCTTCCCCAGCGAGCCCTCAAACTGCACTGCAGGAAGGAGGGAGCAGGGAAGCCGAGGGATGAGTCCCCTCAATCCCTGGATAAAAGGAGCCCTGGGGCTGCTGGAGGGCTTTACCTGGCTTGTAGGTGTGCTCCAGCTTGGCCACCTGAGGGGTGATGAGTTTAGTGCGCTCCTTCTTGGGACCGTCACCGTGCACTTCCTCGGCTGCTGCCAACTTTTCCAGCTTCTGGAAGTAATTCTGAGGCAGGGAGAGGAAATTTTGAGTGCCTTCTCCCAAAAAGCCATTGGCAATCTCCCTGCCCTCACATCCATCCTCTTCTCAACATCATCATTTAAGCCACAGCTGAGTCCATCCTCCTCTCCCATCCCTCAGGATGACAGGGGCCGAGGCTCCTCCTCAGGACAATGGCAAATCCATTCTCCTTGCGGGGTTCCCAGTCCTTCCCAGCACATCCCAGTTAGCCTGCCTTGCTCCACTGGCACCATGCCAGGACCTCCCCACCCCATCCACCTCGTTTTGCAACAGCAGAGCTTTGCTGACTCACATCCTGCACCAGTTCCTCTTCTCTGCTGGGACCAGCTCATCCACAGATCCCAAAAAAACTCTGCCAGCTCAGGAGAGCAGCCATAGCTCTCCCACCCCATTCAGCCTCCCAATGTCCATCCCAGACATTTGCCCCTCTCTCTGGGGATCCTCAAACAGTCCACCTTGCTCCATCTGCTCCAAGTCTGGCTTTTCCCAGCACTGTCTGACATTCCCTATTCCCGAACTGGAAAAAAGCAGGAGCAATCCCTCCCTATCCACCTTCTCCACTGCACTGCTTGGATTCCCACAGGGTTCACCACCACCATCCCCAGCCAGATCAAAGTCAGCCTTTCCCTGACAAGGATCTCTCTTGAGTTTTCCATTTAGCATGACCCTTGTCTCATTCCAGGGTTTTTATCCTGGCTCTGTCACACTTCCAATGGAGAGGAGCTGCTCCCCTCTTATCCCAGACCTATGAAACCAGCGTAACCCAACATCTCCTCACTCCTGGAAATCTCACCCAAGAAGGAGTCAGCTCTTCCCAGGGATGCTGATCCCACCCTGTCCCTCTGCCTTCCTCTTCCAGGGAGGAAAACAACCCACTGCCCTTCTCCCTGGATTGACATCCCCTTCCCACCCAATCTCCAATGGCCTGGGGGAAGGTGCTGCTCCGAGTACCTGATAATAATAATCATCCAGGTAGGGATCAGTGCTCTGCAGCTGCATCATCTGGATCTTGGACACCCAGTCCTTTTCCCGCTGCAGCATGAGGTTGGCGTAGGGATCCTTACGGATCTGCTCCTGATGGCTGCTCCGGTGGCCCCCTCGGTCCCCCCCGGAGCCGTTGAGGCTCCGGTGCTGGCTGGCAGGAGAAGAAGGGCACGCGTGAGCACACCGGAGCTACAGGAAGGGACAGAGAGGGGGGACAGGTGACCCCGGAAGCAGGACACGTCCCCGCGCCGCACGGCCCCGGCCCCGTGCCCGCACTCACTTGCGGTTCTGCTGCTGCCGCTGGTGCCGGAGCC
>NW_005054416.1:2508946-2509344 GCF_000277835.1 Geospiza fortis | reverse complement strand
GTGCGGCAGCTGCGAGGGGGGCGGGGCGGGGGGAGCCCCGAAAAAGGCACGGAACCCTCCGGCCGGGGACATCATCTGCCCAACTCTGCCCTGGAGCAGCTTGGGATTCACCGAGGGCAGCGGGCTCCCCACCAGCCCGGACACACGGGCAAACTGGCTGGGGGACATTCGGCCGGCCTGCGCGGGCAGAGAGGACACCTGGAGTCAGCCAGGCGGGAAAAGGATCTGGGATGGCCAGCAAGAGCCGTGGAGTGCCAGGTGCAGGAGCCACACAGAGAGAAAGGAGGGATCAAGCACAGGAAGGAGCTTTACCTGGGCTCCTCCAAGCAGCTGGGCTCTCTGCAGGTGTGTGAGGACGGGAGAGACGCTGTGGGGGAACGGGTGGCCCAGGAGGGAGG
>NW_005054416.1:2507340-2508935 GCF_000277835.1 Geospiza fortis | reverse complement strand
TGGGAAAAGGGACCCCAGTCACAGACCACAACTGGCAGATGGGACAAACCCCAGGAAGGCCAAGCTCCATGGGGTGGGGAGGAGCCACAGGAACACAGGGAGGTTTTGGGGGAGCCGGTCATCAATCCCCAAAAAGATGGGGGAGGGAAAGCTGGATACCGGAACATTGCAGAGCTGGTTGGGGGACATCCTCTCTCCATAGGGAGCGGGATAACGCTGCTGCATGGTAGCTCGGATGTGGACAGGCTTGGGACACAGGATCTGGGAGGAGACAAGTGGCACAGTGACTCCCCTTGGGAAGCAGCTTGCACCCTTGGGAGCAGTGGGAAGCTGGGAAGCAAGGACATACCTGCTGGTTGAAGTTTGGGATGGCGGCCTGTTTGGGGGGGGTGCCGATGGGAATGGCCCGGACCGGGGGGCTCCCGATGATGGGGGAGGAGGAGCGCCGGGGCAGCGCCCGCTCCGAGGGATCCCGCTCCTCATCCCGAGCCTGCGGAGGCCTCTGGGGCAGGGCATAATCCAGCACGGACACCGAGGGCATCTCCTGCAGGACAACGGGAGGGACACCCCCCCTGGAGCCACAGGCTGAGACAAAGAGGAAGGTCAGTGTCCCCCCTTCCTCCTGCCAGCTGTCCACCTCCCTGGGATCTCCACGTGAGGCTGGGCATTCCCAGAGCACCCAGACTGCCGAGAGCGTCCCGTTTGGGATAACAGGGCGTGGGGCGGGAATTCTGGGTCACCTCCCAGCCTGGCAGAGCCAGCAGAGGGTTGGACACGCAGCACTTCAAAGCCTGACTCTTAATGAAACCACAACAACACAAAAATCCTCTGCCTCCAGGCATCAACATTCCCAAATCCTGCTGGGAGCCCTGAAATCCCTCAGATATCACCGGGCATCCCAGAACAGCAGAACTCCATCATCCCAGCCCTCCAGGGTCCGAGGGGGGCACAGAAGGTGACAGCTATGAGGGTCCTCCACAAGCCACAGGCACAGCTGAGGGAAGCAGGACACTCCACTATCCCAGGACCAGTCTATCCCACCCAGCCAGCTGCCACAGGCATTTGGGATCAGCAGGGAAGAGCCCCCTGCCCCCAGCCCCCTACCTGAGTGAGGAGCGGCCCCCGGATACGCCGCAGCACGGCCGAACTGTCCCAGATGCTGGAATTCAGCCCTCCAGGCTGCTGCAGAGCACAGCGAGAGTCAGGACAGTGCCACAGGATCCATGCCCACATCCCCCCGGGTCCCCCAGCCCACTCCCACCTGCGGGGGATCTCTGGTGTGCACGGCCTGCTGACGACCTCCCAACCCATTATACCTATACAACACACCCCTCCAAACAGCGATATCCCCTCCAGCCCCATTATCCGCCCCTGGGAATCCCCCCAACCCATTATTCCTATGCAGTGACTCCCCCAAGCCATTACATCTCCCCAGTGACCCTCCACACCTAGAGAGTGACCCCTCCCGTTATACGCTTCCCTAGCCCGTTACAGGTGCCCAGTGTCCCCCAGATTCCTTGTGCCACCCTGGAGCCCCCTCCCAGCCCCTGAGACCCCCTCAGCGGCCGCCCTCCCCAACTCATTTTACTTCCCCC
>NW_005054416.1:2497966-2498178 GCF_000277835.1 Geospiza fortis | reverse complement strand
TCCGCCGCAGCACGGCTGAACTGTCCCAGATGCTGGAATTCAGCCCTCCAGGCTGCTGCAGAGCACAGCGAGAGTCAGGACAGTGCCACAGGATCCATGCCCACATCCCCCCGGGTCCCCCAGCCCACTCCCACCTGCGGGGGATCTCTGGTGTGCACGGCCTGCATGATGGCCGGGTCCTCCAGCTCGCTGGCGATGACGAGGCGCGTCAG
>NW_005054416.1:2497319-2497897 GCF_000277835.1 Geospiza fortis | reverse complement strand
GCTCGAGCCGGCCTTGTCCTCCAGCTCCGCCAGCCGCTCGTGGGCCTCCTGCCAGTCATCATCTGGGAGGGGGCACAGGGTGAGGGCTGTGGGCCGGGGTCACCTGTGGGGTCAGGGAGCTCTGGGGGTGACACTCGGGGTCTCACCGACGGCCCCGGCCCCGAAGGTGTCATCGTTGAACTGGTCGATGTCTTCATCCTCCTCCCCCAGGGCCTGGAAGGCATCTTCATCCTCGTCCAGGGGGCAGTCCTCCAGGGACTGGGACAGCCAGGAACGGGGTCAGCCCCACCGGACCTCCCTGACGACCTCCCAACCCATTATACCTATACAACACACCCCTCCAAACAGCGATATCCCCTCCAGCCCCATTATCCGCCCCTGGGAATCCCCCCAACCCATTATTCCTATGCAGTGACTCCCCCAAGCCATTACATCTCCCCAGTGACCCTCCACACCTAGAGAGTGACCCCTCCCGTTATACGCTTCCCTAGCCCGTTACAGGTGCCCAGTGTCCCCCAGACTCCTTGTGCCACCCTGGAGCCCCCTCCCAGCCCCTGAGACCCCCTCAGCGGCCGCCC
>NW_005054416.1:2495599-2496103 GCF_000277835.1 Geospiza fortis | reverse complement strand
CAGGACGGGGACCCCGCCGCGGCCCCCCAGCCTCCGGGGGCACCATGAAGGACCGGCTGGAGCAGCTCAAGGCGGTGAGGGACCCCCGGCGTGGGCAGGGGACAGGGGACACCCTCGGGGGACCCCTCAGGAAAAGGGTGGCACAGGGATGGGGGTCCCCGAGACCCCACCCCACGGTGGGCAGGGACACCACGGGGAGAGGGGACCCCGAAAACCGAGTCTGGGGTGGATGGGGACGTCACGGGGTGGATGTCACCGAAATGCCACGCCACGGTGCTGGGGGTGTCGCGGGGATGGGGGGAGCTCAGGCCCCATCCCATGGTGGGCCGGGGTCTCAGGGACACCCCAATCCATGGTGGGTGGGGACACCACGGGGGGATGGCACCGAGAGCCCACCCTGCTGTGCGTGGGGTGTCACGGGGGTCACCCCACGGCAGGTGGGGGACCCTGAGCCTCCCTCCAACGAGGGGCTCAGCTGGGGGGATCATCCCTGCGAGGTTTGGG
>NW_005054416.1:2489780-2495277 GCF_000277835.1 Geospiza fortis | reverse complement strand
GAAGGGATTAATTTTATTTTTACTCCAGCAGCAGGAGGAGGGGGGTGAGGGGTCCCAGCCTGGGGTCTGTCCCCATCTCCAGGACACCCCAACAACACCCCTGGGGTGCTGGTGGAGCTGAGGGGGTGAGGGGAGGCAGAAGGGCTGAGGTTGACTTTTGGGAAAGGCTGGATTTGGGAGCACATGGGTGGGGGCCTGGGCACGGCACCAGGGTGAGGGGCAGCAGCCACCTTCGTGCCCCCCAGAGCTGCCCCAGACCTGCCATGGGGCCACGGTTTGGGACATAAACCCCGTCCTGTCCCCATCCCGTCGCTGTCCCCGTTCCCAGCAATCCCTTAATTCCCAGCCCCGTGTGGCCAGATGTGAGCTGGGCTCGGCCCCCCCTGCTCTCCCCCGCTGCAGATGTCCCCCCCTATGCCACCACATCCCCATGGCTGCTCCTCCTGTGTCCCTGTCACCCTCATGGGGGGGTCTGGGGGCGCTGGCAGGGCACGGGGTCCTCCCTGAGCGCCGTGTCCCAACAGAAGCAGGATGTAGACGATGAGGAGGAGCTGGAGATCGCCGTGGACAACACGGCCTTCATGGATGAGTTCTTCTCAGAGGTGAGGGTGGGCTGGGAGCGGGGCTGGGGGGCGTAGGGCTGCCTCCTAACCCCCCCAAAATCCTCCCGGGCGTGCCCAGATTGAGGAGACCCGGCAGAACATCGACAAGATCTCGGAGAATGTGGAGGAAGCCAAGAAGCTCTACAGCATCATCCTCTCAGCCCCCATCCCAGAGCAGAGTGAGTGCTGTCACAGTGTCCCCACGGCCTCCCCTGGTCACGGGGACCCTCCCTGGGGACATTCCCACGGTGGCTCACGCCCGTGATCCCGCAGAGACCAAAGATGACCTGGAGCAGCTGACGGCAGAGATCAAGAAAATGGCCAACAGCGTCCGTAACAAGCTGAAGAGTGAGTGGCCCTGTCCCCACCGCCGTGTCGCGGGTGTCCCTGTGCCCCTGGCACTCTGGGATCGCGGGGGCTGGCAGTGGCAAAGGTTCCTGGCAGGCTGAGGTCTGTCTCTCTCCAGGCATGGAGAGGAACATCGAGCAGGACGAGGCACGATCCTCCGCCGACCTCCGGATACGCAAGTCCCAGGTGAGCTCCAGCCAGTGTCCCCAGGTCCCACCCTGTCCCCCACGGGCTGGGGATGTGGCATGTCCAGGGGTCCCCAACAGCACTCTGTGATCCCAGCCGTTGTGTCCCTCTGCCCTGTCCCCAACCCTCTGTCCCGTCGCCCTGTGCTGGGACATGCCACATCTGGGGTCCCCTGGGTTCATGCCACTGTCCCCACTCCCAGCATGTTGTCCTGTCCATCCTGGGACCAGGAACATGCCATGCCCAGCGTGTCACTGATCTGACTTCCCACCCCAGCCCCTCATCTTGTCCCCTGGGCAGTGTCACACCTCTGTCCTCGCTCCTGTCCCCTGAGAGAGTGGTCCATGGGGATAGGCCATGCCAGGGTGTTCCATATCCCCATCCCCAGGACCAGGTCCAGTGCCCCAGGGTCACACCATGCCCTGGGTGTCCCTGTCCCCACCCTCACGCCCCTGTCCCTGTCCCCAGCACTCAGTCCTGTCCCGCAAGTTCGTGGATGTCATGACCAAGTACAACGAGGCGCAGGTGGATTTCCGGGAGCGGAGCAAGGGCCGGATCCAGCGCCAGCTGGAAATCAGTGCGTGACCCTGGCGTCAAACCCCACCTCCTCAAAAAATGGGAGGAGCCAACTCACACAGGCCCCTCCCATTTGACCAAGTTTAGTCAAGTGGGAGGAGCTAGACCATACAGACCCCACCCCCGACTTCTCACCTCTCCCCACGTGCCCGCAGCCGGCAAGAACACGACGGACGAGGAGCTGGAGGAGATGCTGGAGAGTGGGAACCCCTCCATCTTCACCTCAGGGGTGAGCCCTGACATGGGGGGACACCAGGGGACACGGGGGTGTGTCCCAGGGCCAGGCCTCCCCGCTGACGTGTCCCTGTCCCCGCAGATCATGGACTCGCAGATCTCGAAGCAGGCGCTGAGCGAGATCGAGGGGCGGCACAAGGACATCGTGCGCCTGGAGAGCAGCATCAAGGAGCTCCACGACATGTTCGTGGACATCGCCATGCTGGTGGAGAACCAGGTACGGGGACACGCAGGGACCTGGCCACGGGGACACGGGGACACGCAGGGACCTGGTCACGGGGACATAGGGACATGCAGCAACCCGGCCATGGGGACACGGGGACAAGCAGAGACCTGGCCATGGGGTCACAGGGACAAGCAGAGACCTGGGTATGGGGACACAGAGCTGAGCAGGGACCTGTGGGCAGTGTGAACAGGGACCTGAGCATGGAGACAAGCAGAAACCTGGCAATGGGGACACAGAGATGACCCCATTGTGTATGGGGACATGGACATGAGCCATGAGGGATTTAGGCACAAGGTCACAGGGATGAGCAGGGACACACGTATGGGGATGCACAGGGACCTGTGCATGGGGTGACCAGGGACAAGCAGGGACCTGAGCATGGGGTCACAGGGACCTGCACGGGACCATGGAGTGGCCCAGGGACCTGGGCACGGGGGTCTAGGCATGGAGCAATATGGGCTGGGGTGGTGACCACTGCACGTGTTCCCATGGAGCCACCCATCAACCCCTGGTGGCCTGGAGGGGACACAGCAGTGTCCCCCAGCCTGTGGTGGCGCTGTCCCCTCTGTCAGCCCCTCTCTGTCCCCCATGCCACGCGAGGAGCCGCCGAGTGCCCCGGGGATGGGTGAG
Organism: Geospiza fortis; assembly: GCF_000277835.1. Classification (NCBI taxonomy): domain Eukaryota; kingdom Metazoa; phylum Chordata; class Aves; order Passeriformes; family Thraupidae; genus Geospiza; species Geospiza fortis. Next base: position 2,492,475 of record NW_005054416.1, on the reverse strand, counting down.
TACCTGTGTGTGTGTGCCTGCCACGTGCTGTGGGGCTGTGTCACCGTGTCCCCACCGCGTCACCTGTCCCTTCTCCCCCAGGGTGGGCTGCTGGATAACGCAGAGCCGAGCACGTGGAGCAGAGCACAGAGACAATCCGGTGCCAGGTGGGTGGGTGCCAGCACCCCGGGGTGCTCTCAGTGTCCCCCCCTCTCTCTGTGTCCCCCGGGTGCTCCGTAGGGAGCCATGATCGACCGCATAGAAAACAACATGGACCAGTCCGTGGGATTTGTGGAACGGGCCGTGGCTGACACCAAAAAGGCTGTGAAGTACCAAAGTGAGGCCAGGAGGGTGAGACAGACCGACAGCCCCTTGTCCCCTCCATAGCCCCCAGTGTGCCCTCTGCACCCCCCAATGTCCCCTCGGCACCCCCCAGCATCCCTGAGGTACCCCCAGTGTTGTCCCCTCTGGCCCTCATTGTGCCTCCACATCCCAGTGTTCCCACCACATCCACATATCCTCCAGCAGCCCTGAGACCCCTTTATTTCCCTCAGTCACCTCCTGTCCCCCTCAGCCACCCCTCCTATCCCCCATCTGACCCCAACAACTCCCACCTGCCCCCAGGGACTCTATGGGAGGTGGGCAGCTCTGTCCCTCTCTGTCCCACTGCCACCCCTGAGCCCCCTCCCACCCTCAGGTGTGATGAGCTGGTGAGGGCTCAGCCCCTCCTGTCCCATCCCCACGGCTATGCAGCCCCTCGGTGCCCCCGTGTCCCCCCCCCCACAGGTGCCACCATCCCCAACTCGCCCCTGTTCCCCCAGAAGCTGCTGACTTTGGTGGCAGTGGCCGTGCTCTTGCTGGGGACAGTTGCCCTCATCATTGGACTCTCGGTGGGGCTGAACGTGAAATAGCCCCTGGGGCGGGGGTCTGTAAGTGTTGGGGGGCAGGGGACCCCCACTGCGGGGACACAGAGCCCTGGGGGATCCCAGTGCCATCTCCTGCTTTGGGGGCTCCAGTGCTTTGGGATTTGGGGCTGGGGGCGCTGCCTTCTGGCTTTGGTGATCTCGGGTCTGCAGTGCTGGGGTGTTCTAGGAGGGTCTGCAATGTTTGGGGTCTCTGGCGCTCAGGGCTCTGTGTTTTTGGGGGTCTGCAGTGCTCAGGCGTCTGATGTTCAGGAGTCTCTGGTGCTCAGGGCTTTGTGCTGTTTGGGGTCTGCATTTCTGGGGGTTTGCAGTGCTTGAGGGTCTGTGTTCTTTGGGGGTGCATGTTGCTCCAGGCTCTGGATTTTGTCTCCTCCCCGCCATCCCCTCTCCCTCCTTCCTGCTGCAGTCCCCGTCCCCTTTCCTTCAGCTCCCCTTTCCCTCCTCCAGACGCTCCCGACCATCCCAGCGATGTCACCTCCCGGCGGGATCCTCCCCGGCTCTGATCCTAGACCCCTCCTCTCCCTGCTCCTCCCGGACCTGCTGCTCCCAGCCCTCCGTGTCCCAGTTCCCGCCGCCAGCTCCAGCGCCTTTCCCGCCCCTCCTGCCGATCCCTGAGACCTGCCCCTCATGTCCCCACGGAAGGGGACAGGATTCCGTCCGTGGGAACGCGGCGAGGGGTGACAAGGACACAAATCCGAGGGCCGGACGCTCACCCGCGCGGGCATCCCGGTGGAACGAGGGCGGGAATAGGGATGGGACACGGGGTTTGGTGGCACCGGCGTGGTTTGTTGTCACTGTGCTGTGACAGACGGAGCTGTCCCCGCCCTCTCTTGGCTTTGATGTCCTGCGGGAGGATGTGTTGATCACGGATATTTAATTCTGGCTCCGGCTCGGCTCCCGGTGCCCGGGCGTCTGGGGGCTGGACCGGCCCCGTTTCCCGGTGCTGTAGGACACGAGGAGGAAGCGCGGGGCTGGGGACACCCCCAGCTCCCGGGCCCTGTCCACACTGTCCCCCCCCACCAAGTTTTTGGGTAAGTCACGGTGTTCGGTCACCTGTCCTGGGGCACGCTGGCACTGTCACCTCCCTGTGCCACACAGCACCAGCTCACACCTGCCCTGCCACCTTCCCTGCACCCTCCCCAGCCCCTGTCCTTGTCCCTTGCCCTATCTCTGTCCTTTCTACCCTCTCCCCAGCCCATATCCTTGTTGTCCTCCCCAGCCCCATCCTTATCCCCTGTCCTCCTCCCCAGCCCACTCCCTGTCCCTGTCCCCTCCCCAGCTGTGTCCCTGCCTCACATTCCCTGTCTCCCCGAGCAGAAGAAGATCATGATCATGTTGTGCTGCATCATCCTCGCCATCATCCTGGCATCCAGCATTGGGAGCATCTTCGCCTGAGCCCCCCACCCGCTGCCCTCCAGGTGACAGGGACAGGGCTGGGGGTGGCACGGGGGGTCCCTGGCACCCCCCAATCCCAGGGAGTGGGTTCAGGCCTCACCAGGGTTGGATTCACCCTGAGTGCCACGCTGGGGAGGGATGGGGATGGCGACAGCACTGGCAGCCATGTCCCCTTCCCGAGTGTCACCTCACCCTCCTCGCTGTCACAGGTGGCCTTTCCCCATCCTGCCCCCCTGCCCGGATGATCCACGGGAGAGACCCCGGCCGAGCCCTGATCCCTGGAGCCCCGAGGACATCCCACGTGTCCCTGGAGGAGTGGAGCCCACCCACTGCGCTCCCTGCTGCCCTCCCAGCACCCTCCTCCTCCTCCTCCTCCTCTCAGGTGACAGTCGGCGGCC
>NW_005054416.1:2488340-2489521 GCF_000277835.1 Geospiza fortis | reverse complement strand
CAGGGCTCTGCCTTGCCGGGGCGGCCGGAGGAGCCTCTCCCTGTGCTTGGAGCTCCTTGGATGTGCAGCCACCCATGCTGGAGCCTTCCTCCTCAATAAAGAGCTCACCCACACTCTGCCTCCCGGCTCTGACCTGATCCATGGGTCCCTCACGATGCTCCCAGCCCTAAAATCCACTTCAGGATAGAGAGCCTCATGTTTCAAACCCTGATCCATGGATCCCTCAGGATGCTCCCAGCCCTAAAATCCACTTCAGGATAGAGAGCCTCATCCCCCAAACCCTGATCCATGGATCCCCCAAACAGCTCCATGTTTCCAGCTCCAAACCCCACCTTGGGATAAAGATCCTCATCCCCCAAACCCTGATCCATGGATCCGTCAAGATGCTCCCAGCCCTAAAATCCACTTCAGGATAGAGAGCCTCATGCTTCAAACCCCAATCCATTTATCTCCCAGCCCTGCGTTCCCAGCTCCAAAACCCACTCCAGGCTCTTGTGGAAAACTTTAATCCCAAAAGGATTAATCCCATCCCATCCAGCCGCTCCTCACACCCTGTGCTTCAGGAAAAACTTGCCCCAGTAGCGTCCCTTGAGCTGCAGGTCGTAGGGGCTCAGGTACTTCCTCATCCCCAACATATTGGAGGTCACCACACGCTCGAAAGTCCAGGGGTTTTGGTTGTCCAGCCTCCTCTGCTCCTCCTCCCGCCGCATCTCCTGGAGGCTCTCCCGGCTGACGGCCACGGCCGGGAAGGGCAATTTCTGGGCCACGCGGTCGAGGAAGGGCCGCACCTCCCCGAACTCGCAGCGCCCGCCCACCTCCACCACCAGCCTGCCGCTCTTCACCGCCGTCACGTAGCGGTCGATGGGGCCCCATCCGGTTCCCCATGCTTTTCCTCGTCACCGACTTGTAGGGGGCGGGCACTCGCCACACGGCGAACATGGATTTGGGATCGATGCTGCGCCCGATGGTCAGGCGGATCATCTCGAAGTGGCCCCAGTGCAGGTACCCCCCGCCCAAAGCCTGTGGGGGGACACGGTGGGACAGCTCAGGGACACGCAATCCCGGCCTCTGGAACAATCCCACCGCTCCGTTCCGTGCCTGTTCCCGCTCACCAGGATGCCGTACTGCCCCTCCGTGAAGTCGGTGGCCACCTGGGACGGGCCGCGGATGTCACGGAGCCG
>NW_005054416.1:2487205-2487540 GCF_000277835.1 Geospiza fortis | reverse complement strand
GCGGGGGGTCACCGGCGGGGGACACCCTCGAGGGTCCCGAGGGAGGTGCTGGAAGTGTCCTGGCTCTGCTCCCAGCCTTTGTGCTGGGCTGGTGTGCTGGGTTTATGGCGCTAGGTTTCATATTCTTCCCAGCAGCTGGCACAGCGCTGGGTTTGGATTCGGGATGGGCGATCTGCGGCCGTGACGTCACAAAAGGGGTGAGCGCTGGGGCGAGGCGGGGCTGTGATGTCACACAGGTGTCCCCCCCGCAGCACTGTGACATCAGCACGGTGTCTCTACAGGACACGTGCCACCAACCCCTGGCTCCCAGTGCGGCCACGATGGGACACGGGGGC
>NW_005054416.1:2473917-2486414 GCF_000277835.1 Geospiza fortis | reverse complement strand
TCCCGGAGCCCCTGGAGCCCGAGCCGCAGCTCCCGCAGCGCTGCAGGGCGGCCGAGCCGCTCCGAGTCGGAGAAGATCCTCCAGAGGCAACGGGAGCTGGAGTTCCCTCACCTCCGGGGGGCTCCTACAAGCAGGATGAGGCCCCTGCTGGCAGCTCAGATGCTCCTGAGGATGCTCTGTTTTAAATAAATCGGCGTTTCCCCACAGCACCGAGTTCGGGCTGGGATGGGCTGTAGGCACACAGTTTGTGGTGACTCGGAGTGGGGCTGGGCCCAGCCCCATCCCCAGTGGGCACAGCTGTGAGCAGCAGTGACAGCAACGAGCCAGGGAGTGCCCAGGGGCACTGAGCAATACCAAAGGGAGCACAGGGCACACAGGTACAGGGCATCAACAGGAGGGGATAAAAGGATGGGCTGGAGAGCAGGAAGGGCAGACGCCTGCAGCCCTCTGAGGTGGTGAGGTGTTGCTCTGTGTGGGCTGAAGCCTTCTGAAATTGTGTGGTGATACTCTGTGGGGCCATCTCACTGCGACAAGAGGGTTCCTTTCTTCCCTGTAGCTGGCTTTGGATTCAGGATGGGAATGCTGAGGATCACACACGGGTGCTTTGGCTGCTGCTGAGCAGGGCTTGCTCTCCTCACGGACTTTCCATGTTTCCTGCTGGGAAAAGTGGGAAGAGTGTCCAGGATCAAATCCCTGGGAGACTCTGGAAACAAGCCCCAGGGGGGTGCAAGGGACAGGCCTGTCCCAACCAGCTTCCCCTGTGGCCAGCACTCTCCTCCCAGCTGTTACAGCCATTGCTGGGGCTGGTGCTCTCTGTTTTTCCTCCCTATCCCCATGGAGGCTCCCAGGGGAATGTGCTTTGTGCTGTTCCTTGCAGCCCCAGCCCTGCATGGAATGCTCTGGGTGAGGGGCTGTTTGGGGGACCTGGCTGCCCTCCCTGGGGAGAAGGACCATGAGGGTCCCCAAATCCCTGTCACAGCCCTGTGTGTGCTCGCCATGCCAATCTGTCACCAGTGGCCACATGTGCTGGCCACTGTCCTGGGGTCTGCATGCACAGGGATGGTGGCACCACTCAGAGCTGGGCACCGCCCTGCAGGTGAGGAATGGGGACACTGTGTGTCCCTGAAGGGTGAAGGGCAGCAGTGAGGGGACCCTGTCGGCCCCACGGGTTTTCTGTCATCTGCCCTGAGCTGGGTGACACCCCCAGCCCCAATTCCTCTTCTTCCCGCAGCATCCAGCACGGGAATGTCCTGCACTTGGCCACAGGGCTCCTGGCTGTGGCAGCAGGCCCTTCTCCCTGCCTGTGGAATGTTCCTGCTCCAGGGAAATGGGGATCCCTCCCAGAGCCCCGGATTCCTCTCAGGATCCGCAGCTCTGAGCCTCCCTGTGACCCCCATGATGGGATCTGTCCATGAGGGATTCCAGGCAGGGGGGTGTGGTGTTGTCCGGATCAGGATGGGATACAGGGGTCCCCTCCATGAATTTGGGGGTGCAGGGTGCTATCGTGTGTCCCTCTCATTCCCAGAGTGTTCATTATTCCCTGATTTCAGGTTTAATCCTGCGCCTGGAGCTCTTGGCTCCTTCTCCACGGGATGGACGCCCTAAAAATAGGGAATGATAGGTGTGGGGGACCCCCTCTACTCCTCTCCTCCTGCAGCAGGAGTCCAGGACATTCAGGCCCACCCCTTCCTGGGGAAGGAGATGCAGGGCAAATCAGGAAATCACGCCTGGGCAGTGCCCAGCTCCGTCCTGGTGCCGCCCCTGCCCCCGCCCGTGCCCCCGCTCCGCGGGGGGGAGCCGCAGGAGCCTAATGGCCCTTGATGGATTTTTCTTCCAGGAATTCGCTGCGGGGTGGTTTTGATTTTTTTTATTTTCTTTTTTATTTTTTTCCCCCTTTCTGCGCTCCTGTAAACACGACATGGAGCTGGAAGGAGCGGGAATGAGGCGGGGGGGACACGCAGCTTGGGGAGTGGGGAGCTTTCGGGGGAGGGCTGGCACCCCGATTTCCTTAACTCCCATGAGTGAGGGCTTGGGATGAGCAGCTCCTCCCGGCGGGGGGAACACGGTGTCCTGGAGCCCTGCCCGGAACGAGGGGGCAACACTGGGAATTGCCCCACTGGGAAGAGCCAGGGGACCCCGCAATGGAGCATCTTCCCACCCCACGGAGCATCTTCCCACCCCACGGAGCATCTTCCCACCCCACGCAGCCCTACTTCCCTCCCTTCCCGGGTTTTGGGGGGCTGTCCCCTCCATCCCCCCGTGTCCCCCCGTGTCCCCCGTGGGCTGGGCGGTGCCCCGGGGGGGGATGCCGCAGCCGCTGACGTCACGGTGCTCAGGCGCCCGCCGGCGGGGCAGCCGCGCCGTCATGTACACGGCGGAGACCCTGCCCAAGGGCAAGAACCGCGTCATGGGGGTGAGTTTGGGGGAGTCGGGGGGAGAAACGCTTGGAAAATGCCCCCGCAGCCCCTTCCCAGGGGATTCCCGCTGTTCCCTCGGGGGTTGCTGTGTCTCTGGAGAGGCGCTGGGATTAAGGCATCCCGCATCCCCAGGGTGGCTCTGTGGGCAGGGGGGTTGAGTTGACCCCATTCCCACCCATCCCGGTCTTCCAGACCATCCAGATTATGACGGGATTCCTGCACATCGGCTTCGGGATCGTCCTGACCACGCTCACCAATGTCTACACTTCTGTCTTCGTCATCGGAGAGATCCCTTTCCTGGGCGGTGTGTCGGTGCGTGCCGGGGGCTGGGAAGGGATTCCCACCGGGAAAAGAATGCCTGGGGGGGTGGGATGCCCACCAGGAAGGGAATCTCACCAGGGAACAATGCCCACAGGGAAGGGAATCCTGCTGGGAGGGATGCTAGCAAGTGGGACACCCGTTGGAAGGGATGCCCACCAGGAATGATGCACCTGCGGCTCCCGAGGCTTCAGCAGCCTGGAAAACAAGGGCAGGGGGGTCACTGTGTCCCCTGTGCCCTGTTAGTGCCACCTCTGGGTAGGTTTGGGGTGCCTGGGGTGCCCTCAGTGCCAGCTGAGCCTCGTCTCTCCTGCTGCAGTTCATCATCTCCGGGTGCCTCTCCATCGGCGCCGAGAAGAGCCCCACGGAATGCGCGGTGAGTTTTCCCGGGAGCACACCGAGAATGATCCCATGGGGTGGATGGGGTGTCCCTCTGGGGTTTTAGGGGAGTCTGCCACCCCCCCCCCAAAGCCCCTGGGTGGCCACAGGTGAAGGGCAGCCAGACCATGAACGTCATCAGTGCCATCTTCGCCCTCCTGGGAATCGTGGCCTTCATCGTGGACCTCAACCTCAACGGGCTCTACCGCTCCAGCTTCAACTACTACAGCTATCTCGTCCTGGTAAAATCCCACTTGGCGGAATTCCTGCCCCTGGGAATTCCCCTGGGGCCTTTTCTCCAGCCCTCCAGGGGTGTGGTGTCCTTTCCCAAATCCCTGTTGAGGTGGTGGTTTCTCCTCTGCCGGCACGACCTATTTTCAGCTGGTACCTCGGGAGATGAGTCACCCCCTGGAAGCATCCATGAGCCGTAAAAACGGCGGCATGGAGGGCTTGGAGCGAGACCTTGGAGCTGGGCATGCAGAGGGAGGGGAAGGGGGAGCCACTGTGTGGGATTCATCCTCCTGGGTGCTGCTGGGAGTGGGGGGATTGATGGGGTTTTCCCCATCCTGGAGCTCGCAGGGAATGGGATTTCCATCGTGCTGCTCATCTTCACCATCCTGGAATTCTGCATCGCCGTGGCCACCGCCAACTTCTGGTGCCGGGCCACCCGCCTCAGCTCCAACGAGGTAAGGTGAGGGGGGTGGCAGGGATGGGTCCCAAAAGCTGCATCCCATGATCCCAGTGTCTCCCATAATCCCGGTGTTCCCCAGGCCATGCTGATCGTCCCCAGTGCCACCCGTGTGGATCTGGCCGTGCCACCGGCGGAGCTGCCTCAGCCTCCCAGCTACAGCGAGGTGATCTAGGGAATAGCCTGGATAAGGGGTGGAATCAGCATTGGGATGGCTCCTGGGATGACAGTGCCCATCCTGCTGCCATCACTGTCTCCTCCCTGGGAAAACATCCCACCCCTGTCCCCAGGGACCATCCCGGAGCATCCATCCCTCTGCTCTGGGAATGGGGAGGAGATCCCAAACCCCTGTGGGTGGTGGGTGCTGGGGGGGGAGGGTTCCCCAAAATCCTGGCCCCTTCCCAAAACACCTGCTGGTCTCTTTGCAGCTGGCTGCTCCTGAAGTCTGACACTTGGAGGATGTTGGAATGGGATCCTGCCTCCATCGCTCCTAAATCCCAGGGCTACAGCATCCTCCTCCCACCATGCTGCTGGCTGGGAAGTGCTGGTCCCCCCCCAAAAAGCCAGGGACACCCCCAAATTCCCTGCCCCTCTGCCCCTGGGCCTGGCCTGAGGGGCTCCACTTGCTGGCTGCTGTGAGAAGGGGCTTCTCCAAGGGGGGAATCTTGGGCAATTCCTGCCTGTAAATCCCTGGTGGGATGCTGGGGTTCACTCGTGTTGGGGTTCAGGAATTCCTGGTGGTCTGGAGTGACCCCGATGTGTGCCGGGAGCCGGGCGGGTCACCGGAGCATTACCTCGGCTCGTCCCCTGTTGGCTTCATCTTCTCTTGGGAATAAATGCTCTCTCCGGGCTTGTGTCTCCTGAATTTGGGAATTTTCAGTGTGGGAGCTACCCTTCCCCTTCACAGGGCTGCTGCTTCTCAGGAAAGAGGCTCATCCTGCCTGATTTAGGGATAGTTGCTCTCTCCTGAGGGAATTCTGCCCCCCTGAACTCCTGGTACCTGCTTGCTTTCCCTGAGGGGAATTCTGCTCCCCTAAACCCCTGGCACTTGCTCCCAGCGGAGCTTTGCTCCTCTAAACTCCTGGTGCCTGCTCTCCCGAGGGAGTTCTGCCCCTCAAAACCCCTCTCCTGAGAGAATTCCATCCTCCTAAACCCCAGTACCTGATTCTGAGGGAATTCTGTCCGCATAAACCCCTCAGTACCTGCTCTCCCGAGGGAATTCTGCCCCTCTAATCCCCTCTCCTGCTGGAATTCCACCCTCCAAACAGGGTACGTTGTCTCCCGGGGGAATTCTGCTCCCCAAACCCCCTCCCCCCCCGATTCCAGCGCGGTCCCGCTATATTTAGCGTGGCTGGAGCAGCCGGGCGGCCGGCGGCGGTGCCGGTGACGCCAGCACAGCGCATCCCGGTCCTGCCGCCGCCACCCGAGCGGCTGCCCGGGGCTGGAGCTGCTCCGCGAGGTGACACGGGGACACCGGTGTCATGTGCTCCCTGCTCCCACCATCCTGGGTGGCGGGAGTGGGGCTGAGGGGTGCTCCCGAACCTTATCCGTGCGGCAGTTCCTAAAAAAATGCTTTATTTTCAGGGAAGGGAAAGGGCTCTGGGGTCATTTCGAGCAGGGGCAGGTTTGTCAGCTCCTGACAAGCTCATTTATGGCTCTGCCCTTGATTGTCCTGCATCTGTGGGAGTGCTGGTGGGTTTAATGAGGTGCTGATGAGCATCCAGCAGCATCGAGGTACTTAAGGAGCATCCCAAGTTCATGGAAATGGAAAGGTGGGATGGAGGTGAGGAAAGAGACCCCAGTGCAGATTTTCCAAGGGATGGGAACATCCTGGTGAGTTCCCAGTGCTCTGGGGGAGGATCCTCTTAATTTCTGGGCACAGGATCCATCCCAAATTTTCCCTCCAGTGCCAGAGTGGGATCAGTGACCTCCTCCCTGAACATTCCTTTAGGTTTTGGGGTGACTTCAGTGTTTTCCTCCTGCTTTCCACACTCCCTGACAATGCTCCGGCTGCTCAGCCAGAGCCTCATGGATTATTCACTCCCTGTCAGTTATTTCTGTTCACGGCTCTGAAAAAATAATGAGCCTGATCAGTAGGAAAAGCCCCAGGGATTTGGGGAGCAGGATGAACAGGCTGCCTCTGCTCAGCCCGTGGCCACAGCCCATTACAGCCCCGGCTCTTCACCTGAGGCTCCGGAGCATCCCGACCTCTCCTGGCTCCATGGGGACCAGCACGCAGCCATTCCACCTCCCATCCAAGCTCTGTGGTGGCTTCCTGGGAAGGAGGCTTCCTCCTCTTCCATCAGCATCAGGCTCTGTTTTCCTGGAGTATCCCAGTGTTTAGATGTGGCTTTCCCTGAAAATGCTGGAGAAAGTGTTTAAGGCTCTATGGGAATGTGGGGGTTTTAAATATATTTTTATTTGTAGGTAGGAATTTGCAGATCTAGGGGGAGTGGAGACTTCCAGGAGTTTGGAATAGCAGGTGACAGGGACCACAGAGTATTGTGTCCCTGCTGGGGATGATCCCTAAGGAAAACCAAAACCCTTGGAGGAGCTGGAAAGGGGGGAACTGAGAGATGGATTGAGGTGTCCCAATGGCTGTTCTCCTTGGGAAGAGAAGGATCCAGGGAGATCTTGGCAACTCTTCCAGCACCTGAAGGTGTCCCAAGAGAGCTGGAGAGGGATTTAAGAAGAGCCTGGAGCACCAGGAAAAGGGGGAATGGCTTCTCACTGCCATGGGGTGGGTTTAGATGGGATATTGGGAAGAAATTCTTCCCTGTGAGGGTGGTGAGGTGTGAGGGTGGTGGAATGTATTTCCCGGGGAAGCTGTGGCTGCCCCATCCCTGGAAGTGTTTAAGGTCCCATTCCAGGACTGCCAGTGGAAGTTGGTGCTGGTGAAGCCTTGGAGAAGTTTTCTGGAACTTCTCCGGAGTTTTCCTGGGAATGAGCGGATCAAAGGCTGGAACATCACGTGCAGGGGTTGATGGACACATCTGGGACAGGGTTTGGGAGCAATGTCACCGTGTCCCAAATGCCAGGTATGGATCACCCCAGCAGGCAGCCATGCCCCCCCAACCTCCTGCCTGCTCCCTGTTCCAGATTCCCTTATCCAGGATGGACACTGGGATGTTTAAAGCCAAAAACCCTGAAACCTTTCCCAGAAAACATGACTTTCCTTCTGGAATCGGTGTGGAAAGAGCCCTGTGGGAAGCAGAAACACCTGGAAGCAAAGCAAAATGTTGAGTTTTGGTATTTTTATGGGGATATAAAGTTAGTCCCAGGAAGCAGCAAGTTTCTTTGGAGAGCTTTTCTCCATCGTAATCTATTTTCTTTGGAAAAAAAACTCATGGATTTTGGGGTTGGAAAAAGAATTTTAGTTCCACCAGGCTCATAAATTTTGTCCTGTGCTGGTGGGAGGGAATTTGGGAGGGTCTGATCCCCCCTGAGCATCCAGTCAGGCTTCCCCCATCCAAAACTTGTCCTAGAAAATAGGAAAATGAACATTAAAATCCAAGGAATGTGTTTTATATATCTACAAAGCCAAAAATTCCTGCAAAGAAAGGGTTGGAAAGCTCCACCACCCGTCCCTGCTGCTTCCCTGCATCTGCTTCAAAGCTTCACCTCCTCTGGAATCCGCTTCCAAAACAAATCCTGACATCCTACCTTGGGCTCCTGCCATCCCCAGCTGGCCCTGGGTTTATTTAGGAATGGGGAAAGAGCTTTTTCCATGGATCACCCACTTGGAAAGTGGGGTTTGGGGGGTTGAGGTCAGTCATGGCTGTTACTGGCTGCAAGGCTGGAACTTGAGGAATGCTGTAGGAATCTGGAAAGGCGGATTTGGGAGGAAATCCACCGTGTAGGGTGGTTTTGGCTGGGAATGTGAGCCGTGGATAATGGTGGAGGATACCCTGGCTGCCTAAAGGCTAAAGAGGGGATCCCAGAATTTCCACGGGGGCTCAAGTGTTCCTTCCTGGGGCTGGAACGAGATCCCTGGGATTGTTAGCACTGGAGTGTTGAGAGGGATGAGGCACGAGCAGGAATTAAAGGCTCTGAGGCATCAGGAATGTGATGCAGAGGCTGAATCTCATCCATGTCCGTGTTTTTCCTGGAAAGCCGTGCTGCCAGATGCAGCCCTTTACAAGGCCAAGTGCACGCTTCCATCAGGGATGCAGGATGGAGGAAGGTCATGGGTGGGATGGAGGAATGCCATTGGAGCTGGGATGGAGGCGTGAGCTGCTGCTCTTTGCTCTCCAGGTCTGTTCTTCCAGCTTTTTTTGGGATGTGATTTGGGCCGGTTGGGAGGGGGTGTCCCGTTCCCTGGTGTGGGGGAGCATGGGGAGGGCGTGGAATCCTGGAATGGTTTGGGATGGAAGGAACCTTAAGGATCATCCAGTTCTACCCCGCTGCCGTGGGCAGGGACACCTCCCACTAGCCCAGGGTGCTCCAAGCCGGCTCCAGGGCTCGAAGCCGCTCCTGAGCTCTGGAAGCGCGGCGCTTCCAAACGCGGCCTCTCAGCTCCCTCTAGAGCCAGAGAGAAGGAAAAAAAACTCCCAGAAGTTGCTCCACCTGCTCCTGAAATCGTCAGCTGGGGGGATCCTGTCCTTTCCCAGGCAGAGAGAGAGGTGGTGCGGTGATGCCAGAATCCTGGACCTAAAAATTCCCGTTCCACCAAGAAATCGCTACCCGGCACACATCAGACATCCAGGAAACCTGGGGGGTCCTCCAGGTCGGCATGGGGTATCCCAGTGCTCCTGGAGAAAAGGACATGGCTGTTTTCTGGGAGGTGGGAGGGATGGAGGCAGGAAGGGGCCCCTGACTCCCTCGGGATCCCCTCGCCGTGTGTGGTGGCTCCGTTTCCAGCCTGAGCTGCCACTTCCCATCACAAATAACAGCATCTCCTTTCCCTCTGATTCCCGATGGAGATGGCCAGAGATCCCTGAATCCCTCCTGTGTGCCCTCACTGGGGACAAACCCACAGGGATGGAGGAGGGAGAATTCCCAAAAATGGCAATAAAGGAGCTTCCTTTTATAACGGGGTTTATAAAATTCCCTGTCTCAATGCGAGTTTTTCCTGGGAAGTGGGCAGGGTTAGGTTACCAACGCCTCGTTAGGTACCAAGCTAATTGCAGGAGCGATTCCCAAGCAAAGCATCTACAATTTGGGATGGAAAAAGAGTCTTGGAGCCGCCTGAGGGAAAAGCATCCAACCCTTCCCTGTTCCTCCCTCCCTCTTCCCGTGCAGGATTTTGGGAGCCTCTGCTGGCAAAGCCGCCTCGTTGAGCAAGAGGGCCCTGACGAGAATTCCATGAGCGAGCTTCCCACAGGGAGCAAAGGGCAGCGAGAGCGTGTCCCTGCCTGGCCAGCACCTCCCGGGGATTTCGGGCAGCAAAGGGACCACGGTGAGGAGGAAGAGGAGGAGGAAGGCACCTGGGAATTCCTTCAGCCCCCTGGGCTCGTTCCCAGGCCATGGCGGCCACCACGGTGACGGACGCGGGCAGCGTGAGGATCATCACGGAGGTGATCCCGGCCACGGATCCCCGGGCGGCCCAGCTGGCCTCAGGCTCCCAGGCACCTGCCAGGACCTCATTGCAAACACAAGGCTTCCGCAGGGCTCATCCCAAGGTGTTGGGGGTGAGACACGGCCTTCCAGGGGCCCAGCAGGATTGGGGATCCGCAGGGATTGTCCTGCTGGATGTTCTTCCCGGCCGGGTGAAGGGGATGTTGGGATAGGTGCCTCTCCCTGTCCCTTCCCAGCGCTGTGATGTGGGATCGGGGTGGGATGTGCCTCACAGTAACGGGATCAGGATCCCTCTCCCTCATCCTTCCCCAGACCATCCACATCTTCACTGGAATTGTCCACATCTGCTTCGGGACCATCCTGACGCTGTCGGAGCACAGGAACCCTTCCCTCCCTGTAGCCAGCGGGATCCTCTTCTGGCTGGGGATCCTGGTAAGTTGGGATGAGGACATGGGAATCTCAGGGAATCCTGGTGAACTGGGGACAATATCCAATAACCATTTCCCCCCACATTCCGGGGTGTTTGTGCGTCCCTGAACCCCAGCTCCCACCAGGAAGGGTGCCAGGGAAGGGTGCCTTGCTGCTGACACCAATTCCCACTGTTTTCCAAGTAGCTCCTGGTCTCAGGCTCGTTGCTGGTGGAAAGTGAAAGGAGAGACAGCCCTGTGCTGGTAAGATCTGGGCTGGGAGGGACAAGGTGTCCCCCCATTCCTTAGGTCCCTTCCAGCAGCTGCCAGGACCCCTCCACAGCCTGGATTCATCCCAAAGGATCCACAGGCCAGTCTCCCCCTTGGGAAGTGCCCAGCTCTCCCACACAGAGCACAGGATGGGAGTCAGGGTCACTGTGGGACGAGGGGGATGAAAGATCCAGGAGGCCCTCATGGCTTTAGAATCACTGTGGAATGAGGGGGATGAAAGGTCCAGGAGACCCTCATGGCCTTTGGAATCACTGTGGGATGAAATGTCCAGGAGATCCTCATGGCCTTTGGAATCACTGTGGATTCTAGGGATGAAAGATCCAGGAGACCCTCATAGCTTTGGAATCACTGTGGGATGAGGGGAATGAAAGATCCAGGAGACCCTCATGGCTTTGTAATCACTGTGAGATGAAATGTCCAGGAGATCCTCGTGGCCTTTTGAGTCACTGTGGGATGAGGGGGATGAAAGGTCCAGGAGACCCTCATGGCTTTGGAGTCACTCTGAGATGAGTGGGACAAAACTGGGTGGCTTCTCCAGGAGATCTCTGATCCCAGCTGGATGATCCCTGTGGGAAGCAGCCCTTCCTGGGCTCCGTGTCAGCGGGTGCTCCCCGCAGGTCAAGGCCTGCTGTGTGCTCAGCGTGGGCGTTGTCCTGGGCACGCTGGTGGCCACCGGGATCCACGGCACGGCCATCACCCGCATCGTGCCCGGCTGCGGGAAACCAGAGCCCTACCAGGCCCGCCCGGAATGGTGCCTCCACATGGAGAGCAAGGTAAGGACAGCCGGGATTGCGCGGGGAATCCCAGTCTGGGTGGGTGCTCAAGGATCCCGGTCCTGTTCGGGTGGTGCATCCCGGGGTATTCCCGTGAAAAACGCCAATCGCTTGTTTTTAGAATGTTAAAAGTTTAATAGTAATAAAATGGTTATAAAAATAGTAATAAAATTAGAGTAATAAAAATTTGGACGATTGGGATTAGGACAGTGAGAGACAATAAAAACAAAGAGTTACAGACAATCCAGGTACCTCTTTGTGAGCAAAATTATCCCAAAAAAGGACCCACGTTAACAGAGGATTAACCCTTAAAAGCAATAGCCTGTTGCATATTCATACACTTCATACATGATGCATAAATTCCATTCAAACACAGGATTCTGTCTGGTCAGTGTCAACTTCTTCCTCTGAATCCTGATGGCATCTTCAGGACTGAGCGAGGCAGGGAGAAGTTTGTTTCTTCTGATAAGGGAACAATAAATTCTTCTTCTCTGAAAGATTTAGGTGTCCAGTGGTTGCTATCTCGGTGAGAGTGCCTCATTCCTCTCTTTTAAAAAAAGTATCTTACATAGCATAGTTTCTATTTTAACATTATGTTATAACCTAAAAGTAGTGTGGTAAATATAGTTTTAGGTTATAACATAATGTTAAAATAGAAACTATGTATGTGAGATTTTTTTTTCCTGAAGAAAGGACTCGCATTGAGATAGCAGTCACAGGACACCGGAATCTTTCAGAGAAAGAGAATTTATTGCTCCATTATCAGAAGAGAATTTATTGCTCCCTTATCAGAAGAAACAAACTTCTTCTTGCCTTGCTCGGGCAGGATGACGCCATCAGGATTATGAGGAAGAAGTTGAGGATGACCAGACAGAATCCTGTGTTTGAATGGAATTTATGCATCATGTATGAAGTGTATGGATATACAACAGGCTATTGTTTTTAAGGGTTAATCCTCTGTTAACATGTGTCCTTTTTCAGGCTCGTGCTGCCCAGAAAAAGGTACCCAGACGTCCGTAACTCTTTGTTTCCATTGTCTCATATTGTCCTAATTCAGATTGTCGAAATGATTATTACTCTAGTTGTATTACTATTTTTATAACCATTTTATTACTATTAAACTTTTAAAATTTTAAAAACAAGAAATTGGCGTTTTTCACATATATTTAACAGACTACTTAAGAACATTAATACAGCATAACTTTCGAACACAACACATTTAATTTTTATTTTAATATTTGCGAAAAGCCAATCACAAAATAGGCATTTTGCACACTCCCGTTCTCCTCCTCCTGGCAGATGCTGAGCAACGGCCTGGACTCCATCCTGGTGCTGCTCGGACTCCTGGAATTCTGCGCGGCCGTGGCGGTTCTGGCGTTTGGATACGACACGCTCCGGCAGCACACATACACCCAGCTGGTGAGGGAGGCGGGAATCCTGCAAAGCCCGGGAATGCTGATCCACCCCTTCCTTCCTCCCCCCGAAGGGCAGCCCCAGTGCGGGCATTCCCGGGTCCCTCCCGGACATTTCCCTGGATTTCCCTGTTTTCGCTTTCCCAGGCGCTGTAGCCACGGCCCAGTCCCGCACGTGGAAGCCCCTGGGATGCCCTCAGCGTGTTCGTTCCCCAATAAAGGCCTCTCCCCCAGCCCAGCCCGCCCGTGTCTCCGGGGGTTACTCGGGGTGCGGGGGGGGTCGCCCCGGGCGTGTT
>NW_005054416.1:2470140-2473599 GCF_000277835.1 Geospiza fortis | reverse complement strand
AAGCCCAAGTCGGGACGCGTGTGGAAGGATCCTGGGAAGAAGAGGTGGGAAGGGAAGCAGGGAGTGAGGGGGCACTTCTTGGGGGGGCTCTGAGCTCCAGAAGGGCTCCTTGGGGGGGTCATGAGGTCTGGGGGAGTTTTGAGTGGGATAGGATTGTTTGGGGGGCTTATGAGCGGGTTCCGGAGGTATCCATGGGCTTTAGGAGGGATCCAGAGGTGCCAGGGATGACTTGGAGGGGATGCTGAGGATGCCGTGGGATGCTCCGCGCTTGGCAGAGTTTCCTGGAATTCTAGAGAGGAGCTGGAGTGGCCCCGGCTGCATCCCGGGGTTTTGGGGGATCCAGCACCTCCCGTGTGCCCGCGCAGGTTCTCCCACATGATCCAGGACAAGGCGCTGCGCAGCTCCTGGGCACGGAAAATGAAGGAGAGGCAGGAGAGGAAGCTGGTCCGGGATCTGGCACGGCAGCTGGAGGAAGCCAAGCAGAGGGAGAAAGAGGTAACAGGGCTCAGGAGCTGGAGAATTCCCGTCTTTCCCAAGCATAATCCCATTCTCTGCCCTCTTCCCGGGCCTCAGAGCTGTGGCAGGGCCCAGGAAAAGGGATGGAGAATTCCCTGTCCTGGTGCCAAATCCAGGCACTGACGGTCACATGCTCCAAGTCACTGACTCGGAATAAACTCCCTGGGTCAATTCCAGCCTCCACCCGGGGTGGAAAAGCTGCTGGAGTGACAGATTTCACACTTGGCTGGGCTTTGGGTTTAATCCCAGGGGAAGGGATCCTCAGGGAATGTTGTGCTGCTGCTCCCACAGGAAAAGAAGCGGCGGCGGGAGGAGAACCTGAAGCGACGCCTGGAAAACGAGCGGAAAGCCGAGATTGTCCAAGTGGTGAGTCCCCTGTGCCAGCTGGGAACAGCCCTGGAGCACCCCTCCACCTCCAGCCCCCAGGGAGCAGCCTCCAGTTCCTCTCCCTGTCGGTGTCTTTGGAGGAGCCTGGGAGGAGTGCGAGATTCCCAGCAAAGCTGGGCACGCTGGAAGTGTGTCCCCTGTGTTCTCCCAAGCTGGGGAACACCAGAACTCAGGGATAATGGGGTGGTGGAGAGAGGAGAATGCAGCACTGGTGGGGATCCATGTGGGGAATTCGTGGTTTTTCCATTGGGAGGAGACCTGGGAGCTCGGGGTGGGTGTGGCAAAGACCTCAGCTGTGGGTGAGGATGGGGTTAGTTTTGGGATAAATCCCTTCCTAAATCCTGAAGGTGCTGGGGGGCTGGGAGCCCTCCATGCCCATCCTGCCCCATTCCCACAGTCTGCTCCATTCCTGGAAGTGCTCCAGCGCAGGGCTTGGAGCACCCTGCACCGCTGGAAACCGTCCCTGCCCACGGCCAGGCGGGGAACTGGATCATCCCTCAGGTCCCTTCCAACCCAAACCATTCCAGCATGCTGTGATTCCATGGAGTCTCCCCTGCTTTCCCGTTTCCCAGATCCGGAACCCCCTGAAGCTGAAGAGGGCCAGGAAGAAGCAGCTGAGGCGGGTGGAGAAGCGGGACACGCTGGCCCTGCTCCAGAAGACGCCCGTGAGGCGCAGCACAGCCACGGAATGAGGCAGCATTTGGGATCCTGCTCCTCCCCAGGGGCTTTTCCTCAGCTTGCCAGGCAGGAATGGCTGCCAGGAGCCTCAGAGTTGGACAGACAACGGGACAGAGCTGAGGGGGTGCATTCCACAGGCACCAGCTGTGGGATCTCCATGTGCAATCAGGATGTGGCCGGTGCCAGAGGCTGGGACAGAGCTTTGCTTTCCCAAATTTGCCTTGTTCTTATAAAAATGAAAAGGAACTGAGACAGATTCACCTCCAGTGGCTCTGGGGGACTGAGGGCTCCAGCTGGGGCCTTCCCTGAGGCATTCCTAGGATTGGAGTGTGCCATGGCCCCTCGTTCCTTGCAGTTCCCCTTTCTCCAAAGAGGGAATTCCCGCTGGGAATGAGCCCTGGAAACTGTCAGCAAGGAAGGGCACACGGTGTCACACACCCTCCTGTGGGGGGCAACGCTGGGAATTCACTGGGGGTTGGAGGTTGGAAATCCACGTGGATTTCTTAACATTCCTGGTTTTTCTTGGTCCATGCACACCCCTTTCTGCATTCCTGGGGAGGGATGTGGCTGTGAGCTGGGATGGAGGGGATGGGGGGACAGAGGGGTGCACTGGGTGGAAAATGGGACTGCAGGAATCAGTGTGAAGCTCTGGGATGGGAATGTGGGGCCCTGGAGCTTCATCCTGGGCTGACAATTTTGGGGGGGCCCTGAATTGGAATGGGGTGTGTCCCGTCCGTGTCCAGGATGGGGGGAGTGCCCCACAGGGAAAATGGGGACTGACAGGAATTTCGGGGTGTGGCCGGTGCCAGGCAGGCACGGGGTCATGGGGCAGGAGGGCTCTGCCCTCGCCATTCCCGGGTTAATGATTTCCAAGGAATCCTCGAGCGTCTCCCTGTGCAGAGCCCACGGCCCAGGCTTTGCCCAGCGGGGTAAGAGAAGGGGAAGCTCAGCTCGGGCCCTCGGGGGCCGATTTCCTGCTGCTGGGACGGGTGCGGGAGAACCACGAGTCTCCTCCCAGGGCTGGACCGGGGCCAACATCCCGGTTCCCAGCCTGCCGTGCCGCACGGAGCGGGGTGCACGCAGCACCGGGGGGCTCGGAGCCCCTGGATCCCCACCCTGCTCCGGCTCCAGGGTTGGGAGGAGGAGGATAAGGAGCGGGGGGCAGTGGGTGCTGGGAATGGCGGGGCTGGGAGACACAGGGAAAAGGGGTGTCCTGGCTGCCGGGTGAGTTTTGGAGCAGGGGTGTGGGATCAGAGGGTGAAGAAGGGAGGGGATGGGGACAGGGAAGCAGAGGATGGGGATCATGGAAGGTGGGGACCAGGGAAGGAAGGGACAAGGACCAGGAACAAAGGTACAGGGACCATGAGGGAATGGGGACGTGAGAAAGAGGGATAGGGACATGGGAAGGAGGGATAGGGACATGGGAAAGAGGGATGCCAGCAGAACTATCTGGACCATGAACCCCATCCTGGGGGTCTCCCGTGAGGATCCCTGGGGACAGGCCGCCGCCACCAGCCCCTCCTGGGCGTGGCAATCCCAGTGGGACGCTCAGGGTGATTCCCATTCCCAGGTGCGCCATGGTGGAGGTGACGGTGACGCCGCAGTCCTCACTGGCCGACCGGCCGGTGCAGATCCGCGTGCGGGGACTGTCCCCATCCCAACTTGTCACGCTCCGGGCATGGCTGAAGGACGAGCAGGGAGAGTGCTTCCAATCCCGCGCCTTCTTCCGCGCTGATGGAGCGGGAGAGGTGGATCCCGGGCTCCATGCCGCCCTGGGGGGCAGCTACTCCGGGGTCTGGCCCATGGGGCTCCTGTGGTTCCTGCAGCCCGATACGCTGTTCCGCCGGCTGGTGAAGCGGGATGTGGCCGGCAGCCCCT
>NW_005054416.1:2464870-2469877 GCF_000277835.1 Geospiza fortis | reverse complement strand
CTGGAAGTGTTGGACGGGCTCAGCCTGGGCATGGATCCGCGGGAGCAGCCGCTGGCATCCTGCGAGGCCGAGCGCTGGTACGTGGGCCCCGGCGTGCAGCGGGTGCCCATCCGTGAGGGAAGGGTCCGTGGCGCCCTGTTCCTGCCTCCTGGTGAGCACTGGGCAGCGGGGAATACCGGGATGTCAAACCTAGGGAGCAGGGAATTCCGAGATATCAAACCTGGGGACTGGCAGGGTACTTGTTCTTGGGAGACCTTCAGTGCCCAGCCTTGGGCCCCCTGGGATACCCAGCCAGCATTCCCTTGGGATACTGAACCTTGGGATCCTAGGGATACCAAACATCAGGACCCCTGGGAAACAGCACTGGGAGTCCTGGGATGCTGAACCATAAGATTCCTGGGTTGTCCAGCCCTGGAAGCCCTGGGCTAGCAAACCTTGGGACCCCTGGGATGCCCAAAGTTGGGATTCCTGGGTTGTCCAGCCTTGGAGTTCTTGAGATATCAAACCTTAGGATCTTGGAATGCCCAACCTCGGGACCCCCAGGATACAACTTTGGGATTCCTGGGTTGTCCAGCCTTGGGATCCTTGAGATATCAAACCTTAGGATCTTGGGACCCCCAGGATACTGGACCTTGTGCCCCCTGGGATGCCCAGCCATGGAACCTCCAGGATGCAGGACAGCACGGGTGGCTCCCCATCCCTGACATTCTCCTTGTCTTCCCACAGGTCCAGGCCCCTTCCCCGGAGTCATCGACCTGTTTGGGGGTGCGGGGGGCCTGATTGAATTCCGGGCAGGGCTCTTGGCCAGCCGGGGCTTTGCCGTGCTGGCCCTCGCCTTCTTCGCCTACGACGACCTGCCCCGAGTCCTGGCGCAGCTGGACCTGGAATATTTCGAGGAAGCGGCAGAGCTGCTCCTCCAGCACCCCAAGGTGAGTCCTGGCGTGTGGAGAAAGGCACCTGTCAGCCAGGATGTGCTTGGGGGCAACCGGACATCCAGATGACCAGGAATTGTCCTGGGGGCCAGGAATGTCCTGGGGACATCCTCATCCTGGTGAGCAAGATGTCCAGATGGCCAAGGGTAGTGTCCCAGGGTTGTTCCGAGCACCAGGAATGTCCCAGGGACTGGAGGATGCCCTTGTCCTGGCACCCAGGGATGTCCCAGTAAATGTATTATCCCTGTGTATTATGCCAGCTGGCTCCATTTCCTCTTCCTTCAGGTCCGAGGCCCCGGCCTGGGCGTGGTGGGCGTCTCCAAAGGCGCGGAGGTGGCCTTGGCCATGGCCACCTTCCTGCCACAGGTGGTGGCCACGGTGTGGATCAACGGCACGAGCTTCCTGTACGGAAACCCGCTGCTCTACAAGGAGCTGCGCATCCCTGCCATCCCCTACCACACCGAGCGCGTCCTGTTCACCGAGGTGGGAGCCATGGACAACTCGGCCATCTTCGACGACCCCCGGGACGCCGCCCACCGCGCCTCGGCCATCCCGGTGGAGAGGATCCGGGGAAAGGTGCTGTTTGTGGTGGGGGAGGCCGACCGCAGCTTCAACAGCAAGCTCTTTGCCGAGCTGGCCCTGGCGCGGATGCCGCCGGAGAGCGGCCGGATCCTGTCCTACCCCGGCGCTGGGCACCTGATCGAGCCCCCCGGGTCCCCCCTGTGCAGCAACTCCGCCATCCGCGGCACTCCCAAGCCGGTGGCGTGGGGGGGAGAGCCCCAGCCCCACGCCCGGGCCCAGGAAGATTCCTGGCAGGAGATCCTGCAGTTCTTGGAGCTCCATCTGGGGTCGGTTGCTGCCATGAAGCTGTGAGGGGTGGGAAAAAAGGGGGTGGTGGTCACCGGGATTGTCACTGCGGGGAATAAAGTGTCACCACCGGTAGCTGCTGCCTGTGCTCCTGGGGGATGATCTGTGGGACAAAGGTTGGACACAGATTTAGGAGATTTGTTGGAGATGATTGGGAGATGCATCAGATGTATGTTGGATATACATCAGATATATGTAGGATGTATACTGGACATGTGGGATAGATACATTGGATATATATTAGCTATATATTGGACATATGTATAGGATATCTGTTGGATACATATGGAATATCTATAGGATACAGAACAGACAGTTCAGACATATTGGACATATATTAGACATATATAAAACATATAGTAGACATATATATATATGTATAGGATATATATGGGGCACATATAGAACACGTATTGGCCACATATCAGCCCAGCTGTGGCTCTGGGGTCACCCTGCTCTCTCTGCAGCTGCCCTCACTTCCAGAGGAGGTTTGAGGGAATCACATCCAGCCCCTGGCTCCTCTGTCCGAGATCCCTGTGCTCCTGGGAGCTGGCGTGATCCCATCCCCACACCCAGGGCATAGGACAGGGAGTGGCTGTGACCCTCACTCTGGGAAGGGTGGGGAGGAGTGATGCGGTGTAATCTGCAGTAAAGATAAATCCCAGAAGGGAAACTTGGGGAAAGGTAGGCACAGGGAATGCACATGGAGGACTTTGGATTCCCTGTGGCACTGCCAGCAGGGCGCAGCAGGGATTTGGGGTAACTGGCTGATTTCCAATCCCTCAGGAGTCACTGTGGCCATGCCACTGTGTCCCCTGGTCCCATGGCTATTCCAGGAGTGGAGTGTTCAGATGTCACCACTGTCCCCAGTAGCTCTATGGAGGTGGGCACTCACCAGCCTTCTCCTTTCCCCCTGGATAACTTGATCCAGCTGGGCATCCTGCCTGGCACCAGTTCCATTCCCTGTTCTCTGGGACAGCCTCCAAGTGTGGGATAAGCTCGGTTTGTCCCTGGTCACCGTGACACAGCCACAGGAGGTGACCACAGGGCTGGGGCACTGAGGTCACCGGTGGCAGGGGAGCGAGGAGCCCTGGGCAGAGCTCATCCCACGGGATCAGCTGATCCTGATCCCCCCCCGCATCCCAGCCATCCGGATATAAATCCACACCACAGAGCCCTGTGCTCCGTCCGTGTCACCGCCATGGGACGGAGCTGCTCCTTCCTCCTGCTCCTCTTCCTCCTGTCCCCGTGGCCCAGAGGCACCGTGGCACTCCTGCAGTACCGCCATGACTGTGGAGAGCTGGGAATGCAGCTCCTGGTCTTCCCGCCCCATGGCCGCACTGTTCGCTTCAAGGTTCTGGGTGAGTGGGGGGCTCCCTGGATCCCCTTGGGGTGCTGGATTTCTCTGGGATTCCCCTCAGTCCCGGAGTGTTCCATGGTGATGGTGTCCCAATGGGATGAGCCCAATGGCTTGGATGAGCTGTTGCTGCTGCCCAGGGGGTTTCCATGCACATGGATGTGTCACATCCCTGTGTCCATGGTGTCCCCCCAGACGAGTTTGGCTCCCGCTTTGACGTGGCCAACTGCTCCATCTGCCTCCACTGGCTGAATTCCAGGGAGGACGGCTCTATCATCTTCTCCTCTGGCTACAAGGGCTGCCACGTCCTGTTCAAGGTGACGCTCCCGTCCCCTCCGCGATCCCCTCCAGCAGGATGGGGGTGACTGTCCCTCGTGTCCCCCCCTTCAGGAGAACCGCTACGTCCTGCGGGTGCAGCTGGAGGAGCTGCTGTCCAGCGGGATCCCCGTCACCTCCTACGAGGTCAACATGACCTGCCCCAAGCCAGATGGCTCTGAGATGCTCCCAGATGGAACCTGGGAGCAGACCCGGGACGGTGGAATGGTGTTCTCCCACACCGGCCTGCACCAGGTCTCGGAGTCCTCCCTCACCCTCACGGGATCCCACTTCTCATCCCAAGATCACGTGGAGCAGGTTCACAGCGTGGGACGGTACCAGCCCAGCTCAGTGCTTCCCGGGACCCAGCACCATTCCAGTCCAGCCCACTCGGGGCTTCTGTCCCAGCCTGGTGGGGTTCATCCTGTCAACCAGATCCAGGGAAGCTTCTTCCACCCAGCAGTGCAGTCCCCCCAGCCTGGGGGCCAGAGCCAGCCAGGGTTCCTCCGCCCGGTGCTCGTATCCCAAAACCATCCCAGTTTGGGGCATCACGGGGCGCAGACCCAGCCAGGGCACCTGCGTCCAGGGTCTGTATCCCAAAACCAGCCTGGGATGATGCATTCCATGGGTCAGAACCAACCAGGGATTCGTCCAGGGTCTGTATTCCACAACCAGCCTGGCACGGTGCATCATGGGGGTCAAAACCAACCAGGGATTCGCCCGGGATCTGTATCCCAAAACCAGCCTGGGATGATGCATTCTGTGGGTCAGAACCAACCAGGGATTCGCCCAGGGTCTGTATCCCAAAACCAGCCTGGGATGATGCATTCTGTGGGTCAGAACCAACCAGGGATTCGCCCAGGATCTGTATCCCAAAACCAGCCTGGGATTCGTCCAGGGTCTGCATCCCAAAACCAGCCTGGGATTCGTCCAGGGTCTGCATCCCAAAACCAGCCTGGGATTCGTCCAGGGTCTGCATCCCAAAACCAGCCTGGGATTCGTCCAGGGTCTGCATCCCACAACCAACTAGGGATGATGCATCATGGGGGTCAAAACCAACCAGGGATTCGCCCAGGATCTGGATCCCAAAATCATCCTGGGGGTCAAAACCAACCAGGGATTCGCCCAGGGTCTGTATCCTACAACCAGCCTGGCTTGACCTCCACTGGTGCCCAGACCCCGGCAGGATTCCTGTACCCGGGAGCTCAGCCCCTAAACCAGCCAGGAATATCTCGTCCCAACCACCCCTCCAACTCCCAGACTGGGCTCCCAGGCCACGCTGGGCTGCTCCATCCCGGCGCAGCTTTGGTGCACCCAGGACTCTCATCCTGGCCAGGTTTCTTCAGCCCTGGACTCCAGGCTGAGCCCCAGCCAGGCCTGGGAGGCCCTGGGCTGCAGACCCAGCCTGGATTGCTGCATCCTGGGATTCACACCCAGCCCAGCCTGCTGCAGCCCACAGCGCTCTTCTACCCCTCGCCAGGGGCAGGTAAGGCAGGAAGATGGGATGCTGGGACAAAGGGAAACGGCTTCAAGGTG
>NW_005054416.1:2463098-2464829 GCF_000277835.1 Geospiza fortis | reverse complement strand
CCCCTCTCTGCTTCCCCGCAGGAACGCAGCTGACCCAGGAGCAGTGCCAGGTGCCGGTGGGCCGCATGCCGTGCGTGGCTCCGCAGGGACGGGATGCATGCCTGCAGGCGGGATGCTGCTACGATGACATGGACCGCACCACGCCCTGCTATTATGGGAATACGGGTAGGACAACTGCAGGGCACATCCCAAAATCCCTCCCCAGCGCCGGGAGAGGGTGCTCAGAGTGACGGAGCCTCTCCGTGCTGTCGCAGCCACCGTGCAGTGCCTGCTGGAGGGACACTTTGTCCTGGTGGTGCCGCGGGGAATGGTGGCCCTGCCGTACAACCTGGACAGCGTGCGGCTGGCCAGTGGCCAGGCAGGATGTGAGCCCCGCCACGTGTCCGAGGCCTTCGTCATGTTCCGCTTCCCGGTCACCCACTGCGGCACCACCGTCCAGGTAGGGCGGGAAAACCCTGGAGAACCCCCAGGTGGGCATGGCGGGGTCACTCCATGGTAGAAGTGCCCCCAGGATGCTGCCAGTCCCTCCAAAACTCAAAACTTCAGGATAAAGGACTCACCCACATGCTGCCTCCTGCCTCAAATCCCGATCCGTGCATCCCCAAGGACGTTTCCCATTCCGGTGTTCCCTGCACAGGTGATCGAGGACATGCTGGTCTATGAGAACCAGCTGATCTCCACCATCGATGTCCAGGGATCCCCCCGTGGCTCCGTCACTCGGGACAGCGTCTACATGTAAGGGAAGAGGGTGGAAAAATCGAGGCAGAGAGCCTGGATTCCCCCTTGGATCCAACCATCCCTCCCTCCTGCCATGCCCCTGGTGGTGTCCCCACAACTTGGGCTGAGGGGGCTGATGGAGGATTTGGGAGCCTCCCACCTTTCTCTCCCTCTTTTCCCCAGTCTCCGAGCTCGGTGCATCTACAACTCCAGCGACCTCCTTCCCTTGGGAGTGGAGGTGGCCGTGCCCCCCACAGCCACCCCCCTGGCCATGCTGGGCCCGCTGGGGCTCCAGCTGCGCATTGCCACCGGTGAGTGCTCCCTGTCCCGCTCCCCATCCCGCTCCCCATCCCGCTCAACCCCTCCCAACATTCCCACAGATGAATCCTACAGCTCCTACCACGCTGTGGGTGACTTCCCCCTGGTGAGGGTGCTCCGGGACCCCATTTACGTGGAAGTCCGGCTGCTCCAGAAGACGGATCCCAATTTGGTGCTGGTGCTGCACCACTGCTGGGCCTCCCCTGGCTCCCACGCCACATCCCAGCCCCAGTGGCCCATCCTGGTGGAAGGGTGAGTGGAAAAGGATGGGAAGATGGAAGTGAGGGGGTCACTCTGCTGACAGTGTCCGTGTTTCCTGCCCAGGTGTCCCTTCCAAGGGGACAACTACAGGACACGGCTGATTCCGATGGGTCCGGCCTCTCCGGAGCTGCCCTTCCCAAGCCACTACCAGCGCTTTGTCATCTCAACCTTCGCCTTTGTGGAGCCCCCTGGAATGGCTGTGCTGCAGGGGGAGGTGAGGGGGATCCCCCTGAATCCACATGTTGGGAATCTCTCATCCCAACACCCCCAGACCCACCCCAGCACTGAGCTCACTTTCAGCTGCCCACAGTCCTTCCCTGTTGGGAAGCTCACGCTGCTTTTGGGAGGTTCCTCAAGGCTTGGGGATGCTTTTTTGGGAGTCTCTTCAGGCTCGGGGACCCTTTGTGGGGATCCCCAGGTGAGGCTGGCATTCCT
>NW_005054416.1:2458894-2463060 GCF_000277835.1 Geospiza fortis | reverse complement strand
AGCCCCAGCCCTGCCGGCCCTCCTGCCAGCTGGGAGTGCCCTCACGTGAGTCTGGGAGCCTCCAGGGATTTGGGAAGGCCTCTGCCTGTCCCCCTCTTCCCAAACCAACCTGCTGCTCCCCACAGGAGTGCGGAGGTCTCCGGGGGATAGGAGCACAGGTGACAGCATGGGCACAGTCACATCCCAAGGATGCCTTGTCTTTCCTGAGGCTCCCAAGAGAGGGGGAACTCAGCAGAGAGGTTGAGGGGTGAGTGCCTTCTGCTCCCTAAAAACCCCTTCATCCCAAACACCCCTTCATCCCTCTGAATTATCTCCTCCCCCTCTTCCTCCTCCCAGCTCCAGCCTCTACCTGGATGCTGTTGGATGTCTCTGGGAAAGCTGGAAAAATAAAACCAGTGCAAAACACGGCTCTAAGGGTGGTTTGTCCTTTGGAGGGGAGGAAAGAGGTTCCCTCACCCCCATTCCCAAGTTGGCAGCAGCCACAGATCCCCCAAATCCCACCCTGCTACACCCCAGCCCTTCACAGGAGCCTTTTCCAGCTGGGATGACAGGGAATAATTCTTTATTTCCATACTGAAACTAAGTAACTGCTTACAAAACTGCACAGTCCTCCCTCCCCTCCCTCCCTCCTTCAACATATCCCGCCCTCTAATTTCCACCAGCACCGGGATTGGGGTTTTTTGTCAAACCAGTTACAAGCAGAAAACAATCTAAAGGCAGAAAACACACAGAATTGGGAAAAAAACTAAACAATAAATCCATGGAGCACGGGGAAGGCAATGTCTGACTTCCCTTACACCAACAGCTACAACAGGGGAGCTTGATAATCCCACCTGGATAATCCCTCATGGATTAATCCCACCCACCTCCCACCCCAAATCCCAAAAAACCCCAGCCCCACTTCCAGGGCTACAGGCTGTAGAACTTGAGGCTCCGGTCCATGCCTGTGGAAGCGATGAACTTGGCATGGTGGCCAAAGGCCACTCCTGTGGTCAGACCACTGTGCTCTGGGGACAGAAAACAATCCATGGTCACAATTTCGAGTGGATTTGTCCCATTCCCACCCCAGCCACTTCCATGATTCCCAGAACCCCTCACCTGTGAAGTGGAGGATCTCTGTCCACTGCTTGCAGATGTAGATCTGGACATCAGTCCCGCCCAGCGCCAGGTAGGTCCCGCTCTGGTCGAAAATCAGGGATTTCACCTGCGTAAAAGAACCACAAGAAGGCACTGAAAAAGCTCCCAAAAAAGGCTTTTCTGGGATGCCACAACCCCTGGAGCAGAGAGGGACATCACACACCTCAAAGTTGTTATCCAGCTGCAACGTCTTGAAGTTCTTGAGCTTCCTCAAATCCCAGAGCTTGACGGAGGAGTCGTCGGCTGCCGTGGCCAGGGAGTATCCGTTCTCGGAGAAGGCGATGCTGGTGATGGGGCCCGAGTGTCCCGGGAAGTTGGCCACGTTGGTGCGTTCCTGGGGACAAGGCGGGCACAGGGAATCACAGCGCTGGGATGTGGCATCGTTCCCAACCGACCTGTGCGGTCACGGCGTCACCAGCGGCTGCTCTGCAGCTGTAACCTTGGGATTTTTGAAGAAACCTCCAAAAACATTCCTCAAAGTCCTGCTCCTTGGACTGATCCCCAAACCAAGCTCAGACAGCCCCAAACCCCTGTTCCCGCACATTCCCATCAGCCCTCACCTTCAGATCCCAGATCTTGATTTGGGAGTCCATCGTTCCCGTCCCAAAAATGAGCCCGTCCGGGTGGAACTGGGCACAGGTGAGAGCTGTGGAGAAAGCAGGAGAATCAGAGGGCTGGGAAAACTCCCAAGAGGGTTGGGAAGATTTGGAAGGTTGGGAAGGCTCACAAGGGTTGAGGAGACTCAGAGGCTTGGGAAGATACAGAGAGTTGGGAACATTTTGAGAGTTGGGAACACTCAAGAAGGTTGATGAGACTGGAAGGGTTGGGAAGACTCAGGAAGGTTGGGAAGGCTACCAAGATCCCTCCAAAGGAGTTCCCATGAACTCCAGGAGCCAAGGGATGCCAAAAATGGGGATAATCGACTCCAAGGCTTACCACATCCAGAGCTCTCATCCGTCACCTTGGTGAGGACACGGCCGGTCTGGATATCCGAGAAAGCCCAGTACTGGGAGAGAGGAAGAATGTTGGACACGGGAGGGGCGGGAAGCAAAAGTGGGAGCTGTGGGATGGGGAGGGATTCACCTGGTCATCCGAGGAGCTGAGCAGGTAATCACCCGTGGCATGGAGGCTGAGCCCGGTCACGGAGCCCTCGTGGGCACGGACCACCTGGACACAGGAGGCGTTGGGAACGGACCAGATCCGGATCGTGGCGTCGGGAGAAGCCGAGAACACCAAATCCTGCACAAGGACAACACCAGAAGGTTCACATGGGAGGAATTCACCTATCCAAGGGCTCCCAGCAGAAGATTCCAGCAGAGGAAGGTCCTGATATCCAGACTTGAGGCATCCTGGGAGCGAGGAAAGAGCCAGACGCACCTGGGATGGGTGGAAGACGACGCTGGTGACTTTCTTGGTGTGGCCCTTGAGCGTGGCCAGGATCTGCTCCGAGCTCTTGTCGAACACGATGACGTTTTTGTCGGCTCCACCTGGAAAACCAAGTGGGAAGCGCTGGGATGGGAGTGTGGGGCCAACCAACCCCAAATCCACCTGCCTTATGTCCCTTGTCCCCCTTCAAACTCCCAAAAACACAGAGAAAGAGAGATCCACTCCCAGGTGGGAACCCCCCAGGAAAGCTCCCTTACCAGTGAGGATCTTGTTGGTGTCGGAAGGACACAGATCCAAGGCAAGAATTCCTGGGATGCTGGCACTGTGCAGCCCCTATGTGAGGGAGGAGAACCCCAAATTACTGCCACAAGCAGCAAAACCCTCCCAGAAGTAACCAAGAAGCGATTCCCAGCTCCATGTGGGAGCTTCCCTGTCCTTTCCCATCCCAGCACTCACCACGTGTGAGGCCACCTGCCGGTACTTGCTGAGCTCCTCTGGCTTCACCAGCTCCTCTGGGACTGTCTTGCCTCTCTGGAAAAATCAGGGATAAACAACAGCTTTGGCTGGAGCACAGCAGATCCCAGCTCCCTCCAAATCCATGGGTAAGGCCACTCACCTTCTTACGCTCCGTGGTCAGCACCGTGGCCTTGTCTTGGAGCTGGAAAACAAGAGGAGGGTGGGCACAGCCTGGGAATTCTGCGATGGGGAGATGGAGAGGGGAACACGTGGAACACTGCCCCTACCTTCTGGATGATCTCCGGGGTCATTCCCGCCAGCTCTCCCAGATCCATGGCCTCGCCAGCGCCCTGTGCGGCACAGAGAGAAGGGACATGCAGAGAGGGAATTCGGGAGCAATGAGTGGGAAAAGGGTTGGGAATGAGCGGGAAAAGGGCCAGGATGGGGAGCAGGGACTCACGGCCACGTTGGGCTGCGCTGACGGCACCGCCTGGGGCACGATGAGCCCAGCTTGAGGCTTCAGTGTGGCCAGAGCTGCAAAAGCACAACAGGTTTAGAGGAAAACGGGGATAAAGCACTTCCCAGCGCCCCTTCCCGGGAACGCCACGTGCGGGAACGCCACGCGTGCGTGTCACCTTCTCTGGCGGCAGTGACCTCCTTGGTGAGGCGGGCGATGACCCGGCAGGCGGCGTCGTGCTGGTACAGGGCGTGGGACAGCTCCTGGCGCGTGGTCTGCAGCTGCTGGGATCGGCCCGGCCCCGGCAGCCCCCCGGCGCTCACTCACCCACTCGTCCTGCAGGGCTTTCAGGATGGCCGGGATGCTGGTGGCCGAGGGCGGCTTGGGCCGGATTGGGTGGGCGACTGGAAAAAAGATGGACGGATCTTTCCTGATATCCCTATGGATGGCCGCACTCCCATCCATTTCCTTCCCCATTTCACCATCCCTCTTTTATCCCACTCCTTCCCGGCCTCCACAGCTGAATTTGGCACCTCAAACCCCAGAACACCTCGGGCACCGCCATTCCCGCCCCCGGGAGAGCCGCTTTTCCCGGGAGACCCTTTCCCGTGCCCGGTCCCGGCACCTTTGATGTCGATGAGCTGCTCCTCGGACAGCGGCTGGGTGTTGACAGGGTCGGTGCCGTTCTCCGCGATGTATTTCTCGATCAGCCGCCGCTCGTACACGTGGG
>NW_005054416.1:2455585-2457695 GCF_000277835.1 Geospiza fortis | reverse complement strand
TGGCAGTGGTGGCAGTGTCCCATCCCGGAGCACCCCGCTCCCTCCTTTGGGAAGGGGTGCCCCCCCTTCCCAGCCAGGCCCGGTGCCCTTGGCTGTGTCCCGCTGACTCTGGTCGATCCCAAAAATAGCCGGGACACCCAGGCCTGTGCTGAGGGGGGGCATGGAACTGGGCTGTGGGGCCTCCAGCCTCCCCTCCTGCTTGGGGCACCCCAAAAACAGCAAGTGAACCCCAAAACCAGCAGGGTTTCCCCCTCCCAGCACCCCCACATGTCTCATTCCCCACAGATCCCGGGTTCCAGGATGGAGAGTGCCGTGGGGCGCCGGGCCCTGCTGGCCCTGCTGCTGTGGATCCCATTCCTCATGGGATCGGCGGGGGACGGAGCCAAGGATGGCCAGGAGGGATTCCGGGGACACGCCACCACCTCCGATGACTTCTTGCTCCGGCTGGGAAGATCCACTTGGGACACCCTGGAAAGCTGGGTGGGACACCAGCCCCTGCGGATGGTGGCAGAGGTGGGATCCCCATTCCCAAACCTTGCCTGGAGCTCCTTGTGCGGGGGCACAGGACATTTTCCCACTCCCTTATCCCCATCTTTCCCCACAGAGCCTCTCCACCACCCTCTGGATCGTTTCCTCTGGGATCTCAGCAGCCCTGAGCACGCTCTGTGCGATCCTGGGGGATCTCCTGGCCGCCTCCAGCATCAATGGTGAGTGGGGCTCTCCCCGTGGGACGGCTCCTGCCACCATTCCTGGTGCCACCGCTGACTCCCAGGTCCCATTCCCAGGCCACCGGCTGGTCCGAGCGGCGGCGCTGGCTCCCGGGGAAGTGCAGAGGGTCCTCCTGTGGGCCGTGGCCGCCCTGGTGGGATCCTGGGTGCTAGCCCGGCTCCGAGGGCTGCTGCTCCCGCTGCTCCGTGGCGTGAAGCTTTTCTTCTTCCTGGGAGCCTTCCTGCACGTGGCCGCTTCCCAGGAGAGCCCCACGGTGCAGGCGGGAATGCTGCTGGGCCTGTGGCTGCTCTACACCTTCCTGGGCAGCCTGGTGGCGTCCCCAGATCCCAGCGCCCGGCTGGATGCGGCCGTGAAGAGCCTGGAGTGGAAGGTGGAGGAGCTGCGGCGGCGCCAGAAGTTCGGGGGGCCCCGGAACCGGGAGGATTGAGCCCCCCTGAAGCTTCCCCAAAGCTTGGCTCCACCATCCCAAGCATCCCAAGCATGTGTCCCCCCGCTCTGCTGAGCCCCCTGCACCCCACCTCTGCTTCCCGGTTCTCCCAGGGGTCCTGGGGGCCCCCCATCCCTCTGGGAGCACCCCAAAATGGGGGCTGTGCCTTGCCACACGTGCCAAAAGTGCCTTCACCCCAAAAGCCCCCACATGCCCCAAGAGTGGGAGAAGAGCTCCCACATTCCCTGCTCGCCGGGGATGTTGGCCCAGCCCAGCCGGCTTGGGGTGCAGAGGGGATCCCATTCCCCGTCCCGGGGGCTCTGCTTGTTTTGGGGTCCCCTCACTGTCAGGTGTTGGGTTTTAAGCTGCTTTTTAAACGGTTTTGATAATGTGGTTTGGAATAAAGACAGATTTATCCGGCCTGGCCCTGCTGTTTTCCCAGGAGACGGGGGTCAGGCTCAAACTGGCCCTGCAGTCCATTCAGGGTGGGAAGGGAGGAGGAGGAAGATGAGGAGGGTGGTTTATCCATGCTAGGATCCCACCGCCCTCCAGCTGTTCCTGCTGTGCTTCCCGCTCGCTCCATGCCCCTCGCTATGGATGTCCTTGTCCTTCCCATGTCCCCAGTGTCCCCGGTGGAACAGGGAAAGATGGATGGCAGCTGGGGGAAGAATTCCCACCCTCCTGCTCTGCTCCGGGGGTCTCCGTGTAGCCTGGGGTGTCCGGTGCTGGATGGGGATGGGAATGGGATGAGGATTGGGATGGGGAAGAGGATGAAGAGTAGAGATGGGGATGGGTTATGGGATGAGGGTCGGGATGGGGAGCAGGGATGGTAATGGGGAATGGGGTGAGGGTGAGAATGGGGAGCAGGGCTGGGAATGGGGAGCAGGAGGGGGAGCAGGGCTGGGAATGGGGAGTGGGATGGGATGTGGCTCGGGCTGTGGAGCAGGAGCCGGA
>NW_005054416.1:2454523-2455191 GCF_000277835.1 Geospiza fortis | reverse complement strand
CCGCGGGGATCCGTGCCCCCTCCACCGCCTGGGATCCCGAGGGGGTCACCCGGGGAACGTGGGATCCGCGGGGATCTCGAGGGGGGAGTCTCCTCCCGACCCCCGCGGGAACCCGCCGCCCGAGGGACCCCCGTCCCCCCGGATCCCGGGATCTGCCTGGCCTCTCTCCCCGCACGCCTGATCCCCTGGGTGGGATCAATTCCCGGCCGTGAGGAAGCCCAGCCCGGGCATCCAGGTGGGATCTGCTCCCTGTGGTGAGGGATCCCTTTGATCAGGGCACCATGAGCCTGGATCCCACCCTGCAGGACACGGTTCCAACCCTTTCCTCAGTGGGAATGCATTCCCACGGGGAACAGCCAGGACTGGGGGAACCGAGTGGCCCCCCAGTCCTGATGCAGGGATGGGACAACCCCGGGATGGGGCAACCATGGCAGGGGTGACCTCAGAATGTGGTGGCCCAGGCAAGGAGTCACTCTGTGCTGCCACAAAGGTGGGCACAAAGACCCCCAGCTGCACACCCCATTCCCACTGTGTCCCTGTGGGATGTGACACATCCTTGTCCCTGCAGTGAGGGGTGATGGGGAGCCCCCAGATCCCATGTTCCTGCCGGCGGAGCTGGAGGTCCTTGGGGTGCCTGAATCCTACCGGCTGCAGAGGGTGGATCAGGA
>NW_005054416.1:2450530-2454499 GCF_000277835.1 Geospiza fortis | reverse complement strand
TCCGAGACTTCCCTGCTGCTCCGTGCTGGGTCCCAGCCCCTGTTCCAGGCCACCTAC
This sequence comes from Geospiza fortis, assembly GCF_000277835.1. Lineage (NCBI taxonomy): Eukaryota > Metazoa > Chordata > Aves > Passeriformes > Thraupidae > Geospiza > Geospiza fortis. Next base: position 2,454,442 of record NW_005054416.1, on the reverse strand, counting down.
CCCCCGTTCAGCATCCGCCAGGTAACCGTGGGTCCTGTGTCCCCGGGGCCACCCCAGGGTGTCCCGGTCCCCACCACCATTCTGCTGTCCTTACAGGAGGTGTCCATGGAGAGCCACCCCAGCTCGGCAGCTTGGGCCATCCGTGCCGTGTCCCTGGAGAGCTCTGTGTCCCCTGCTGAGCCCGTGGCCCGTGTCCTCTTCCACCTGCACGGGCCCGACTGGATGCCTGGGAAGCAGGATCATGCCGGGGCCCGGAATCATCCCAAGGACTGGGACCATCTTGGGCTCTGGGATCACCCTGAAGTCCGGGACCACCCTGGGGTCCGGGATCACCCCAGGAACTGGGATCACCCTGGAGATCGTGACCACCCCAGGGACCAGGACCACCCTGAGCAGCGGGACCACCATGGAGTCCGGGATCACCCCAAGGACCGGCACCACCCTGGGATCCACAATCACCCCAAGTACTGGGACCACCTCAAGGACCAGGACCACCATCAGCAGCAGGACCACCCTGGGAACTGGGATTCTTCAAGGGACTGGGATCACTCCAGGGCTCGGGATCTCCCCTGTGCCACCCTCCACGCTCACCACCGCGGGCGGGTGGCCCGGGGGACATGTCGCCTGCAGGTCAGTGCCACCCTGGGGACGCTGGGGACCCACCGCTCCCCCCCAGCCTAATCCCAGGACCCCCTCTCCCCTGCAGGCCCCACTGGGCGTGTGCGTGGTGGAGCTGGAGATCCCTCCACGCTGGTTCTCCCTGGGATCCCCCCATTCCCACCGGAGCCACCGGCGAGATTCCGAGCCCGTGGAGCCTCCGGAGCGCCCAGAGCCGGCTGAGCTGTACTACAGCGTGGGGGAGTGTGGGGGTCGGGAGCGGGAGGCTCCCAGATTCCTGGCAATGCTGGAGCTGCGGGCAGGAGAGCCGGAGCGGCGGCAGGAGGTGCGGCTGGACGAGAAGGTGCTGCTGCGTGTCCCCAGTGTCCCCCTGCGGCCCGGGCAGCACTTCACGGCCACCATCGCCCTGCGCCACAACTTCACCGCCGACAGCCTGACCCTGAGGTGAGAGCGGGGACAACGGGGACACTGTGGGACACTGTGCGACACTATGTGAAAGTGCGTGACAGTGTGTGACTGTGAGTGACACACTGTGACAGTGAGCGACACTGTGTGACAGTCTGTGACACTGTGTGGCAATTTGTGGCAGTATGTGAACGTCTGATACCACCACTGAGTGACATTGTACGACATTGTGCGACACTGTGTGGCTGTGAGTGACACTGTGTGACACTGGGTGAGTGTGGGTGACTCTGTGGGACACCGTCTGACACTGTGTGACACTGTTTTAACACTGTGTGACATTATGGGGTATTGTGTGACACCATGCGACACCAGCTGAGGCTGTGTGACACCATGTGCCCACAGGATCAAGGCCAAGAAGGGCCTGCAGGTGGTCTCTGCCCGTCCCACAATTCCCAGCACCTGGAGCGTGCACCTGGAGCGTTCCCGTGGTCCCAAGCACTCCACAGCCGTGGTGACATGCCGGCGGCTCGGAGACATCCCTGCCATCCCTGACAGCTCCAGGTAGGGAATATCCCAATCCCCCATCGCGGTGGGAATTGTGGGTTGTTCCACCCTGATCCTGGTGCGCTGCTGCAGGGTGTCTGAGCCGGCCGAGTTCCTGCACCTGGATGTGGCTGTGGAAAACGGGACGGGGGGGCTGGCGCTGGCACGGCCCCTCACATGGCAGGTGGAGTATCCCGGCCAGGATCCCGAGGCACAGAAGGACAAACTGGTCTGGGAAATCCAGGTGTCGGAGCGGGACATCCGTGCCCTCGTCCCGCTGGTGCAGGTGGGTGTTCCCATCCCATTCCAGCCCTCCATCCCACGGGAAGCACCCCCTCATCCCGCTGTGCTTCCAGGAGCTGGAGATCCTGAACACAGCGCCGCTGACTGGGGTGCCCCGCGTTATCCCGGTCAAACTGGTGGCTGTGGAAGCAGGGGGTGCAGTGTCCGAGCTCACGGATCCCGTCGGATGCGAATCCGCTGACAAGCAGGTGCTGCAGGTGAGTGCTGCTATCCCCTCGTTATCCCGCCTCACCCTGGGACATTCCCATGGAATTCCACGTGCCCTTGCAGGTGTCGGATTCCTGCGACCTGGTGTTCGTGGGGGGCAAGGAGAGCCGAGGGGCACGCGGGGCCCGCGTGGATTTCTGGGTGCGCCGGCTGCGGGCAGAGCTGAGCTTCTCCGTCTGGGCGCCGCTGCTCCCGCTCCGTGTCCAGCTGGGAGATCCCATCCTGGAGCAGCTCCGTGGCTGGAAACTGCCCGGGGGGCCTGACAGGTGAGGCCTACAGAATGGCATGGTGGGAAAAGGGGGAGATGGGAATGGGGCTGGGACCTGATGTGTGGGGATGCGTCAGTGAGCCCCCAACACACTCCTTTGTCCCGGGATTCTCATCACCCTGTTGTGGGATCTCTGTCACCCTGTCCTGCAATCCCTGTTCCCCTGCCCCTGGGGAACCCCTTGTCACCCCATCCTGGGACTCTCATCACCCTCTGTCCCGTGTCCCCAGTGCCGTGGTGGAGTCCGAGGACCCCGCAGAGGAGCCGGAGCGGCGGGCGCGGGGCTGCCGGCCCCAGTTCCAGCGCACGGGGCTCCGTGTCCTGGCACACTTTGTGGCACACCCCCTGGATGGTGGCCGTCACCTGTCCTACCTGCCCGGCCCTGAGTGGCTCCTGGATGTCACCCACCTGGTGGCTGCCCGCACCCGTGTCCAGGACCCCCGCGTGGCCTCACTGGAAGCGGGGGCTGTGGTGGTGGGCCGGGAGCCTGGAGTCACCTCCGTGGAGGTAAACAGGGGTTGTTTGTGGGAAATTTGGGGGATCCTGGGAAGATTAGGGGGTATGGGAAAATTGCAGGGATGGAGATGGGGGACTGGAAATGATCCCAGTGGGAGCTGGGCAGGATACAGGGAGGGAGGGAACTGAGGGGCTGGCCCAGGATGGGAAGAGGAAACAGTGGCCATGAGGAATGTTGGGGAACTCACAAGCTGCTTCCAGGTGCGCTCCCCACTCTCCGACTCCATCCTGGGGGAGCAGACGCTGGTGGTTTCTGAGGAGAAGGTGACAGTGACACAGCTCCCTGCCCAGGTGGTGGCTGGGCTCTCCTTGTCCCTGCGGACACAGCCGGATCATCCTGGCGTGGTCACCGCCACTGTCCTGGGGACACCCACGCTACGGGCCCTCAAGCAGGTGAGATGGGTGGGGGGTGACCCCAGCCCCTCGGTGTCCCCCAAACCTCTGCCATCCCGTTTGTCATCCCGCCAGGAAGCGACCCTGTCCATCTGGCTGTCCTTCTCCGACCACACGCTGGCCCCACTGGAGCTCTACAGGTGGCACGACGTGGCCTTGACCGTGACATCCCTCGACCGCGCCGTCGCCACCGTCAGGGGGTCCCCTGGGGTCCCCACTGCCCACCCGTGGGTGGTGGCCGAGGGGCCGGGCCGGGGGGCCCTGCTCCAGCTCAGCCTGCACCCCCCCGCCATGTCCGGGGAAGCGGTGACCGTGGGACAGAGGGACCCCGCGGGCGTGGGGCCAGCAGCCACCAAGCTCCAGGGGTCTTCCTCGGAGGAGGATGAGGAGGAGGAAGGCTACGGACGCAACCGTGCCGGCATGGAAGAGGAGGAGGAAGAGGAGGAGGAGATGGTGAAGGCCCCGGAGCGGGTGACTGACCTGGAAATCGGGATGTACGTGCTCCTGGGAGTCTTCTGCCTCGCCATCTTCATCTTCCTCGTCAACTGCATCTTCTTCGTGCTCCGCTACCAGCAGAAGGAGCTGCCCGAGCCGGGCGGGGCCCCCTCGGCCCCACAGCCCCACAACTGGGTCTGGCTGGGCACCGACCAGGAGGAGCT
>NW_005054416.1:2440953-2450446 GCF_000277835.1 Geospiza fortis | reverse complement strand
CACGTCCAGTCTATCCTGGTGGCCAGCGAGGACGACATCCGCTGGGTGTGCGAGGACATGGGGCTGCGGGATCCCGAGGAGCTCCGGAGCTACATGGAGAGGATCCGCGGCAGCTCCTGACCCCGAGGGGGCAAATCCCGGACCCCCCAATTCCCGGGCAAACCAGTAAGGGCCCGACCTCCTCCCCGTGCCGTGCTGGGGGGACACCGACCCCCTTCCCAGCGGGATGGGCCGGGGACCACTGGTGGCCTCCTGGGACCACCCCGAGGTGCCCACAGAGGGTGAGGGGGGAGTCTCCCAGCCCTGTCCTTACGGGGGCTGGATCCCGGCGGCACCGGGGAGGAATTTGGGATGCTCTTACTGCTTTGGGTCTCATTGCGACATGGTGTTCATAGTGGTGATGATGATGGTGGTGATGAATCCTGTGGTCTGATCCCGGGGAGGATCCTGTATCCCCCCCACCTTCACCCCGGCCACGCATCCGTTTTGTACACATTTTTTATCGGGAACGCCCGGGAAGGGGCTGCCAGGGGCTGGTATTTATGGAAAATTTTTAATTCTGATGTTGTTACAAAAATAAAGTATTTAAAAAAACCACTGGGATTCTCCTCCGTGCCGTCTCCTGTGATCCTGACGCCAAGTCCCACCCTGCCCCCATGGCAGTGCCAGGCTCCTGGGAATGGGCACATGCCCTTGACCTTGGTTCCATGTGGGAGCTGGTCACGGGATTGGATCCAGGGCTGGGCCTGGCTGTGGCCCAGCTGGGGTCACCTTGGGATAAGGGATCTCCTTCCTCCCTCTCCTGCCATCTTCCTCCTCCACCTTTCCAACCCCAACACCAGCATGTTCCCACCCTGACATTCCCAAATGTCCCCTCAGCACCTCCCTATATTAGTGGCCACGGGGATTCCCACTCTTCCAGCTTCCCAGTAAGTCCCAGCAATCCCAAGACACCTTGGGTAACAGCAGGAGATCCCCCATCCCATCACCCTGCTCCCAGCTTCTCCAAACTTCCCAAAACCCTGCTGAAATGGGGTGGCTGGAGTCCTGCCCCCCCTTCCCCGCATCCTGGGGCCCCAAGTGTTCAGCTGGATCCCAGCCCTCACCCACGGTGGGGATCAATGTCTCCTGGGATGCCCCACCTCCCACCCGTGGAAATTCCAGCCTTACCCCTCACCTAATATTCCTGGAGGGTCCTGGGGTGATCCTGCTTGTGCTGGAAGACGCTCAGGATGTGGAGCTGCAGGTAACATTGACTCCAAAAAACAGGGAGAAGAGGGGAATTCCTGGCTCTTCATCACCCCACAGATGCCCCACATCCTGGGAGGCCCCGAGTCCCCCAGTGCCACCACCCCAAATCCACGACCCGGAGGCACAAACGAGCTGTGCATCACGATGGCTCCACCAGATCTGTGTCCCCCGGGCTGGGAGCAGCAGACCCACGAGGCTCCCGTGCCCCGGAGGGTCTCTGGGCTCCCCAAAACCCTGTTTCCTCCCCGCCAGGGCAGGATGGAGCCACCCCATCACCCTCCTCCACCCCAGAGTACTGAGTCGGCTTCCTGCCCACCGCCACACTCCCGGAGCTGCCGGAGCGCGGGGGCACGGCCAAGCCACGTCCCCAGGCTGCTGAGAGAGGGGTCCCCCGAATCCCAGAGCCCTGAATCCCATGGGGCTGCCCCGCTGATGGGATGGGGGGGCTCTGCCTGCTCTTGGTGGCTCTCTCTGCTGTGGCACCTGCACGAGGTACGTCACCGTCCCCATCCTGGCCCTTGCTGTCACTCCCTTGGGACCTTGGGGCGGTGGAGCCACAGATTTGGGGGTCGGGGACCTGCCACCTCCCTGGGATGGGGAGCACTGGGGGTCCTGGGGGGTCCCCAACAGGGGTGTCAGTGGTGGAGGATGCTGCCCCTCAACACACTCGGAGGGAAAGGGATGCCCCGAAAGGGTATCCTAAGACTTGGGGGTTCTCCTAAGGGTTAATGTCCCCTTGGATCCCCAAAAAGCACCCTGGGAACCCCTGGAAGAGCACCCTAAGCCCCTGAAGGTGCTCTCAGAGACATTCCACCTACAATCCCTTGGGAACAGGGTGACACTCAGGGCCTGAAGCCCATCCTGTCTCTCATGTACCCTCTGGATGGTTTTGGGATGTGATACCACCTGTCCTCCCCACCCTGGCAGGATTTGGGATTGTTTGGCCGCCAAAATGTCTGCCAGCAGCTGCTTCGAGGCCTCCAATTGATCAGGAAACGGCCCCATCACCCCATTTCCGCCCTTCTCGCTCCTCTGTTCCCACCTGGAGCAGCTCATTCCCACCTTCTCCCCTCATCCCTGGCCTTTTCCTTGAACATTTTAACTCCAACCCACACTGCACCAGCTCTGGTGGCTCTTCCCAGGATTCCCACCCACGCAGCCCCTTGGATGCCTCACTTCTGGGGCTGAATCCTTCCCCCTGGAGGAGCCAAATGGGGCATTTTTAGGGATAACTGGATCATCCACTCACCTGTGGCTCTGGAATGGGTGTAGGCAGGTGGGTACGGGCAGGTCCAGCCCCTCTGTGTCTGCAGGGATGAAATAGAAGGCGGGAACAACACGGATGCAGGTTGACATCCCAAATTTCAGCTCTTCCACCACTGAGTTGTGTCCCAGTATTCCCATATTTAAGGCCAAATTCTCCCAGCAGATCCCACACCAGGATTTAGCCCTGAGAAACATCCTGGGGCACACAGGGATTGATCTTTGGGATGCAGCAGCTCCATGACCACTTTGCCAGAGCCCGGGGGGATTCCCACTGTGCCACTCACAGCTGGGAGAATCCTCTTGGCCACATTTTGGTGGGTGTGGGATGCATCCCTCCGAACTGGGAATCCTGGGGGGCTCAGCTCCTCATCCCTCTGTCCTTTCTCCCCACAGTCCCCACAGAAACGACGGAACCTCCCAACACTCCGGCAGGGAGCACCTTGGTGACACCGGGTGAGTGTGGGAGGGTGAGGCACATCCCCACACCCACTTTTCAGGATTCTGGGACGACGCCAGCTCACCCTTCCCGGCGCCTCTCCCAGCTCCCAGAGCGCTGCGGCTGGCGGGCGGCCGGAGGCCGCGCCGTGAGAGCCCCCGGCAACGCCACCTTCGGCCGCGGGCACGGCCCCATCCTCCGGGATGAGGTGGGATGCCAGGGACACGAGCAGGACCTCTGGGACTGCCCGGCCGTGCTGGAGCACGACTGCAGCCACAAGGAGGACGCCGGCGTGGTTTGCTCAGGTGGGTTTGGAACGTTCCGGAGCTGGGGGTGCGGGTGGCGCGCCCTCACCTCTGCGCTCTTCCCGCAGAGCACCAGGAGTGGCGGCTCTCCGGAGGCCGGGATGGGTGTGCAGGCAGGGTGGAGGTGTTTTTCCGAGGCACTTGGAGCACGGTGTGTAACAGCACGTGGTACGACACGGAGGCCACGGTGCTGTGCCGGGCGCTGGGATGCGGGGATGCGCTCCAGCGGCTGGCCTTCACACACACGCTCCCCGGGAAGATGACGTACATGTGCGGGATCCCGCAGCCCTCGCTGGCGCAGTGCCACTGGACCTTCAACAAATCCGCTCCCTGTTACCAATCCTGGGCCGCCGGGGTCATCTGCCACGGTACCGCATCCTTCCCGATGGGATCTGAGGCACGGCCTGGGTCCGGCTCTCTCCCAAGCATCCCATTTCTGTTCCTGCCCTTCCCAGGCTCCCAGGGTTTGGAGATGCCAGTGCCCACAGTGGCTGAGGTGACGCCCAGGAATGTCACTGTCCTGCAGGGTGAGTGTCTGAGCCCTCAGCCATTCCCTGGGATCAGGGTAAAATTCCCAGGAGGAACAAGTCATGTGGGATGAGCTGTGTCCATTCTCTGTCCCAGCCGAGGAGGGGACCCCGACCTTGGGGACACCACCAGTGGACAGTCCCCTCTTTGTCCTGTGCCTGGTGCTGGCCACGCTGCTCCTGCTCTCCGTGCTGGCCTTTTCCGCTGCCCTGCTGAGGCTGAGGAAGAGGAGTGGTAAGGAATTCTGGATCCAGACAAGGAATTGGGACGCAATCCCCACTTTTTGGGCTCAGCTGAGCAATGAAGTGGGTGCATCCCCTTGTCCCCACAGCCATGTCCTCCTTGGGAATACCCATGCCAGTCCTGGTGACCCACAGTTCCCAGAGCCCCAACGCACCCTCCGGGATCCCCAACGACTACAGGGAGACTCCCACCAGCCTTCCCAAAGGATCAGGTGGGTCTGGCAGGTCGCCCCAGGGGCTGTGGGGCCAGAGGTGCCAGCTGGTGACAGATGCCACATCCCCTTGTCACCCCCTAGACTGTCTGGCCAAAGTCATTTCCAAGGATTCTGATTCCGACTCGGAATATTATGAGTTCAGCAGCAAGCCTCCCATCGCCCTGTCCACCTTCTACAGTGAGCATCCCACTTTCTCTGGGATCCCTGAGGCCCTGTCCCGGGATCCCTGTCACCCAGGACGTGCCCACCCCTCTGCCCTTCCCACAGACTCCCTGCGCCGGCATCCCAGGGAGGACCTTCTCCCTCCGAGACCCAGCCAGGAGCGGATGGAGCCATTTCCTCAGGATGGTATGGCACAAGGGGGGTCTCTCCCACGGATGGAGGGGTGGCCATGCCCTCTTCCAGTATCTTTGTTCCCACATTTGATGCCTTTGTTCCCACAGAGCCGGCCAGGCCGAGTCCCCCTCTCCGCAGCTCCTCCAGCTCATCCTCATCCATGGAGCCCTATTGGAATGGCAGCATTCCCCCCACTGCCCATGGCTACGGCACAGGTGGGGGCAGGGATGGGAGCAGGGATGGGGAGACCCCAAGGATGGGAAAAAGGGATGCAGAGACCACAGGGATGGGGAGGGAACAGGGTTCAGGGACCCCAAGCAGAGGAGCAGGGATGGGAGCAGGGATAGAGGGACCCCAGGGATGGGAAGATGGATGGGCTCAACCTCCGTGAGGAAATGGGAACCCATGGAGTGGGAGCCGGGCTGGACAGTGCCAGTCAGTGACTCTGCTCCTCCCAGCTCCCCCAGCTGCCCCGGCAGTGCCTGCCCCAGTGCCCTCCCAGCCCTGGGCACCTGCAGCTCCGGCAGATCCCGATCCTGATCCCGACGGCAGCTCCAGCACCTCCTCGGGGGAGTGGTACGAGAACGTGCAGGAGAGGGAGCCCCCTGAGGACCCCTCCTCACATCCAGGTGAGGATCCTGCGCTGCTGGTGGGGCACACAGGGAGCTCCAGGCATGCCCAAATCCTCCTGATGGGCTCTGTCTCTGCAGGCTGGTCAGATCCATCCTATCCTTTGGGAGAACACGGGGAGGATCCCGACTTTTCCGAGGGCAGCGACTACGACGACATCCAGGACTCTGCCTACTGAGCCTGTCCCACCACTCCAGAGGCCAAATCTCCTGGAATTCTCCAGCTATCTCCTCCAGAATTCTCCAGCCCTCTCCTCTGTGCTGCCATTAAAAGTTTTTCCCACCGTGTCCCTTGTCCACAGGGGTGTCACCAGCCCTGCAGTGAGGCTGGGCCACCAAGGGCTCCCACTCATCCACTAAGTAACACAAAGATGGCCAAATATCCCAAATCCCACCCACAGGAGCAGGGAAGGGGGAGGCAGGGCCCTGATCCAGCTCCATAGCACCAGGGGTGGAAATTAAGCTGCAGGAAGGGCAGACATGGAAGTCCCACATGTCGCCCCAGAGCTTGCCGGGGACAGTCCCCATCCCGGGAACATGCTGTCCATAAATCCTGTCCAGGAAGGCTCCAGGGGTGCTGGAAGGGAAGCCACTGAGGTGCCACCCCAAACCCACTGGATGGTGCCCTATGAGGGTGGGATACAGCCCCCAAACCCTTCAGCACGGCCCAGTCCATCCATATCCCAGCAGGAAGCGGGAGCCAAGCAGCTTCCTGGAGCCAAGCACCATCCCAGCTTTGGGATTTGGGGTGCTCCCGGCTGGGAGGGGGCACAGCACCCACCCATCACCCCAGGACTGGGACCCCTCTGCCCCTCTTCCCACCGCCCATCCCATCCCAAGCCGGCTGCTCCCACCCCGGCCCCGCCGTCGGATTTCTGCCTCGCCGGGGAGGAGGTCGGGGTTCAGCTGCACCCCAAGTGGAAAATGTGCCCCCCCCCCACATCCTCCAGCTGTTTGCTGAGCGAGAGGCCCCGCACAAAGGAGCCGCAACAACGGAGGAAATCCCAAAATAGCAGCAAAACCCCGACAAAGGGCACGGGCGAGGCGCGGGCTGCGAGCGGGCACGGGGGGTGCCCCAGCCCTGCTCCGGGCGCCGGGGGGGCTCGGAGGGAGGTGATGATGCTGGGATCGCTGGGATCGCCGCATGGAAAAGCCTGGAGGGATCGATGAATTGCGGGGGGTCCTGATGCCCTGGAGGGGTCCCAAAATTCGGGGAGTCTGGATGTACTGGGCGGGATCCCGATGTGCAGAGGGGCAGCAGCGTCCTGAGGGTGCTGATTCCCGGGAGGACACCAGTTCCCTGGGGATAACAAAGCCCTGGAAGGTACCAAAGCCCTGAGGGACCCCAAATCCCTGGGGATACCAACAACCTGGGGGCACCAGTGCCCTTGGAGCGTGACAACCCAGCCACGGTGTCACCTCCATCCCCACGCAGCCACATCAGTGCCAACCGTTCCTCCGAGCTGCTCCCGCCCGGAAAATCCCCCTTTTCCTCATCGTTATGATCCCAGCAGCGTGCCGACAGCCGACAAGCCCATTCCCGCTCGCTCCAAAGGCAGCTCCTGCTTTTTGAAAGGCTCCTCACGGCTGGCAGCGTTGTCAGCACTTCCCAGCGCCCCCCAGACTCCCCCCGGGAAGGGATTCCAATCATCCCGAGCTGCCACGGCACGCTCAGGATGCTGAGCTGACTCGCAGCGCCCGAGGCAAGGCGGATGCTCGATCCGAAGCCAAATCCTACCCCTGGGATTCCATGGCCTCCAGAGGCAGCCACGGCTCTGAGGGAAGGGCTGGATCCCGGGCACCCCATATCCATGGGGATCACAGACCCCTGGACAACAGGATCTTTCCCAGAGACACAGAGTTGTGGGAGGTTTGAGGTGAATCCCAAATTTCAGGTTGATTTTGGGGGATTGCTGCTTGTGGACCCTCCACTGAAATCTCAGAGCAGGCCTGGGAATTGCACCCCTTTTCCAGGGAATTTTCAAAGCCAAAGTGGGTGGAGGGCAGCTCCAGGACCTCCATGTGGGATATTGCAACAGGGCCTGCTCCCATCAGGATCAGCAGAACTCCTGGGATAACTGGGGTGAGAGCGAGTGATGGCTACAAGGAGCACCCAGATGCTGAGATCCCGCTCCAGGGCTGGGGACCGGAGCATCCATGGACGCTGGAGCAGGATGGAATGGGAAGTTCCATCCATCTCTCCTAGCAGGAATACCACAGAGTCAATGGAAAACAGCTGCCTCATTAGCATGCCTGACCTGGATTTGGAGCATTTAATTAGGGCGCAATCAATTAACGCCTCTGCCCTGGCCGGGTCCAGCACCGCTGGTGCCCCACGTGCCCTTGCAGGGGTGTAGGGTGTCCCTGGAATGGCAGAACCTGGGATGTGCCTGGATAAAACCTTCCCCCATCCCATTCCTGGGGGTAACCACAGGGTTTTAGGGGATGTCAGGATGGGCATCAACTCCTCTGTAAGCCTGGGGGGCTCGGGCACCCCCAGATCTCCCTCAGCACTGGATATATTCACTACCTCCCTCTCCCAGAGATGTGGAGACCCGGGGATTTGGCGGGGGCTGAACCCCACACATTTCTCACCCCTTTCCTCTCATGCTTGGCGGGACCCAGAGAGGCAACAGAGTCTTCAAACGGGCCCAGAGGTGACGTCAAAAAACCACAGAGGGAGGAAAAACAGCCGGTTCCTGTCCGGGCCCCCTCCCTCGCCTGCTCCGGGCCGGGCAGCGGAGGCGGCGGAGCCCCCGGAGCCTCCCGTGCCCCCATGGCACCAGCGGAGCCCATGGCAACCCGGCTGCCCATCCTGTGCCTCCTGCTAGGAATGTGGGGTGAGTATCAGGCACTCTGACCTCCGTGCACCGCTCGGATCTCGTGGCAGAGCCCCCCCCGGTTTTCCCGCTCCAAGTGGGATCAGCACCTTGAGCCAGCCACAGTTTGAGGCTTGGGGTGGGAAGCACCATGGTGACCCCTCAAACCCCCACCCACCTCACTCTGGGGGTCCCCAGGGTCTCAAGATTGAGCCAGTGGTGCTGAAGGTGGCCAGGTATCTCCACATCCTCATTCCCTGACAGCTCTCACCCTTCCCTCCGTCTTCATGGCACCATTCCCGAACATTCCAACCAGGAGCCGGGCTAATTAGCAGTAATTTGCAGGGTTCTAGTCTTTTCTCAGCCCTAAAAATGCCCCAGCAGACAGATGGGGAGTCAGCAAATCACCTTTCTCCCCCAAAAAACCCAGTTTTTCCACAAAATCCCCTTTTCCTCAAAATAACCATTAACGGGCCGAGCAGCGGAGCCGCTGTCCCAAACTCGGGGTCCGCAGGGTGGGATGTGGGATTGACACCCCATTTCCGCTCTTTCTCGCAGCCATCCCGGACAATGGAGGAGCCACCCAGATCCATGGAGGTGAGAATTTGGGAGCAGCCCTTTGGGAATGCCTCCACAGCTCCGTGAGCATGGCGGGTGCTGGAGTTGCATCATCCGGAAGCGGCGCCGTGGGGTCCCAGCTCAGGCCCCCACATTCCCTCGACTCCTCCATGCTCTCATTCCTTGCACTGCTTCCCAAGGGGCTTTTCCATTGTTCCCAGGGTGAAAACCTGCCGGGAAAGGAAGGAAAGCCCCTAATGATGGCGTTTCCCTGGTGTTTTCCCCCAGAATCCATCCTGAGACTCACCAGAGGCGGCTGCCGCTGCACTGGGATACTGGAGGTGAAGAGGGAAAACCAATGGAGGCCGATTTGCTGGGAGAGCGTGAGCGTGGGAGACCTGGAGTGGATCTGCCAGCAGCTGGAGTGTGGTCCCCCGACCTCTGAGCCCTTGAAGCTCATGATTCCCGGTGGGAAAGGGCCACAGAGTCAGGCCAGGAGGTGCAGTTCCCCGCTCGAGTGCCAATGGGAGCTGGAAAACTGCACGGAGCACGTCATTGTTGCCTGTGGAGGTGAGCCTGGACCCCCCAGCCCGGCCACCTCAATCCCTAGGGATCATCCCTGCCCACGTGGCCCCTCTCTTCTCGTTCCAGAGCCAGTGAAAACCACTCCCAAGCCCCCACCGGCACCCCCAACCACCACCCCGGAGCCCACGGGTAAGCACCTCATCCCGAGGAATCCATAGCCTCAAATTTGGGAACTTCCCAATAAATAGTGGAAAAAATTGCCATCCCAATCCATAACACTTCCTCTTCCATCACCAATCCCTCTCCAGGACCCCCCAGGCTGCGGCTGGTGGACGGGAATTTCAGCTGCTCCTGCTTCCTGGAGCTGCACAAGCAGGGGCTGT
>NW_005054416.1:2434315-2440858 GCF_000277835.1 Geospiza fortis | reverse complement strand
TGCTCAGGTGAGAAGGGTCCTGCAGCACCCGCCATTTCCTGCTCCTCCGCTCCGGTGGGATAGCCCGGGGGGATTTTGGGGCCGGGAACAGAGAACCAGCCCCATCCCAGCCTGCCCCATGGGCCCCATCCACCCACTCCTGCTCTTCCTCTCCGGGGTGCGAAGGCAAAACAGGAAATCTCAGTTCCCGGCAGTGCCGAGTGCGGCACTTCCGAGGAGGATGAGCCCTGGAGGGAGAGCAGCCATGGCAGCATCCCAAATTCCATCTGGGGGTGGGGAACACTGGCAGGCACCAGGTTCTGAGCATCCTGCTGTGGGCAGCTCCCTGAGCAACTTCCATGCCTCGGGCATTTCCCTGAGCACTTTCCAGCCTCGGGTATCTCCATGCTCCCATCATCTCCCTGCCTCGGGCAATGCCCTGGCTATCCTCCCTGCCACAGGCATATCCCTTCTTTTCCATGAGCCTCTTCCCTGCTACAGGCATGTCCCTGCCAGAGCATCTTTCCCTTGCCATGAGCATCTCCCAGCCACGGGCCTCTCCCTGTCATTTTCCATGAGCGTTTCCCTGGAAATCAGCTCGCTGCCAGCTCCATGGCGCAGAGAGCCAAGCCATGAAGCTTGGAGCATGCTCCTTGTGGGTCCTGCCATCTGCCCCAGCTTGGAATCCCGTGGGATTTGGGGGCTTAATGGGCTGTGGCAGCTGGCAGTGCCGCCTTCCATGCTGCATTTCCCATGGAAAGAGTTCAAAGCCCTTCCATGCCTGGCTCTGGTTTGGTTCAGTCCCTGTGGCATGAGGGGAGATGCTGGGAGCATCCCTGTGCCAGGAGCTGGGGCTGGGAGAAGGAGGAGCATGTGCCAGCAGTATCCCTGTGGATATCATCCCTGTCTGCCTGTGGGTCTGACTCCTCTTTCTCTCTGGTTCTGGCTCTTCTTCCCACAGGTCTGACCCATCTCCATGGATCTGACTCCCTTCTCCTTGTGGCTCTGACCCCACTCCGTGGATCTGACCCATCTTCCCATGGGTCTGATCCCCCTGTACCCATGGATCTGCTCCCTCTCCTCGTGGATTTCACCCCTCCCCACGGGTCTGATCCCTCCCTGTGGATCCAATCCCTCTCCCTGTGGATGTGCTCTCTCTCCCACAGATTCCCAGCCGCGGGCCCTGCGGAGGCTGGCAGCCGGCCCCACGCCGTGCGAAGGGGACATCCAGGTGTTCCATGCGGGACAGTGGTGGGATCTGTGTGAATCCAGAGCAGCACAGCGAGACAGGCATGGCCAGCAGATCTGCCGGGAGCTGGGCTGTGGGAATCTCACCTCCAGCATGGAAATCCGGGAGCCTCCCTCGACGGGAGTCACCTGTGGGATTGAACCCCTGCACCTCTGCCAGCCCAAACCTGGGAATATCCGGAGCTGCTCCCGGACCAGAGTTGTGTGTAAGCCACGTGATCCACGTTGGGAGCTGGAATTGCCACTCCTATGGAATGGACAGGGATGGGGGGGACCAAAATCATGTGGGATTTGGGTTCCTGGCAGGGTAATGGATATTCACATCTCAGCACCAATCTCCAGCTGGACACATCCAGTGACATCCGTGCTCTTTCCAGGCCAGGACTCAAAGCCGCTTCCCACGGGAACATCTGCTGGAACCGTCGTGAGCATCTGCCTGGCCCTGCTGCTTTTCCTCATCCTTTCCCTGATCTGTGGCCCTCCTGCCTATCGGAAGCTGATGAAGAGAAGTAGGGGACAACCTCGGGATCCTCATCCTCCTTTTCTTCCTTCTCCCATGCCAGCTCAGGGCTGGCAGCTCCATGGATGCTCCCCTAAACTCCTTGGGGGGGAATTTGCCTGCTCAGCCTGACAGATCCCCCTGTCCCATTATCCCCAGACCTGCCCCATTGTCCCCAAGCCTGTCCCACATGGAGCATGGGAGCGGGAAGAGGGATTAAGCTCCAAGCGGACACAAAAGAGCAGGTGGAGGATCCTGGGGGGGGGAAAATTGGGAAGGGGGGGATTATTCGGGATGACATATGGGGCTGGCAGGGGGGAAGCAGCTGGAGGAAGGATCGGGAAGATCCTCGGAGACACAATTCCCCCTCTCTCTCAGTTTCCAAGAAGAAGCAGCGCCAGTGGATCGGCCCCACGGGACTCAACCAGACGGGTGAGGAGCAGCTTGCCGGGGAGCTGGGAATGGGGTTTGGAGTTCCTGGGGATGGATCTGGGCTCTGGGCGGGCTGTTCCCCCCTGGATCCTGGCACAAGGGCCCTGGATCTCGCTTTCTTTTGGAATATAACTCATCCAGGAGATGCAGGCCTGGAGCAGGGACCAGTTTTACTCAGCCCCTTCCCGGGTGGGTTTGTTCCCTCCAAGCTGCTGTTCCAACCCCAAAATCCCAATCCCGCTATCTTCTCCAGTGTCTTTCCACCGCTCCAGCACCGCTCCGAGGCCTCGGGGACAGGGAGGGGACAATGACTACGCTCAGGCCCCCAAAAAGAGCTCCCAGCTCTCCGCTTACCCAGGTAAGTGCTGGAAGTGGCTCCTTCCCGTTCCTTTTCCATGGATGAGCATCCAGTGAGGTGTATCCATGCTCTCCACAGCTCTGGAAGCAGCATGCCGGCGTTCCAACCCTCCGGATAACTCCTCAGACAGTGACTATGACCTGCACTCTGCCCGCAGAGTGTGATTCCCTGCTTCCCAAAGGAGCTGATCCCACCTCTCACCTCAGCCTTGGGGGCATCCCAGCATTCCAGCACCTTTCCAGGAGCACTTCCCAGCCTCCTCATGGGAGAAAAGGAGGTTTTTGTTTGGGTTTTTTTTAAGCTATTTATAGGAATTTAAGAGGTAGGGAGTGCAAGGAGCCCTTTGGAATAGTGGGATCACCAGCTTCTCCAAACCAGGATAAAGAGCTGGGATGATGGATGAAGGATACAGATGCAAGGGTGGGAATACTGAGACTGAGATATTTAATAACAAATACCCGTAATAAAATTGGGGTTTTGTACTAATTACACCTTGTCCTCTTCCTTCCATTATCCCAGTGTGACTCCAAACCCCCAGTCAGGAGGGAAAAGTGGGACAGGGAAACTCCTTTTTCCCTGGTTTTTATCCCAGGGATAAATGCAAGAAACACAGGAATTGAAGATGGTTCTGGGAGGGGGTGAAAGATTTCAGTGATGGGATCCAAAGGAAGTTGGATGCCAGGAAGGCATAAAGGGATCAATCCTTATCCGGATGTTCCGTTGTTTCCCAAAGTAACCAGGGCCACAACTCCAGAGTGCAATTAATTCATCCAGTTTTATTACTCTAATTAATCCCAGGGATGGAATTGCTTCCATCAAGCCCTCATCCTAGTCCATTAGTAACCGTTCCTTATAAATAACTTAAAGGGACACAGGCAGGATTTGAAGGATAAAGTGCTGAGCAAAGCAAATCCCGTTTCCATCATTTGTCATTCCCTCCGTTTCCAAGTGTTTCCTGAGAAGGGAGATGTGAGGAGCCCAAAAAACCACACAGGAGGTCGGGAATACTGGAGGCTGCCCAGGCCCGGGTGGGAATCACCAACTCCCACTGACAACCCTGGAATGGTTTGGGTGAAAAGGGATCTTAGGGATCAGCCACTTCCAATCCCTTTCCACTTGCTCCAAGCCCTGTCCAACCTGGCCTCGGATATTTCCAGGGATGGAGCTGCCATTGCTTCCCTGGGAAATCCACTCCAGGGTCTTACCACCATCGTAGGGAAGAATTTCTTCCCAAAATCCCACCTAAACCGACCCTTTGACAGTGTGAAGCCATTCCCCGCTATCCCATCACTCCAAGTCTTTGTCCAAATCCTTGTCCAGTTCTTTTGGAGCCCCTCTAGGCACTGGAAGGTGCTCCAAGGTTTCCCTGGAGGTTTCTCCTCTTGGGATTTCTGCTGGTCTGGCTCTGCCTCTCACTCCAACCTCCGGAGCCGTGACTTATCCCGTGTAATTCCTTTGCACCAACGGATCCAGGAGCAACACTCTGGAATCCCTCCTCTTCCTCAGTCCCCAAAAAAAGGAGGAATTAGCACAGGATGCTCCCCAGAAGTCCTGGATTAGTATCCAGGCCAGGTAGGACGCTGAGGGTTCGGAGGTGGGGGGTATCCAAAGGGAGGGGGAGGCCCGGGATAGGGAGCCTGCGTTGGGACCGGGAAATTCGGGAGAGGGGGCTGAGTGGGGTACGGACACTGTGGTCTCCCTGGTCCAGGTGGGATGTAGGGAGAGTATCCCGGTCTGGCAGAGGGAGGAGAGGGCTGGGGAGGAGGATAGGGCAAGGGCTGTGGTGGGCCCCGGGATGGAGACCAGGAAAAGCCTCCCGAGGTGGATTTGGGATACCCCGGCGCAGAGTCAGCAGCGGAAGCCGCTGGATATCCGGGAGCTGGAGCAACAGGGGAGGGAAAGGAGGACTGGGAGCTGGGCTGGGAGGAAGCCACGTGTCCCACGGTGACCGGGGATCCCGGGAAAGGGGCGGGAGGAAGCGCTCCGTGGGCAGTGGGGCCGGGAGGAAGGATTGGAGCCGGGCTGTAGGGCAGAGGGAAGGCTGGAGATCCCGATGGGAAGGGCTTTGGCGGATCCGTGGGAATGTGAGGAGGAGGAGGAGGAGGAAGAGGAGGCTGAGAGTCCCTGGTGCGCTCCTGGGATCCCTCCGACTTCCTCACGATCTCCTGCAGCTTTTCCACTCGGACCCGGCGCAGGTGGGACAACTTCCTCATCCCAGAAAACTGCTCCAGGAATGTCTCCAGGGGCACCTCCCCCTCCAGGAACTTCTCAGCCATTTTCTGCAAGAGAGGAACAGCCTCGGGCTCATTCCTGCATCCCTCTGCTCCTCTTCCCTAAAATCCTGATTTAGGTCTCTCCCAGTCACATCCCACACACAAACAAGGATGGATCCAGTTCTTTGGAGAAAACCCAGCAGACTCCAAAGATAATCCATGATTTTAGGGACTGGGTTTAATTGCAAGTCTTCTGAGGATGAATCACTGTGATTCCCAATGGATTTAAGGCCTAAACTCACCTCAGATTCCTCTTCAATCTTCTGGCTTTCTATCTGGAGGAGATCCAGCAAAGTCTGAGGCTGCAGCGCTGCTGAGAATTTCTCTGGGAAAAAAAAAAAAGGGGGGGGAAAGAAAAACCAAGGAAAAATCACTGCCACAGAACAGAAACCAGGCAAAAACCAGCAAAGAGCCCACAGGAAAGGGCTTGGGAACTGCTGATGGAAGGAGGGAAACCCGAGAGGAATAACATCCTCCACCTCTCCGGCTGCTGGAAAAAAGAGGGATATCAGTTTTCCAGGAAGCAGAATCCTTCCTGGGCGAAGATGCCAGTGCTCACCCAGCTTCTCCTTCTGCTCCCTGCACCTCCCAGCCAGCTCCTGCAGCTCCTGGTATTTCTTGGAGAGGTCGCTGCGCCCCGTCTCCAGCGGCGCCTGGAATTTCAGGTTCTGCTCGGCCAAGCTCCGGTTGGCAGCCAGGGCCATCTCCCTTTCCAGCTGGAGCTCCTGGACCTGTGGAATTTGGGATGGTGAGCAAAGGAAGGGGACAAGGACAGCCCGGGGTCACCTCCTGGCACAAACCTCCTGCGATTCCAAAGCCAAGCGCTCGATCTCCTGGGAATCCTCCTGCAGCTCCTGGAGCTCCTCCACTGTCCGGTTCCTCAGCGTATCCATCCTCCCAGATTGCTGGGGTGTGGAAAAAGAGGCAAATCAACTCCCAAATCCAACTGGGAATAGGTTTCCAGCTGAAATCCAGGGTGGTTAAAGCCCTTGGAGCAGCTGCACTGGGTTCTGTTAACTGAGAGGGAGAAACAGCATTCCCACTAACTCCTGCTTGGGAAAAGACTTTTCCCCCTTTCCCAAGCCTGTCTGGATGGAATTCTGTGTGTGCCAGGGTGTTTTGTCAAGGAAAAATCCACCCACAGCCCCGACTTGCAAATTCCAGCTGGATGTCTGCATCCCACTCCAGAATCCACCTCATTCCAGCCTCCATCCCATCCCATCCCACCAGGGAAACTGGGATCTGATCATATCCCACCATGCCCACAGGGCTGGGAAGGACCTCAGGGATCATCTAATTCCACCCTCCTGCCATGGAATTCAGTGAACATAACAAAAAGATCAGGGAAATTATGGACCTCCTGCACCATATCCATGATTTACCCCAAGTATTCCCAGCTGCCTGATACGTTTAGCAAGCATTCCGTGTGTGGTGCAAATTCCAAGAGATGGGATGGAATAATGTGGGAAATGTCCTAAAAACCAAGGAACTACAACACACCTGCGCTGTCCTATTCACTCCAAGCTCTTCTACCTCTCATCCCAAGGATATTACACCGGGAATGCCGCAATAGCCACGCTGAGGCTCGGGCTTGCCCAACCCACGATCCAGACGAACCTGTCCGAGGGAAAAACTGGGAATTAAATCCCGCGCTGCAGGTGTGGGGCAAAAATCAACTGATTTGGGTTTTTTAGGGGGGTATCAGCGAACTTTCATGGAGTTTAAGAGGGAGAAGCGGGAACGGCGGGAGTGGG
>NW_005054416.1:2424195-2434160 GCF_000277835.1 Geospiza fortis | reverse complement strand
TCCTCCCAGTGCCGCCATGTTGGGGGGCAGGAGCACGGATCAATTTAATGGCATTTTTTAATCAATAATCGCTCTTTGGCTACCCGCGGGGCTTTCCCCGAGCTGTAGCTGCTCTAGGAATTATATCCTTCGTGTTTCCGGGGTGTAGTTCAGGGAGAGCTGGAGAGGGGTTTTGGAGGAGGGCTTGGAGCGATAGGGAAAGGGGGAAAGGCTTCGCATGGCCACAGGGCGGGTTTAAGTTGGAGATCGGGAATATTTCCTTCCCTGTGAGGGTTGCAAAGCGAGATGCCCAGAGAAGCTGCAGTTGCTTCATACCTGGAAGTGTCCAAGACCAGGTTGGAAGTGGTTTAGGAAGCACATACAGAGCTCGGCAATATCCCCAAATATTCATAAAATGTCGGGTTCTTCCAGCCGGATCGAAGCAAATTCCTCTGGAATACCTGGTTAGCTCCTCCTCGCATGACACAGGAATATTCCCGAGAAAGCTCCAGTCCCATCACCCAACTTTTCCAAAATATGCTTGCAAAATGCTGCACTTTTCCACCTGTAACGCCACATTCCCAAAACCCAAGCAGGGATGAGGCAGGGGAAGGGCTCCGTGATTTCTGCTCCTTCTGGAGACTTTGGCACTCTGGGCAAGGTCACCCAGCTGTTCCAGAAGTGCTGGGATCTGGGAAAGGCACCTCTGACCCCATCCATCACCTGAGAGCTGTTGTGGAACAAATGGGAGTCATATGATCCCAAATAATTCTGGATAAATCAAGCACAGTTTGTTCCCAGCGTGGCTGATAACCAGGTCAAACCACCAGTGCCATGGGAAAGAAAAGGGACTTGACTTGCCAAAGGGAAAAAACATTTTCCAGGCTTCTTTTGGAACAGTTTCCACAGACCTGGAAAAGCTGGAAAATGTTTAATTAACATTTTATATTAAAACATAAGGTTTGAGGAGAGGGGAAAATTGTGTTTGGATTTGCACAGAAGAAACTGAAAAATACCCACTTAAAAGTGTTATCCAGAAATAAATCTGGGATAAACAGGTGGGTTTGGAAGGATATTTCCATTAGCTGCTTATTAATATCCTTAATTTCCACAAAAGATGGTTCCACATGTTTTTTTCCCTTGGATGATATCTTAATCCCAGCCCAAATCACCCAGAGCAGGTAGGAAAAGGTGACCTGAAGTCAGAAAAGAACCTTGAGGTCCTGTTCTGCCAAATTCCATTCCCACAAGGATCAGCCAATATCCCTGGGCTTCCTTGATAAGTTAATCAAATATTTTTAATCCAATCCCGGAAATTTGACACCTCAGGAGCGTCAGATTTCCCTCCTTTCATCTGACAGCTCCGATAAAGCGCCCGTGTGATAAAAGCCTTGAGGGAAGGGACAAGAAAAACTGGGAACAGGGCCTGGAAAAGTTGACTTCATGAATCCATTTCCAAGAAAAGCTCTGTCTCCACAAGGGGAATTTTTTGGGAGGCTGCAGAGATAAAATTAAGGAAGTTTTGTCAGAACGAGTTTTGATATCCCAAAAGCCTGAAAATCCCTGTTTGATCCAGAGGGTGATTCCCATGGAAGTTAAATTCATCCCAAGGGGTGTTTCCACATCAAAATGACATTAAAAATCTGATTTTTCCCGGTAAAAGCCTACATTCTGGGGGGGGGGCGGGGGGGCGTTATTTCCTGGGAATCCTCGCCCAGCCCGGGAGGGACAGCTTCCAGATCCATCTTTCCAGGGGGGGGGGTTTTGGGATCTCTGCATGCTGTGGTGCCCTCTGGTGCCAAGGAAAGCTGTGGCAGGGAGGCCACCTGCTCCCATCCACAGAGCTCCCAGGCACAGGGATGGATTAATGCAGGATCCAGCATCTCATGCCCTCCATTTCCCCACCAAGGTTGGGAAAATCCAGGATTTCTCTCCCAGGAAGCCATTTCACACCCTAAAAGGGATTGTTTTTCCATCCTCCCAGATTTTAGTCTGGATTTAATTAGTGCTAAGTAGCAATTCCCATTTTTTCCCAGTCCTGAATTCCCCAGCTTCTTTCCTCTGTGGATATCATCCGTCCAAAAATCCATCCCTGTTGGATCCATTGTTCTGCTTGGATGGGATTTACCAGCAGCACAATAAGCTTGTCCTGGAACTTCCCATAATTGGGCAAATGTGGGTTTTTTTCCCATTGAGAAAACAGGAATCCTGATGCCCAAGGATGGCCATTCTGGGAATTCAATGCATAAATAGCTCTGGGAAAGCTTCATATTTTTGTTTTCTCTACTATTTTGGCCAAAAAAGGAGGAAAACTTGGTAACTCCAAAATCTGCAGGGACACATTCCAGGTTGGTTTCTCCAACCTGGCTTTGGACACTTCCAGGGATGGGGCAGCCACAGTTTCTCTGGGAAATCCATTCCAGGGCCTCACCAGCCTCACAGGTAAGAGGTTCCTCCCAATATCCTGTTTTCCAGTTTGAGGCCATTCCCCTTCTCCTGTCACTCCATTCCCACATCCAAAGTCCCTGAACTGGGGGAAAACTGGGATGAGCTGGGGGAAAGCCAAGCTCTGGATGAAGGTCACAGGAGTGGGATTGGGAAACTTGGCTTCGGTCACGTCACCACGTGCTGGATCCATGGCTCCTGAGCGGTCACCTTGTCCTGGAGGAGATCAAAGGCTCCCTAAGGCTGGAGCTGGCATTCCTCCCTTGGAATCAGCCCCATCCCAGCTCAGAATGATAGAAGAATCTGAGGGCATGATGCTAGGTTGCACTGGGGGAGTGAAACGAGGAAGAACCTGGATGGGGAATGTTGGGAGAAAAGGGACGGAGCACTGGATTATCCCTGAGGAAAAACAAAGGAGGATGGGATGTGTTTTAGGGGGCTGGAAAGGAGATTGCCTTGGCTGATTCCCAGAATGGAAAATCTGGACCTGGCAGCCTGAAAATCCTTCATGGAGCCTTGGCAAGAAGAGAAGGAGAAGGACCTGGAGAGACCTTGGAGTCTCTTCCAGCACTTTAAGGAGTTCCGGGGGAGCTGGAGAGGGACTTTATAAAAGGACCTGGAGTGACAGGAGAAGGGGGAACAGCTTCCTAGTAGCAGAGGACAGGTTTAGATGAGATATTGGGAAGAAATTCTTCCTTGAGAGGGTGGTGAGTCATTCCTGGGAATGGAATTCCCAGGGAAGCTGTGGCTGCCCCATTCCTGGAAGTGTCTGGCTCAAACCCTCCAGCAAGGAATTAGAGGGTTCAGGGTCCAAACAGCCCTGCATTCCCACCAGCTCCCACAGAATAACCGGGAGTGCTTCCTGCCCATCCCAACATACTTGTGGCCTGAATCCCCCCGGGAATATGGGGATCCCCTGGCTTGACATTCCCACCTCCCCTTAAGGACATTTTGATAACCATCCCAGGAGCAGTTTGCCTTTCTTATCGGGGCCTCCGGCCAAACACCGGAGCCAGGATATAAGGAGCGGGGCCGGGATCGGAGGCACATTTTCCGTGAGCTCCCACCATGAAGCTGCTCCTGCTCCTTGCCCTGGTGGGCCTGGCCCAGGGCCTCGAGACCAGGTGAGCCCCAGGGGGTCCCCAAAACAGGGATGTGGGATGTGGGGTGATCCCAATGGCACATCCCAGTGATGCATCCCGGTCCCTGTCCACAGGGTGCCCCTGAGGAAGATGAAGTCGCTGCGGCAGAGGCTGCGGGAGCAGGGATTGCTGGAGAGTTACCTGGAGCAGCATCCCTACAACCTGGCTGCCAAGTATTTCCCGGGCATCGCCGTGGAGCCCCTGGAGAACTACATGGATGTGAGGGGCTGGGATTGGGAACTGGGATCAGGGAGCACAGGGGGACACTGGCTCCTTCCCCATCCCATTGGCCTGTTATCCATTCCACTAGTCCCTTCCCTATCCCTGTAAGTTATTCCATTAGCCCCTTATCCATACTCCTTTCCCCATCCCCTTAACCCCTTCCCAATCCCATTCCAATAGGATGAGTACTTTGGCACTATCTCCATTGGGACCCCACCTCAGGAATTCACCGTGGTCTTCGACACCGGCTCCTCCAACCTCTGGGTTCCCTCAGTCTTCTGCTCCAGCCCAGCCTGCAGTAGGTGTCTGGAATGAGTCTGGGATGTGTCCTTTGGGAGTCCTGCATGGCTCTGCCCATCTTTCCCAAGGGACAAATCCCAGACAATCCCCATCCTTCCCACCCCCACAGGGAACCACAACCGCTTCAATCCCGCGGAATCCTCCACGTTCCTCAGCACCAATGACACCCTGTTCATCGCCTATGGCACAGGAAGCATGACCGGAGTCCTGGGATATGACACCGTCGATGTACGGCCAGGAGCTCCAGCCCCCTCATCCCATGGGATCCCACGGGATCCTGCCCAATCCACACCTGTCTCCTTTCTCCCAGGTTGCTGGCATCAACGTCCGCAACCAGATTTTTGGGCTGGCTGAGACAGAGCCAGGGGATTTCTTCTACTACACCCCCTTTGATGGCATCCTGGGATTGGCATTCCCAAGCATTGCCTCCTCTGGAGCCACCCCTGTCTTCGACAACATGATGGTGGAAAACCTTGTGGATAAGAATCTTTTCTCTGTCTACCTGAGCAGGTAAATCCCAGCCAAAGCTGCTGAGGATTTCTCCCTTTTCCCTCACACTGGCCCCATTTTCCAATGGGAATGGAGGTGTTGGGGGGCTGGGAACCAGCCCAGATGGATCTCCCTTTCCAGGGACGACGAAGGTGGGAGCTTTGTCCTCTTCGGTGCCATTGATCCCTACTACACCACCAGAGGCATCTCCTGGATCCCTCTCTCTGCTGAAACCTACTGGCAGATCTCCATGGAGAGGTATTCCCAGTATTCCCTGCCCTCCAGACAGTGTTTTGGGGAGTCCAGGCTCACTCTGCATCCCTCTTCCCAGTGTCTCCGTCAGCGGGACTCCAGTGGCCTGTTCCTCAGGATGCCAGGCCATTGTGGATACAGGAACCACTCTGTTGGCTGTTCCTATCCGGGCCTTCCGGACCCTCATGAGGCGCCTTGGTGCCAGCTCCAGTGGTGAGGTGAGGCTCAGGATGCTCCTTAGGACATTTGATCCCAGCTGGAATGGCCACTAACCTGCCGTGTCCTCCCCAGATCAGCTGTGAGGCCATCAGAAACCTTCCCAGCCTCATCTTCCATATCAATGGCAAGGAATTCCCAGTGCCGCCCAGAGCCTACGTGTTAAGGGTGAGCATCCCATTGGGAATGGGTTTGTGGGGATAGAGGGAGGGATCTGACAGCTGGTGACCACCCCCTTCCATGTCCTTGGAGCAGAGTAACGGGTACTGCACCCTGGCATTGCAAGGCATGGATGCGCCCACGGAGGAGGGCGAGCTCTGGATCCTGGGGGACGTCTTTATCCGGGAGTATTACGTCATCTTCGACAGGGCCAACAACAAGGTGGGGCTGTCCCGGCTGCCCTGAGCTGGGATGGGAATCCCAGGTGTCCCCAACTCGGTGGCTGGCAGGGCTTGTCCCTTTCCCGGCCCTCCTGCCACCACCGAGGACAATAAAGGTGTGGAGAAGCGCCCCTGTGCCGTGTCTCTCTGAGGAATGCCAACACATGCCTGGGAATGTGGCGTGTCCCTGGTGCCACCCTCAGCTCCACCTGCCAAGGATGTCGCTGTGCCCCAGGGATGGGAGCCTGGATGTGGCTCTGCTCATCCCTGAGGAGCTCCCAGCCTGGGGGACCTGGGGCAGGACATGTCCCTCCTGTCCCCAAACCCTACTCAGGGTGAGGGGGCTAAACACCTCCAGCACTGTCCTCATCATCCTGGAAAACCACTCATCCCTAAATTCCCAGAGGACAAGCCCCAGGGCTCCCCGCGCTGGTGGGTGCAGGGATGAGGGGACAGGGAATAAATACCAGAGTGACTTTATTGGTGGCAGGGGGACAGCTGCTCCCTCCCCAGGGCCAGGCCTGCTGGTCCTGCAGACCCCCTTTTCCTCCTTTCCTTCATCCTCCTTCTCCTCCTCACGGTGTTCCAGGCACACCTGGCACCTGGAACCTGGGGCTGTCCAATGGCACCGCAGAGGGATCCTCATTCCTGGGGGATCCCTGAACCTCAGGGCTGCCTGTGGCATCAGGGGGAGCTGTGGCCTCACAGAGGGGGTCAGGGGGTGCTGTGGGTGCCAAGGGGTACCCAGAAGGAATTGGAGTGGTCGGAGGGGGCATCCCAGCACCCCAAATCCCTGGAGAGGGGCCAAGGGGGGGTGTGGTGGGAAGCAGGAGCTGGGCCAGGCGGTAGCGGCGGTGTTGAGGGGTGCCAGGGGGTGAATCTTCAGGGACTGGGGACTGGGATGAGGATGGGAAGAAGGATGGGGACTGGGATGAGGACTGGGATGAGGATGTGGGTAAGGATGGGGACTGGGATGAGGACTGGGATGAGGATGGGGACTGGGATGAGGACTGGGATGAGGATGGGGACAGGTCACTGCCCTGCAGCAGGAGCCGGATGTCTGTGACTGACAGAGGGAGGATTTTGGTCAGCACCGACCTCTTTGCCAGCACCCCCAGTCTGGAGGGGGCACATCCAAGTGCCTGGGGATGGATCCAGGGATCCCATTACCTGGGCAGGATGGGCAGCAGCCCATGGGCAGTGTGTGGGGCTCAGAGCAGGAGCGGGGGCACGGCCTCTCCTCACAGCTCACCTCTCCAAGCTGGAAAAACAGGGATCAGCCAGCCCAGCCCTTGCTGGGATCCAATGACACTGGCACAGGCACCATGGACACGGGCATCCCATGGGAATGGGCAGGAGGTCTCACCTGGCAGGTGCAGCGGGTACAGGGCTGTCCCTCGGGAATGAAGCTCTGGCCGTTCTCCACCTTCCTGCCCTGGTAACACGATGGCACATTCCAGAGGCGAGCAGGCCACCGAGCCCAGCTGCGAGAGACGGGAGAGACCCCCGAGGGCCGGGCATTAGGAACCCCGGAGCGCCCCCGGAGCTTTTCCCTGCAACGGAGCCAAAAACCGGGCTTCAGCCCACGGGGCGGGAGCCGCAAATCCTCTGGGAATGCCCGGCCCAGCCCTCACCAGGCAGATGCAGCTCAGGCAGGGATCCAGCGCCGACGGGAAGGTCTCGTTGTTGGAAAAGATCCTCCCCATGTAGGTGCAGCCTGCGGGGAGAGGGGCTCAGGCGGACCCCGGGCAGCTCAAAATCCCGGAATTCCGGGCGCGCCCTCACCTGCGGAGCAGTCGGGGCAGCACTGCCCGGGAATGCGGATGGGATAAGGACACGTCTCCACACAATCCGTGCGCTGGCAGCTCACGGAGCCGTCTGCCTGCAGGCGGGAACACCCTGACAGACACCTCGGGATTCCCAAACCCGCCGGATTTGGGGGATTTGGGGCCTGACAGGCTACGGGCATCCTGAGGGTGGGAATGGAGCAGGAGCCGTGCGCTGGGGCAGGGACAGGGAAGAGGGAATGAAGCAGAGCAGGTTCTCATTCACCTGGCAGATGCATAACTCACAGGGATCGCCCGGAGACCAGATCTGTCCAACGGGAAACTCCACGCCGTTGTCATCCAGGAAGCAACCTGAGTAGGAACCCTGTTCCCAGCTGTCCTGTAAAACCTACCCTTCCTGTCCCCAGGGGTTCCCTATATTCCACCCTTCCTGTTCCTAGGTGTTCCCCATCTCCCACCCTTCCTATCATCGAGTATCCCCACATCCCACCTGTGTCCCCTACATCTCACCCTTGCCATCTTCAGCTGTCCCCCCTCATCCCACCCCTCCCTTCCCCACGTCTGATCCCCAAATGTCCCAGCATCTCACTCTCCACATCCCCAAGTGTCCCCCACATCCTCTATCACAGCTCTTCTTCCCATGCCATGCCATTCCCGTTTCCCTCAGCTTTTCCCCCTCATCCCTCTCCCTGTCCCTCCCTGCCCATTCCCAGCCGTGTCACTCATCCCGACTCACCGGCAGGGGCTGGAGGGTCCCGGCAGGTGGAGCAGCACTGCCTGGGACCCAGCTGCTGCTGGTGCTGGGGACAATCCAGCACGGGGCAGGGAGTGAAGGAACATTCCACCTCTCCTCCCTGGGGACACGGGAATGGGTCACCTGCTGTCCCTACCATCAGCCCTGAGTGAAGCTGGGATGCCCCCAGCAGGTACTGGGAAAGACTGGATTATCCCAGGGAATCCTCATCCCTGGGGACCTCCCAGCTTTGGGGACCCTCATCCCTGGGGACATCCAGGACCCACCTGGCAGACACAGGTGGTGCAGTCGTCCCCATCCAGGCTGAACCGGGCTCCGTGTGCGTATGTGCGTCCCCGGAAATTGCACTTTTCTGGGAAAAGGGGAAGGAGTGGCGCTGGAGAGCCAAGCACGGCTCTTCCCTCACCCCCAGCTCAGCCTGGGGGTACTCACACCCCCCAGAGCAGGGGTCCTGGGATCACCTGGATTGCAGGAGCAGCAGTCAGCCGGAGAGGGGCTGGGGCAGGATCCTGGGGGACATTCCGGGGACAGGCAGGAGACATTCCCGGCCTATGGAGGGGAACATGGGGTTGGGAAAGAGGACCCCGATTTCCCAGGGATGAGGGGAGGATGTCATCAGCTCCAGAGCATCCCAATCCATGGTTGAGCCAGGATGCAGGATGAGGGTCCCCAGCGATAAGGGTCTCCAGTGCTGGGAGTTTCCCAGGGATGAGGGGGGATTCTCCCATCCCAATCCAGCTCACCAAGCAGACGCAGACGGTGCAATTCCCATCGGATGGGGAGAAGACATCGCCCTCGGCCCTGGTCACCCCCTCGTGCAGGCACCCTGCAAGCCATTGGGGTCAGGGGCATCCCCTTGGGAATTCAAGGGGGACCATCCTGGGAACTGGGGGGATCAGGGGGTCAGGACTCACCTGTGCAGGTGGGGCAGCAACCCCCAGCCGGAGCGGGAAGCGGGTGGGAGCAGGGAACGGAGCAGCTCACGGTGTCACAGAGGACTTGTCCCCCCTGCCAGGACACATGGTGGCTCATCCCAGGTTGGGACGGTGCCATGGGAAGGATGGGATGGAAGGATGGGACGCTCACCTGGCAGGTGCAGCTCTGGCAGCCTGGCTCTGTCCAGCGACTGCCGGGCTCCTGAGAGATTCCCCGGTGCCAACAATCATGAGATGGTGGGATGGAGATGCCAGGGGCTTCCATGGCACGTGGGGATGGCTCAGGGGACAAGGATGGGGAGGAGGGAGGGAATTGGGTACCAGGAGCTGCTACAGGGAAGTGGGGAGAGGGGGAGCCCCTTGGGAGCAGGTGGGAGCCAGGAGGGAGCAGGACAAGGGTGGGTGGATGCTGCAGGGATTGCAGGATGGGCGACGGGGCCAGGATAGATTTGGGATACCCTAGGAAGGAAATCAGGAAGGCAGAGACATCACTTGGGGCTGGCAGGGAGATGGGAGCATCCCACTCTGCTCCTCCAGCCAGGAGAAGGACATGGATACCTTCGCAGGACACCCTGTCTGTGCTGAGCCGGTATCCGGGGTGGCAGGAGCAGCGGAAGCTGCCGGGAATGTTGTGGCAGCTGTGCTGGCAGGAGCGGCGTGTGCCAGGCCGTCGGCACTCGTCCACATCTGCGGGAGTAGGGAATGTGGCAGGAGGTGCTGCACCCTGGGATATGGCCCAGGAAAGAGCCTGGAGCACCAGGATGGGCCCCCAGTATGGCCCACGCGGGGATGAGGATGAGGTGGCAGCACTGTGGTCATGGGCTGATGGACACCTCCATCCCGTGGGATTTGTGGCATGATGAGGGAAGGGGGTCTGGCACAGTGCCCACAGACTCATGGCCACCTGCATCCCTTGGGATTCATGGCATGGAGAGGGATAAGGGTTAAGCATACATGCAGGGGCTCAGTGACCACCTCCATCCCTTGGGATTCATGGCATGGAGAGGGAAGGGGGTGTGGCACAGTGTTCAGGGTCTCAGGGCCACCTCCCTCCCCCGGGAGTG
>NW_005054416.1:2422394-2424097 GCF_000277835.1 Geospiza fortis | reverse complement strand
AGCGTTGCTGGCACGGCGTGGCCTGGCATTCATCCGTGTCTGGGGGTTGGGATGAGGGTCAGGATCCCTCGGGAACCCCAGCCGCCCCCCCTGGGACCCCACGCACCCCGGCAGCTGCGGCGGTCAGCAGAGAGCTCCCGGCCAGCTCCGCACTCGCAGGCAAAGCCTCCCTCCGTGTTCACGCACGTCCCCTCACAGGCCGCGCTCTGGCACTCATCGATATCTAGGGGGACATGGGGAATGGTCAGATTTGGGGTGTGGGCACCACGGGGATGCCCACTCCCATCAGGGAGTGGATACACCACTCCCACTCCCCATAACCATCAGGATACACCACTCCCACTCCCCACAGCCATCAGGATATACCACTCCCACTCCCCACAGCCATCAGGATATACCACTCCCACTCCCCATAGCTGTCAGGATACACCACTCCCACTCACCGGTGCAGCGGACGCCGTTGGCCGTCTCGGCCATGGAGAAGCCAACGGGACACACGCGGGCGACCTCCTGGCAGCCGCCATGGTTACAGGACAGGTCACAGCCGTACTCTCCGCAAGTCCCTGGCGGTTCTAGAACATGGACATGGCATCCACGGGGTACCCGTGCCACCCCAGGACCACCCGCTTCCCATCCCTCTTCATGGATTCCCCAGGGATGGGGACAGTGCCAGGGAGGAGTGACAAGGAGCCACGGTCACCTCCATCTGCTGGGATTTGTAGCATGGAGAGGGCAGAGGGTTGGGCACGGTGCCCATGTGTTCATGGCCATCTCCATCCCTTGGGATTCATGGTGTGAAGAGGGAAGGGCATCCGGCATAGCCGCTTCTGTCAGTACCTGGGCAGGTGATTCCCTGCTCTCCATCCGGGCACATGCAGAGGTTGGGAGCGATGCAGGAACCACCACCGCAGCCGAAGGAGCAGAGCGCTGTGGGAATGGGAACAGGAGCTCTGGGAATGGGAACAGGACCCCCACAAGCCCCCCAGATCCCTGTACTCACGCAGGGTGCACTTCCCGCTGCCCGGAGACAGCATCCAGCCAGGACAACATCCGCTGCCGGAGCCTGGGAAGCAGACGTGGGGCCCCACGCGGCGCCTGTGGGACACCAGAGCCTGAGGCCACCCTGTCCTGAGCCCCCTGCACGGAGCAAAGGTCCCAGGAATGTGAGGACAAGGGGACAACTGGAGCGGTCAGGATGTGCCCATGCACCGGGAAGCAGAGCGTGGCACGGATCAGAGGAAGGTAGGATAAGGTGGGACGGAGAGGGGACAACCACTTCCCAGCCGTCCTGAACATCCCAGCACGTGGTGACGGGAGAAGCGCCCCCCGGCTGGACAGGGATACGGGGAGCAAGACAGGGATGAGGGGAGAAGCACGGGGATGCGGGGAGCAGTGTCACGCTCCCCTGGACCCACGAAGAGGGAGGGAATTGTGGGGTGCCAGCCCTCCGGCCAAGCCCTCCTGCAGCGGGAGGCAGGGATAGCCGGAGCCCGGCGGGCTGCCCATCCCAGGTGTAGCTGGAAGAGGGAGAAGGAAAAGGAGGGAATCCAGCTACCTCTCCACGGCAAAGCTGGCCGGCTTCTTCCTCGCGGGATACACCCTGCCCTGGCCGCTGGAGAGGAACAGGGACACACAGGCAGCCTGGAAGAGCAGCTCCACCAACATGACAGGCGGCTCCAGCACGTCCCGGCGCCCGCCTTCCC
>NW_005054416.1:2414444-2422381 GCF_000277835.1 Geospiza fortis | reverse complement strand
CAAACCCGCACGGGGGGCCTGGGGTCACCCCAGGGTTGTCCCGTTCTACTGGGGCGAGTGGTGGCATCCCGGCCATTCCTGCCCTGGCTGCGCGTCGGGGAACGGGGTCCCCCCTAGGTTTGGGAAGCAGCGGGAAAGGCGTCCCCCCTTCTCTCCTTTCCCACATCTGGCAAAGATCCGGCATGGCCTCTCCCCACCCCTCCTCCTCCTGCTCCTTCTCCTGGAGGCGCTGGGCCGCCTTCCCAGCCCTGCACGGGGACCCACGCGGCGGAGAAAGGGGCCAAGTGGAGCCGGGATGGTGGGATGCATCCAGGAGGGAGAGGGATGCTGCGGGACACCCCACTCTGGAGACCCCCAGATTCCCCCCAGCCCTGTGCCCCCATCCCAGGGCAGGGAATGAAGCAAAGGTTGGAGGCAGGTAAATGATTGATCCAATGGAGCAAAAGGCGCTGCTGCCTCCAAAATTTGCAATCCAGCACGGATTTCTCCCCACAAAATCCTGCCCAAAGGTTGGGATCACCCAGGCAAGACACAGCCCCCTTCCAAATAAAAACCATGGTGGGGGGGTCACGCTGTTTTTTTTTAGGAACCGAATGCAGCCATGAGAAGCTCCTGTCCTAAGGGAATGTGATCCCAAAACCCTGAGAGGCAGCTCCTGTGGCAGTGGATAAACAATGATCCAGCCCTAGCCAGCAGCGCTTTTATCCCAAAAAAAGCAGGGTGCCAACATTGCACTGGCACCACCACCCCCAGTTTTGGTGGGAAAAAAAGAGCACTGCCAGGACCTGGGCTGTGCCGCTCCCTGGGCCTCCCAAAATTTGGGAACAGGCTGCTCCAGGCAGGTAAACAGAGCCCGAGGTAATAAAAGCAGCAGCCCAGAGTCCAAGGTCACTCCCTGCTCCCCCAGCTCTCGGAAGAGATGTCCAAATATAGCCTTGTCCCCGCGGTCTCCTCTGAAAACATGGGATGGAAGAGGGAGCCAGGGATGGTTCCAGCACGAGCTGTCTCTGGGAGGAAAGGATTTGGGAAAAACCCGCAGGGAATGGGACTTTGGGGGCACTCAACCAGGGGCTACAGAGGAGATCCAGGCTGGGGAGAGCATGGTAAGATCCAGGATAACCCCCAAATTCTGTAAGAGATGTGAAGGAGGTGGGAGACCACGAGAACAATTAATGACTAGCCAGAGGCTGGAAAATTCAGCTTTCCCCAAAAAATTCCATTACAATCTGCCTCTCAAGGTACTCACAGTGCCACTGGCAACCGGACAAGGAACTAAAATTTCCTACAAATCCAAGAAAAGCCAGAAAAATGCACCTGGAAAACAGGTGTGCCCAAGATCCCAGAGCCAAGGACACGGATACCATCATTCCTCAGGACACAGATCTTTCCTCTTGGACTACTTTATTTGGTAAAACTCCGAAATCAGCAACAGCTTAAACTTCCCAGAACTTCCCTCCCTGAACAAGGCATGGATCCTATGGAGAGAGAGTTATCCCGCTCGGCTCCAGCCTCGGCTCCTCCTCCAGCTTTGATTCCTCTTCCAAAAAACCACAAGGAATCCAAAAAAAAAACAGGATCAAAAGCGAAACCAAAAGCCAAAAAAAGTAATAAAATATCTAAGGACATCAGGGAACAGGGAATTGAGGCGAGGGTATCAGATCCCAGTGGATCACCCAAGGAAAGGGACAGTTCTGGGTCCAGCCAATTCTGCAGAATCCATAAATCCCAGCAGGAGATGACTGACACCTCCCCAAATTCCTAACAAGCTGCTTCCCCTGCGAGATTCCGTCCCCCTCTGGCCGCTGCTGCCGGTGCTGGGCACAGCTGGGGAAGGATTCTCTTGCTCCGTGTGGAGGGTAGGGAACAATCCCGAGTCCTGCTAATGGATCCGGGTCAGCTCCTCTACGATCTTGATCAGGTCATCTACGGTGGCTTCCCTCTTCATCCCGCTTCCATCATCGATCTACACAGGGAGGAAAAGGCATTGGAGACATTGGCAGGTGTCAAAAAACATTCCCAGATCATTCAGGAAGGTTTGGATTTAGCACTTCTCAGAGAGGCTGTGGCTTCCAGGGCTTCCCCTGGAAGTGTTCCAGGCCAGGCTGGACAAGGCTTGGAGCAACTTGGTCTAGTGGGAGATGTCTTTAAGTCCCTTCCAACCCAAACCATTCCATAACTCTACAATTCCATGATTTACTGAGCCTGGATTCCTAAGCAAGGCCCTTG
The DNA here is from genome assembly GCF_000277835.1 of Geospiza fortis. Lineage (NCBI taxonomy): Eukaryota > Metazoa > Chordata > Aves > Passeriformes > Thraupidae > Geospiza > Geospiza fortis. The sequence continues at coordinate 2,420,155 of NW_005054416.1, read as the reverse complement.
AAGGATCTAAGGCCACATTCCCAAGCTCACCTGCAGGTTTGCCACCACTTCCTGCATCTTGGGCCTGCTGATGTCCAGGAAACTCTCAATCAAGTCTCCATCGATGAATCCTGTGGCTGGTTCCGTCTTCCGTTCAGTGTGGAACGATCTCCAGGTGCTGCTGTCAAGGAGCCAAATCCACAGGGAATAACACCAGCCTTGGACATGGTTAATGGTGGGATGGCAGTGCTGGGTTAATGGTTGGACTCTGTGGTCTCAGAGAGATTTCCCATCTTTAATTCCATGACTGCTCAGGGCAATGGCAAACCCAGTCCCACCCCCTCCAGCTGGTAAACTCCGCCCAGCACAAGCTCCTGACTGGAATGCTAAAGGATATAAGGAATGCTCAATCTTCCCCACGCTCTTGATGACTTTGTTGAGCCTGTTCTGCATGTCCAGGAGCAGGTTGTACCAGCTTTCTGACAAGGATGTCACCAGGCCTGCACAGGAATAACGGTCATGGGAATGTGGCAGGGGGTGGAGCTGGATGAGCTTCCCAACACAAACCATTCCAGGATTCTGCAGGGAATCCTCAGCCCCTGCTCCTTACCAATCATTCCATTGACAGTGCCGAAGAGCACGGATCCCTGGGTGGGCGTGGAAGTCTCTCCCAAGTTCTGCATGACCAGGGATCCGTGGCAGAAGACATTGACGAACTCTCCCAGGTGGGATAATCCCACTTCCTGCAGGTGCTGCCGCTCCTCATCCGTCGTGGCCGCGCTGGAACCCCAAACACCGCTCAGTCCCGGATGGGGGCACTCCAAAACTTTCCCTTGCTCCCAAAAGCTGGGAATGCTCCTCCAGTTTTCCTAAAGATCCCATAATCCATCCCTCCCAGCATGTGGTGCCACGTCACATCCCATCCCCATCCCATCCAGTTTACCTGTCCTTCTGGCACACGAACAGATTGAAAGCATTCTCCGCTCCCAAGAAATTATCATCATCCAGGATCTCCACGGCACTCATCCAGTTTGGATTGAAATCCCGGGCAATCTGGAAGGGGCCAAGACGGGACATGCTGTGTCCAGGTGGCCTGGCCTGGGATCCTGCATCCTCATCCCACCCAACACCAATTTTCAGGAGCAAGGCAGGATCCAGCATGTCCCTCTCTGCTCCAGGAAGCAGCAGAGCAGGAAAGGCACTCCTGGAGATGGTCCTAGTCCAAGTGGCACTTGGATAACATCCTGGGAAAGCGTGGAGCAGCCTATGCCAAAGCCACTCCAGCAATTTAAACCCCCATTCCAAGTGGACACCAGGCATCCCAGATGGCACCTCCCACCCACCAGGCACCAGCTGCTCTTCCCACAGCCAGTTCCCTGGAAACTGAGGGATCCATCCCTCCAGAAACCACAGGGATCCATGTCAAACCTTATCCAGTCAAGCCAAACTCCTCCTTTTATCCCCTCCAACACCATTCCCTGTGCCCAGATCTGTCAGAATTGATTCCTGGCACCGCTTCCTTACCTCCTCGAAATTCCCTTCCATGGGTTTGTAGGCCAGGAGCAGCACGGAGCGCATGAGGTCTCCCACCAGGATGAAATCCCCCTTGGTTTTCAGGTACAGGGCCATGATGTTGTTGTAGTGGTTGCACTCCGTGCGCAATTCCTTCTCCGCTGTCCACTCGTACAGGCGGACCTGCGGGATGGGACACAGATTGGGATTCTCCACATGGGAGCTGGGATATGCTCCTCAACAGACACTTGGCTGACATCCAGATCCACAAGCATGCTCCCAAAAAAAAGTCAAGGCCTTGCCTACCGTGCTGTTGATGCTGGCTAACAGCTTCCCGTTGAATTCCACCATGGAATACACAGCTCCCTTGACCTCCTTCTCAGCCAGGCTCTGCAGCTTCCCTGGAATAAAGCCAGGCATTACTTGGGTTGTTTATCCAAAGAGTGGGAAGTCAAGGGGGTTCAGCCCAGCTGGCCTGAATTTTGTTTCCTAAAAGAACTGTCTCTGAGGGGGACAAGTGACATGAAAAGCAAATCCCAGAATCCAGGGCTGGTGAGGGATTCTCGGGCGTCTCTAGGAGACAGGGGAAAAGGGAACACAGCACCTACGGATCCTGACAACAGATTCCTTGGGAAAAACTGCCTGCTGCTGTGACACAAGCTCTCTGGGGCTTGAGGAGCTCATCCCTCATCTCCCACCAAAAAAAGCTGGATTTTTCCAGGTGAGAACACCTTGTTCTTACCATCTGAGTAGTGGAAGACGACGATCCGGCCCTGCTTGGGCTCCGCTTCCTCGGGATACACCATGGCAGTGCCCACAATGAAGTAGGTGTTGGGATCCTTTCCCAGCTTGCAGGAGACCAGGCTGAGGGCATACTCATTTTGCAGGAATTGGTGAGCATGGAGCACTGGGGGAAAAAAAAAGTGGGAAAGGTAGGAACAACTGGGATCCCAAAATCCTTAAACTGAAAGCTTAAGACACATCTTAGAGATTCCCTGCCCTATTCCCCACCATCTTGTGCCATCAAAAATTGGTATTCCCTAAACCTTATGGCTGATGTTCCTGCAGGAAAATGCTTTGGCTGAAGCTCCCCATGGCTTCTCCAGGATGGGAAAAGCTGGATTTTGGGATGGGACAGGTACCTTCAAAGGTGTGCTGGTCTATGATGAGCAGGTTGTGCACTTCCACCTCCTCTCCAAAGGATGTTTCATGTGGAGCTGTGCTGCTGGAAAACAGCTTGCTGGTGCTCACACTGCTGGACAAGGCCTGGGAAACAGGAAAATCTGTCACATCCCAGTGCTGCTTGGGATATCCACACAGCCTCAGGTAGCCAGTGAGTGGGAAAAGGAATGGGAGAACAGGTGGAGCAGGGAATGAGTAAAGGAACACACTCCCTGCTCCTGCAGGGCTGAGTGATGGTGTTAATCTGAGTTTACAAAGAGCTGGTTTCCAGAGCTGGATCCTTGGGAAAAGGAAAACCTTGGAGACCACACAGAAGCCTGTATGGGATATGGAAGTAGCAGCACCCAAAAATAAAGGGTGTCAGGTGGAACAGTGGCTGTGTCACTCCCTCAGAGAGATCCACCATCCCATTCCTCCCCAGCTGAGGAACAGGACTGGACTCACAGCTTTGGAAAGGAGGACCATCAAGGAAAACCTGGATCAGGAATTCTGATCCCCACAGCATAGGGATGACACAGCCTGGGATCTCACCTGGGTGCTGGCACTGGGTCTGAGCGCTGTGGTGCCCCCACTGGCATCCTGCACCTCGATCCGGCTGGAGAGCACTCCGAAGCACTGGGATACCTCTTGGTAGCAGATTTTCCTGCGGGACAAACAGAGCCATGTGGGTGGGAGAGCCAGGAAAGGCCATTCCAAGAGCTCTGGAAGCAACAAGAGCTGTCTGTTTGCTCCTGGGATGGCAACATCACCCCAACCCTTGCCCTGTGCAGCAGAGCACCCTGATCCCAGGAATCCTCATCCCAGGAATGCTCACCTGGGTGACTCATAGAGGGGAACAGTGCGGATGTGCAGCTTCTGGATCTCATCGATGGTGCCAATGGTCAGGGTGCTGTTGTTGGCCAGGGCCAAACTTGTGGGAAAAAAAATCATGGAAAACTGGGTGAAACAGCAAGAACCTCCCTCTCCTACACATCCCTTGGGATCAGGAACTCATGGCGGACTCACCTGTCGGGATATCCGTCGGAATTGAGGGGGCACATGTAGTTGACCTCCTTGAGGTTGACGTTGGAGAAGACCAGCTTGTGGTTGCTGCTGTAGATGACGGTGGGGCGGTCGGAGCAGGCGAACACGTTGGTGGTGGACAAGGAGCGGAATGTCCTCAGCACCGTGGGCTGTGTGCCCAGGGTCACCTTCTTCCTGTCACTCAGCAAGCCTGGATTCAAAGGGAAAAGGGATTGGGATATGCCACAACACCTCAGGGAAAAAAGGACTGAGGGTAAGCACACCCCAGATTTAAGAATCCATCTCCTTCCTTCAGTGTGCTGGAGAAATCCTCCAGCCCACAGCCAGGCCCTGAGCATGAGGCTGAGAAAGCAAGGAGGATCTTTCCCAGAAAACTGGAAAGGAAGGGAAAAGGTCACCTGTCTCAAGGCTGAGGCCGAAGTAGAAGAGAGCTCCGTCCCCCAGGGCACACAGGAGGTAGTGGCTGCTCTCGAAGGTCGTCATCAGGATGGAGCGAGGGATAATCTCTGTGGGAAGCAGGCAAAGGGATGGATGAGGTCACTCAGGACACGGACAGTGACCACTGCCACCCTTGGGAGGCTCCTACCTCCTCCCAGCATCTCCTTGTGCAGCAGCTCGAAGGATGGGAGCTTCAGGATGCGGGCAGAGATGTCGGTCCAGAGCCCGATGGCACAGAGCGGGGACATCCCGTTGGAGTCTCCCAGGGGGGTGATGTCCAGGCAGGCCACCTCGTGCTCCATCTCTGTGCAGCTGGGAGGAAGAAAAGAGGACAGGCGTCCACCTGGATCCCAAATCCCAGCATCCCAAGAGCCCTGAGGATGTGGGCTCACCTGATCTGCCGCAGCTCCTGGGGCCGGATTTCCAGGTAGTACAAGGCTCTTCCCACGGCCACCACCACCTGGTTGCTGTTGCAGGAAGCGACGCTGATGTTCTTCCCATTGGGCTCTTTCCACTCACTAACCAGGGATTTGGGCTCCTGGCTGACCAGTCGCACCGAGGCAGACGTGATCTGGGAGGAGAGACAGGAAAAATCATGGAAAACGGTGTTTCCAAGGTGGGTGGCACAGCAAGAACCTCCCCTCTTTCCATATCCCTTAGAAACATGAACCCAGGATCCTGTTTGCTGATGCCATCAGCTCAGGGAAGCACTCCAGCTTCTGCCCTGAATATGTCACAATCTGTATGGCACCAGGAGAATAATATCCATGTTTTCCTCATGCTGGATTTACCTGGATCAGCTGCTGATGCGCCACGTTGCCACAGAAGAAGGTCTGCTGGTCATCCACAAATCCTGTGAGCTCCGTCTCTTCCACTTCCTCTCCGTTCAACATCAGAACCCTGAGCAGGGAAGGGAATTCCCATTAATTCCTGCTCCAACATGGGACTGAGAGCCTGGATCAGCTCATCCCACCTTTACCTGGTCTGGCCAACAAATGACAGCACCAAGGTGTTGTCTGTCTCCCGGTGTGGATCTGACCTCAGCGGCCACAATCCTGCAACAAGGAGGCCACAGTTCCTCACAATTCCACATCTCAACCTCATCTGTGCCCACCATGTCCCCCCTCAGGCTGTGGAACACCTCCCACACCTTTAATTCCTGGCAGGTCGATGCTGGCGTGCTCGTGGATCCCGATGCCGTTCCGGATGATCCGCAGCGATCCCTCTTTGAAGGCCCCGGAGCAGGTGACCAGCTGGAGGAAAAGCAGATGGACTTTACCAGCTGTGGCTGGGAAGCTCTCCCACTCTTCTCTGGGAGGTCCCATTTCTCATGGAAATGGAAAAGCCATTCTTGAATCATGGAATCCTGGAATGGTTTGGGTTGGAAGGGACCCGGAAGATCCACCAAGGCCAGGCTGGACAGGGCTTAGAGCAACCTGGTCTACTGGAAGGTGTCTCTGCCCATGGAATGAGATGATGCTTAAGGTCCCTTCCAACCCAAACCATCCTGGGATCCTATGATTTTATGGACACACTCAGCCAAAAATTCCCAGCAGTGCGGAGGGAAAAGCAGGAAT
>NW_005054416.1:2409245-2414432 GCF_000277835.1 Geospiza fortis | reverse complement strand
AGCAGTGCGGAGGGAAAAGCAGGGATGTTACCTGGCCTTGGCCTTGCCTCTCCAGGTCCACCACGCACATGTCCACGATGGGCCCGAGATTGGTGAAGGTCTCCATGGCCACCACGTAGGATCCCTGCTCGTTGCTGTCCACATTAAGCTGGGAATAAATACTATAATCAATTTTTGTCTTTAAAGAAACAGGACAGGGGAAGGACGGGCAAGGAGAAGACAGGAAAATGTATCCAGATCTCCAGGTTTTGATGGAAATTGAGTCCTGTGGGAACACACAGCCAGGAGCTGCCACGTACCTTCACGAGCTGGGAATCTCCAAGCCTGGAGCCAACAAAAACCACTCCGTTATCCAGGTAGGTCAGGCACTCTGCAATGGATGTCTGGGAAATGGGAAGAGGCAGGTGACCCACCAGTGGCATGGAAAGGTCCTGGCACACATACACACACACACACACCTTCCACCACTAAGCTGTTATCCAACAGGAAAACCCTGGGTTTGGGAAGCTAATTTAATCCCTTCATAAATCCCACAGAGTCCAAGCTCCTCACAGTACAAGTACCAGGAAAAAAAATGGGAAGGAGGTGTAAGTTTAAGTGCCCACAGGGAATTTTACCAACAGTTCAGGGCTGTGACAAATGCAAGGCTCCCAAAATTCTCACTCATTCCTGAAAGGAGCCTTTCCAGACTTGGGAGAATCCCAGGCAAGTACCAGGGATGGCCCAGGTGATTCCTACCTCTCCCAGCAGCTCCACACGCAGATCCTTCAAGGTGACAGTGCCGTCCATCTGCTCCTCCTTCTCCAGGAGTAGCATGAAGAGCCTCCCTTCCATGTCTCCCAGCAAATACCGCGATCCGTTGGGATCCACGCGGTTGTGGCACACGATGGTGCTTTGCTGCAGGGAAAGAAGGGAATTCCAGGACTCCACTGGAAGAGCCACAAACTGGTCCCCAAAAGTTCTGTGCAGGTGATGTGCTCCCACCTCCAGTATCCCACCCATTCCAGAGCTCCAGGAGTGGACTGAGACCTTCAGGCACCCATATTCCTGTTTATTCCCCCAAGATATTTAGCTTGTGCTTATCACCATCTTAAAATGACTTTTGGATGGCAATTCCAGCCCTCTTTCAGCTTGGAAGAGCACCTCAGCCATGGCACTGGTGCTTCCTCCTCCTATTAAATGTGGGAAGTGACCTGTTATTCCCACAAAACCCACAAGTCCAATTGCTGTCCCAAAATCTTTAAGCCTTTTCTCCTCTGAACAAGTCTCCAGGGGGCTCATCCATGTTTTCCACTGCCTGAAATTAAACCAGGCTCTGCCCTGGAACTGTGCCCAGACCATGCACTAATTCCTAATTAATCCCAGTCCCTGGGGCCCAAACAAAATTCCAAGAGCTCTACAGAAAGAGGAGGCACACAGGGATCATGGATGTCCCTTGGCCCCCAAAAACAGTGACCAGGAAGCCAAACCTCTGGAAGTCCAAGTAAGTGGCACTGTTAGACCACACCAGGGACAACAGGGGCTTGAATTCCTGGCTGGAAGGCCTGGGAAGGGAGGGATTTTTTGGGATGCAGTCCTGGATCCCCTCACCTTGATGATGGGAGGAGCAATAGCCAGATATTTATCCCCATTGTGGTAGGTGATGGATTCTTGCCCGATGATAATGGCGCCTCCGAAGGGCTCCGGCACTGCGGGACACACAACAAACATGAGACAATCTGCCTGGAAAAAAGGAGCCATCCAGCCTGGAACAACATGGGAAGATTTTTCACAAACAAGGCCCAACCTGCAATGACCATGGAGGCTTCGGCCTCCACATTTTCCTGCTTCCAAGGGCCTTTGTTGAATTCCTTCTCCCGCAGGGACACCTCGTATGTCTTCACGTGGCGGCCCTGGGGGTCCTGGGAGAGAAGCAAAAGTGGATGAGATTCCAGAAGTGAGGAGATTCCACCTCACCTCCTGCAAAAACACCCATTCCAGTGAACTTATGAGGTTTCTCACCTCCTCATTCTCCCCCACATCCACATGCCACCATTCTCCCAAATTCTTCCATATACAATTACCCCCTGAAGAAATCCCTGAGCTGGAAAAGACTGGGAAGTATTTTTCCATTGTTTTACAATGATATTACAATGATATATTACAATGATATGGGAACTGATATTCTGGAATTTGTGTTCCTCTGACAACCTGGGAACAAGTGGCATACTGGAGTATCACCCCCTCCTCCAGCTCTTGCAAACGTTCAGGAATTCAGGGGTTTTTATCATATTTCCCTGTAGTTCAGGACTTCTCAAAAATTATCCCAGCTGCTGCTGTCTTATTCAGACCAAGTCCTGGGATAATGGGTAATAAATGGAGAAAGAATCAAGGAAACAGCTTGGAAACATTCTCCTCTCCATAGGCAGGGATTGAAACAATCCAGAGGTTTATGAGTCAGAACTGACATCCTGCTCTTGCTCCAAGGGTTCAAGTTGTTTTGACACGGATTGTGGAATCCTTGAAGTTGGAAAAGCACTTTTCCAACTGTTCCCCCAAACTCCAGGTATATGGTGACAAAGTGGTTTCCTCCCTTCAGGAAGTTTGGGGGGATCCAGCAGTGCCCAAACAAGGAATAATGGAGCCACTGCTGGAATGGGATTTCAGCTAAGCTTGGGATAGCCTGGAATTTAACACAGGAAAGCTAATCCCTTGCTCATTCAGAACAGCAAAGGCTCTTTGGATCAAAAAGGCATCCAGACAAGACCAGGAATGCTCCTCCCATGAGGAGCCAGATGATGGGAGAGGTTATGAATCCTCTTTACACACCTGGAATCACCTCCCAAGAATACCAAGCAGGCCACTGCCTTGTTTTTTCAAGGAAAGGCTCAAGTCTCACTCTGGGAAACAACTGGTTGTGGATCTTGCTGGAAAGATCCCTAAACTTCTCCTGGGGGGTATAACAAGGAAAATTCCCCCCCAAGGCAGAGCTGCCCAGGAATCCTGTGGGAAAGCTCTGCTTCCTCCCTCCCAGAGCTGGAAAAAGGCAGTAGGGAGGAACATGGACCTGGAGGAGCTGGAATCACCCCTCATTCTGCCTTCCAAAAAGCCTTTGGAAAACCTGGGTTATCTGTGGATAAGCAGGCACCTGGTAGACGAAGCAGATGGTGGGAGCTTGGCAGCCATAAAGGAATTTCACATCGATGACCTGGAGCTCTTCCAGGCGGATGTTGAAGGCCTTTAACTCCTTGTTGTCCCGATCCAGGGGGATGACCTTGAAGAGGCCATCGTAGAGGCGCAGCCCGATCATCCGGCACTCGGGATCGATGATCCCGATGATCCCGGTCTCAGAGGGCCGCCCGATGCGATCCTGAGGGAGAATCCCAGAGAGAGGAGAAAGGAAAAGGGGATTAGTCCCAGGGCAATATCCCTGAAAAACAGGGACAGGAGTTAGCTGCCAGCCCTTATAGGTGAGGAATGGCTCCTTGCACACTTCTCAACGGGCTTGAGAATTCCAGCTGGGAAGCCACCGAACCTAAGGAGGAGACGCCTTTCCAACTGCCCCACCTGGCAGAGCTCCCACAACGCACAGCTTCACCACAAATTCCCACAGGACTCATTTCCCAGGGAAAATTCAGCCTCACAAGGAGTTTAGGCTTTCATTTTTCTTAAATTTAATTTGTTATTCCACAAGGTCTCCCAAGAATATATAGGGAATCCATAGGGAAATTACTTGGAGTATCTTGGTCTACTGGAAAGTATCTATAGCAAGGGGTGGAATGAGATGATCTCTAAGTCCTGTCCATCCCACACCATTCCATGATTCCATGTGCTGGCTTAGATGAGATATTGGGAAGAAATCCTTCTCTGTGAAGATAATGAGGCCCTGGGATGGATTTCCCAGAGAAACTGTGGCTGCCCCATCCCTGGAAGTGTTCCAGGCCAGGCTGGATGGGGCTTGGAGCAACCAGGGATAGCACAAGGTGTCCTTGCCCACAGAAGAGAACTGGATGAGCTTTAAGGTCTCTTTTCCAACCCAAACCATCCCAAAATTCCACTAATCCTTCCAGAGACCAAGACTAACTCTGGAAACATCCCGTGACCCATCCCAGATCCAGCAGCCGGCAAGGAACCACCAACAGAGCAGCAGAAATCCAACACTCTGCTGCACCAGGAAGGCAAAACCACCCCTAGGGAAGGACATTCCCATGCCAGGTGCTGCATCCCCCCTCACCTGCACGTTTCCATGGGCACGGGTGATGATGTCGATGCTATCCCCGTTCTGCTTGTATTCCAGGATGCAGGCGTTGTACTTGGCCGTCAGGATGAACAGCAAATCCTTGCTCTCCCCCTGCCCGGAAAAACCAACAGTGAGTGCAAATCCCCGGGGTGGAACTGCCATCCCAGCCCGCCCAGGCGGGCACAGCTCCCTCCCTGCTCTGCCAGCAGCCACCTTGGGGCGGAAGAGCTCCATGACGGCGGTTTTCCCGTACATCCCCACTTCCTTGACGGGCCGGAGCCCCTCGGCCGTCACCACGTAAATCTCCAGCCGGGTGTTTTTGGCAATCAGCAGGTTCAGGTCCTCCGCAGAGGTGAAGTGTCCTGGGAAAAGAGCGAAGGAATCCCAGAGGAAGGATCAGCTGGCAGCTCAGGGAGCCAGGCTGCACTTCCACAGAGCGTCCCTGGAGCATCCCAAAATCCCAGCAGCTTCCTTCCACAGTGCTAAATGCTCTCAGCAGCTGCTTTCTCTCAGCCTGCACTCGTTTTTCTGCAGAAATGCTCTTCCAACTGTCTTTCCTCAGGAATTCTCATTCCTGGGATCCCTTCCCACCATGCCCAGCACTCCCAGGGCTCTTGGAGCTCCCGTAACTTCCCCAAATCTCATTCTCTCTCACTCCTATTATGCATTTCAGGAGCACTTTGATCCTTCTTCTACCTCAAAATCCCCCAGTATCCCAAAACCCTCCGATACCCCAAAACCCTCCGGTACCCCAAAACCCTCCGGTAAACAAAATCCCCGGTACTCCCAACCCCTCCCGTACTCCAAAACACACCCGTGAACCCCAAAACCCTCCCCGTACTCCCAATCCCTTCCCAGTGCCCCAAAACCCCCCCGGGACCCCCATAGCCCCCCGGCACCTCCATCCCCCCGTGTCCCCCGTACCCCCAGCCCCCGGTACCCCACAACCGCCCTCCCACGCCGCCCCA
>NW_005054416.1:2408176-2409021 GCF_000277835.1 Geospiza fortis | reverse complement strand
GGGAGGACCTGGGTGGAGCAGCCGAGAGGAGCCGCTCTAACCCGCTAGGAGGACCGCGAGGAGCAGCCGAGAGGAGCCGCTCTAGCCCGCTGGGAGGACCGCGAGGAGAAGCCGATAAGGGCGGTTGAAGGGCCCCGCAGAGCGCAGGTGTGGAGGGGGATGCGCGGGGGGGTCTCCCCCTAGACCCGCTGGATCCGCGCTGATCCCAACTTGATCCCACGCCGTATCCCGAAGGGAGGGCCCCACGTGGGAGGGTGCAGCCCCCTCCCTGCAGCTCTGCGCCCCCCGAAACCTGGGGTAGGTCCCCGCTGTGAGGGGGGAGTGTGGATCCGCTATGGGCCTACACTGAGAGGAGATCCCTGAAGGTGGGAGTCCCCCATCGCAAAAAAAAGGGGTCCCTGTTTGAGGGGGGGGGCCCCATCCTGATTTCCCGCCTCAAAAGAAGGTGCCTCTTTGAGGGAGGAGCCGTCAGTGTCCTCTTTCACCCCCAAAAGGCGGCCTGTTTAGAGGTTATCCCAGCCTGGCGCCTCATTCCAAAAGGGCGGCCTGGCTGGGTGCCGGGGGAGTGGCCCTGCTCTGGCGCCTCATTCCAAAAGGAGCTCCCTGCCTGGGGAGGTGTCCCCGTGTGGCGACCACTCCAACGCCAGCCCCATTGCCACCAGACACTCCCCATAGCATCACCATCACCCCAGACACCATCCTATCCCGCCCCCTTCCCAGCCCCCCTCTCCGGACCGCTGTCCATTTCAGACTGGACCTTGCCCTCTTTGCAGACAGATTCCATCTTCAGCTCCAAGTGCTGTGCTCCACTCCCATGGAGGTGAGCCCGGAGCAGGGGGGTTGGC
>NW_005054416.1:2403377-2407766 GCF_000277835.1 Geospiza fortis | reverse complement strand
GGAGCAGGTTGGGAACACACCGGGGTGGAATTCTGGGGTTCCTCCCCCGAGTGCTGCATCATTCCCGTTGTCTCCACATCCATCCTGCAGCCGGGATCCTCCTGATTGTGAAGAACTACACTGGGGACCGGCTGAATTTTGGGATGGCCCTGGAGCGGGCGCGGGCCGAGGGGACCGACGTGCGGATGGTGGTGGTGGGCGACGACTGCGCCTTCACCAAGCCAGGGAAAGCCGGGCGCCGTGGGATCTGTGGCACCATCCTCATCCACAAGGTTCTGCTGGGACCCTTCGTGGGGATTTGGGGAATTCTGGGGGGTTGCTCACCCGCTCTGCCCCGGACAGGTGGCAGGAGCTCTGGCTGAGGCGGGAGCGAGCTTGGATGAGATTGAGAAGAAGGCAATGGCGGCTGCCAAAGTCATGGGTGCGTTGTGTTATCCCATGGGAATGCTGCTCTCTGTCCCCCAGCTCCTGAACCCCAAAAATCCCCCCAGTTTTAACAGAACATTCACACCTGCACAGGTACCCTGGGTCTCAGCCTGTCTCCCTGCAGCATCCCAGGATCCAAGCCCTCCTTCCAGCTGGCTGAGGACGAGATGGAGCTGGGGCTGGGTGAGGAGCGGCCCCTTGGTGTCCCTCTTGGGTCCCTGGAGGGTCCGAGTGTCCCTGCCCCCCCGGGGAGGCGTCACCAGGGCTGGGATGTGACATGGCCCCATCTCCATAGGGATCCACGGCGAGGCTGGAGTGCGCAGGATGAAGGTGAGGAGGAAATCCTGCTGCTTCCTCCCCATTCCCAGATCCCCCTATCCCCAGACCTTCCCACTCTGCTCGTCCCCTTCTTCGTGTCCCCTCCAGATGCTGCCGGCAGATAAGGCTGTGGAGACGATGCTGAAGCACATGACGGATCCATCCAGTGCTTCCCACCTGTCCCTGACCCCTGGTGAGCTCCCCAGGACCCTCTATGCTCCTCCAAATCCCCTGGATCCCAGTCTCACCCTGCCCCCCGCCCTGCAGGATCCTCTGTGGTGCTCGTGGTGAACAACCTGGGTGGATTGTCCTGCCTGGAGCTGGGAATTGTGGCTGGAGCTGCTGTGCACTGCCTGGGTGAGTGCAGAGGGGAGCTTGGGATCCCATTCCCTGGCGCCGGCCCTTCTGGAATGACCCTGTCTCGATCCTGGATCCCACAGAGAACCAAGGGATCCGCATCGCCCGGGCCTTGGTGGGATCCTTCATGACGGCGATGGAAATGGCTGGAGTCTCCCTCACCCTCATGCTGGTGGATGAGGAGCTGCTCAGGTTGATCGGTGAGTTCCCAGTGGGAATGTGGCCTGGGATTGGGGCACGGGGGTTTCCACATGCTGGGTGATGGGACACAAGGTCGGTGGGATGTCTGGGAGCAGAATTCCTGGCTGCTGGGTGTGCCAGTGAGGATCCAGTGGGATCCTGAGCCACCACACGCCTCTGGCTTTTCCAGATGCCAAGACCATGGCCATGGCGTGGCCCAACATTCTCGCAGGACCAGCGACCACCCGGAGGGAGGAGGTGCCAGCCCCAGTAGAGCCACCCAGGAAGCCAGAGGATGAGACTGGAACTGGTACAGGGCTCCCATCCCTTGTCACACCCGCCTCTCCGTGCCTCAGTTTCCCTCAGGAATGTGCAGGGATGCATCTCCTCTCCGCAGGGCTCAGCATGGCGCGGGTGGAGCGGGTCCTGCAGCGGGTGTGCAGCACCTTGCTGAATATGAAGGAGAAGCTCAACGAGCTGGATCGGGGAGCAGGTGACGGGGACTGCGGCCACACCCACGCCCAGGCGGCCCAAGGTGGGTGTGGGGGCCATTATCCAGGGAATTGTGGGGAGTGCTGCCCCAATGGCACCTCCCAGGAGCAGGGAATTCCCCAGGACATCCCTTCTCAGGACTAAGGAAACCTGGGGTGTTCCTTCCTGTAATTGTATCCTGGAATGTCTCTGCATCCAGGCAGCTTCCCTATGGAATTGAAGGCTGTCCCTGCTTGTCCCCGCGAGGCACAGGGGACTGCAGGGCCACCCCCATCCTGTTATCCCTTCTATTCCCACAGCCATCCAGGAATGGATGCGCTCCCGGCCACCTCCGGCTGCCCCAGCCCAGCTGCTCTCCTCCCTGGCTGATGTGGTGCTGGCGCAGATGGGAGGCTCCTCCGGAGTGGTGAGTGGGAATGGGAATGGACATGGGAATGGGGGAACACACCTGGCTGTGTTTCCAGGCTGAGATGGATGGTGTTCCCAAAGCTCTACGGGCTCTTCCTGACGGCGGCTGGCCAGAGCCTGCGTGGCCGCAGCGATTCCGCGGCGTGGGCTGATGCCATGGATGCCGGGATTGAGGCCATGCAGAGGTCAGTGCCGGGGGACGTGGAACCCCAGGGCCCCCTGGGAATCCCAATCCCCCCTGAATTTCCCTGCATCCCACACAGGTACGGAGGAGCCGCCCCAGGAGACCGGACAATGGTGAGTGCTGGGAGAGCCCAGGAACCAGGAAGGCTTCCAGGAAGACGCCAGGGAGTTCCCACCTGGCCTCAGCCCTGGCTGCCAGACTAATTGCCACTCTTTGCAGCTGGATTCGCTGTTTGCAGCTGGACAGGCTCTGCATTCCCTGCGCAGTCCCGGTGCTGACCCAGTCCAAGTGCTGGCGGCAGCTGTCCAGGTATGGAGAGCTGGGACAGTGGGACAATTGGATGGGAATCCCTGCCATTGTCCTGGAGAACACCCTGTTTTCCCCGGCAGAGCGCGGAGGCGGCGGCGGAGGCCACCAGGCACATGGAGGCTGGGGCGGGCAGAGCCAGCTATGTGCACTCATCCCGGCTGGAGCAGCCCGATGCCGGGGCTGTGGCAGTGGCAGCAGTGCTGGGAGCAGTGCTGGAGGGGATGCGGGACCCCCTGGGCACTCAGTAATTACAGGGATGTGTATCCCTAAAAATCTGTGCCTCCTTGTAGTGATTGAAACGGTTATCACAATAAACCCTTGTCCCCTGCCATGTGACAGGGAGGTGTATCCCAACAAGCCCCTGTGTTCCTTCAAGGATGTTTCTCCATAAACCTTAGGACGTGGCCCCCAGTAACCCTCTGTGTCCCCCATGCTAGCTTGGAGGGGTGGGATGGTGGAATCTGGGGGTGTGGGGGTGCCCCCCGTTGCTCCAGGCTGGAAAGGGAGATGGGAACAGGGATCCTGTGACTGGGGGAGGAAGGAAACCCAGGGTGTGGAGGGGAAACCACAGAGCTCACATGGCGCTGGGCACGGGGTCTGGGGGCGAGTCTGAGAAAGGGGCAAAGGAGAAGCAGGGACAGGGCAGAGCATTATCCTAAATCCCGTGGGGTGACCACGGGAGCTGTCCCATGTCTCCAGGCAGCCAGCAAGGACAAGCCCTTGGAAGGGACAGCTTGGCTTGGCCAAGACCTGCTCCCAAGTTCCCACCTCTCCCACCCCAGCTCCCAGGCCCTTGTCCCCAGGGATTTGAGTGCCAGAGCCCTGCAGAAGCCAATGTTTTATTCCATGTCCACGAGGTCCCTGAGTGGCTCCACCCTGAGCCAGATCCTCTGGAGTGGCAGTGATAAGGATGCTCCTCGTTGTCCCAGCAAGGCTCCGGCAGCTCCAGCTGCAGCGTTGAGGGATGGCACCGGCAAGCACTGGGGTTGGGCATGGCCCGGGATCCAGGCAGGAGCTGGCACGTGGAGGCACAAGGATGCAGCTTGGCAGTGCTGGGAGATCCCTGGGATCAGCGCTCGGCAGAGAGCAGGGGCTGTGGGAGACAGGGATGAGCCGGGATCCCTCAATCCTTCCCCACCCTCGGGACTGTGCTGGGGGGCAGCTTCCCAGTTTGGCTTCCCAAATCCACCCAGTGCCTCCTGTACCTGGCGGGAGTCCGGGGAGTCGGAATCTGGGCGCTTCCAGCTGGGCCTGGCCAGGGCAGCCACCACCAGCACTCCAAAAATGAGGATGAGGAGCCCCAGGGTGTTGGCAAACACGGCCTCAGCCGGCAGGAGCTTGTACGCCATGGTCCCGTTCTTCCTGGAGTGGGGAAAAGAGGCTGGGAATGTTCTGGATATTCCCAAACTCCCCCCCCAAACCTTGCAGGGAAGTGTGCAGGGAGCCACACACCTGAGGAAGTGCTCAGTTCCCTTTGCTCTGCGCTGGTCCCTCCCAGATCCAGCCCAAATCCACATCCTGAGCCCCCGAATCCCTGTGAGGGATCTTCTCAAGCCCACCCCTCCCTGCCCCTGACACTCACAGGCTGAAGAAAAGCTTCTCGTTGATTCCTGACACGCAGGAAGCCACAGACAACATGAGGATGGTGGAGCCAAAGAAAACATGGATGGGCTTGTAGAGTGCCCGGAGCCAGGTAGGAGCCCAGGGAAGCAGGA
>NW_005054416.1:2401910-2403355 GCF_000277835.1 Geospiza fortis | reverse complement strand
CAGCCGCCCACTGTGGGAAGAGAACGAGAGAGTGGAAAACTCGGGATGCCGGAGGGATGGGGGGGATGCAGGAGGGATTCTCACCTGGCAGGAGAAGAGCAGGACAGTTCCCAGCCCCATCCAGCTGTGCAGCGAGTACATGTTGGGCGTCCCTTGGGAATTATGGAAGCAGAACACGGCTGCCAGCCCCAGCACAGTCAGGACAAATGCTCCCAAAGCCAAGCTGCCGTGCAGCACCTTCCAGGGAAGCTTGGGACCGCTCCACGTGTTGGGAATGCGGTAAACCAGGGCGGCTGTGGGAAGGAAAAAATGTCAGGAAGGAGCTGTGGTGGAATCCCCACGCTCCCTCTGCTCACCTGCGCCGTAGAGCACCACCAAGCCCGTCACCATCAGCACCGGGTGCCAGTTGAACGTCCGGGAGCTGCCGTCTAGGGAAAAGCCCCCACGCCAGTGCTGGCACCAGGTGCCCACCATGGCCACGCAGAGCAATCCCAGCGCTCCCAGGAAGGCACAGAAGGGCAGGAAGGGCACATCCAGCATGGCTGGGGAGCGGTGGTGGCACCTGTGGGCAAGAGAGGAGCCGGCTCAGGCTCCGGATGCAGTCCCAGGGAGGAGCCACGGAAAGAGGAACTGGGAGGGCTCCCAGTGTAGGGGCGCAGCTGTTTCCCAGCCTGGGGAAGGTGACAGCGATGGAGCTGCTTCCCAGCCAGGGATGGTGGCCCAGCTCCTTCCCAGTCTGGGAAAGGTGGCAGGGATGGATCTAGGATATTGGCACCTAGGGACTTTTGGAGTGCCTTTTGAGGCTGTCTGACATGGCCAGGAGAAACCACGGAAAGGGGAACTGGGAACGCTGAGGGGGTGACCAGAGTCCAGCTGTGCCCTGGACTGGGAAGGAGGCCAGCAATGGAACAGGTCATGCAGAGAAGAATTCCTGGGCATGGCACCCCAGGGAATGGCGGCGAGGGGCTCTCCGTGCCAGCTGTCATGGTCCCCCTGGCAGGAACCTGACTGCTCTCATTTGCATGTGATTTGCATGTGCCCCCAGAAGGGGGTATTTCTGTCCCCTCCGGGGACAGGGGATGTCCCGACACCCTCAAATCAGCTGCCTCACGGGACATAGCAACAGGAAAGGGGTGGAGACACGCGGCCCTATGGTTCCCCAAAATCTGGGACACAGAGACTCACGGATCTCCCAAATCTGGGGTACTCGGTGCCACGGCTCCCTGAAATCTGGGAACACGTGGCTCCACAGCCCCTCCCCAAACCTGAGGCTCCCTTGGACCTTGAAGAAAACGCCCGGCCCTGACACCACCCAAAACCCAGAGCACGGGGTCCCTCGGCCCCGCCCAACCCCGGAGCCGCCCACCAGAACTCCCAACCCCGGGGCTGTACCTGGGCCCCACCGCCCCCTCCTCGTCACTGGGCGCCGCCATCTTGGCGAGCGC
>NW_005054416.1:2399125-2401707 GCF_000277835.1 Geospiza fortis | reverse complement strand
GCTGTGAGAAGGGGCAGAGTGACGCGGGAGCTGGAGGGGCAGAGAGTGATCTCTTCATCCCCATATCCAGCTCCTTCCCCCCTCCTGTCCATCAGTTTCTCGCTCCCATGTGCAGCCTTTCTTCCCCCGCATTTCCAGCCACTTTCCGCCCTTTCCCAGCCCCTTTACCCCCGTCTGTCACCATGTCGCCCCCTCAGGGAATTCAGCCCCCAGCACAGCCCTTTTCCTGCCGGGACACGGGGGATCCCTGTCCCCTCCGGCCCTCTCCAGCCAGGATGATCCCTGAGGGGGCTGTTCCCGTGGGATATGTGTCCCACGAGGGCTGTACCTGCTCCGGTGTCCCGTCTGTCTCTCCTGACTGCTCTCTCCCTCTGCCCAGAGTGGGACATGCCCAAACCTGCTCTGAACTGCCCATGCAGCTGGGAACAGCCGGGAATAACCTGCTTGGACACTGCTTCTTGGGGCTGCACGTCTCACTCATCCCTGGATTTCCTCACATGGGGATTGGGGTGCATTTCAGGGGCAAGGAAGACACTGGAGGAGAGAGAGGATGCAGCTCATTGGGTTTTCCTGGTTTCTGGGGTCCATCCCAATCCCCGTGTTCCCCCTCCAGGTTTGGGATGTCGAGAGAGGCCTTGCTGAGCCCCCCCAGTGCCATGATCTGTTGGGAATGCTGGGGCTGAGGGCTCCAAGCCCCAGGAAGAAGGATGCTCCAGCCCAGCAACTACAGCCTGGTGCTGTTCCTGCAGTTCCTGCTGCTTTCCTACGACCTCTTTGTGAATTCCTTCTCGGAGCTGCTGCGCACGGCTCCGGCCGTGCAGCTCGTCCTCTTCATGTGAGTACAGGGAATGTGGGGAGCAGATCCAAGAGATCCAGGACCCCACAATCCCTCTGTTCTCCCGGCAGCATCCAGGACATCGCCATCGTCTTCAACGTCATCATCGTCTTCCTCATGTTCTTCAACACCTACGTGTTCCAGGCGGGATTGGTCAACCTCCTCTTCCATAAGTTCAAGGGAACCATCCTGCTCTCCGCAGCCTACCTGGCGCTCAGCATCTCCTTCCACGTCTGGATTATGGTAGGATGGCGTGGGCACAGCTGCTGGATTCTCCCAAGGGCTTTTTCCATGACCTCCAGCTTCCCACAGTCCTTTCTCCCCCTGGAAGGTGTCCCATGGAAGATGTTCCATTCCATAACCCTGTGGTTGGCATCAGCCTGGAAGTGTCCTGCCCAATGCCAGCCCCATCCCAGCTCATTCTCTAAGGGCTGTGACCCATCAGAAAATCCTCTTTCCTCAGGGAAAGCCTGTGTTAGCAGCTCCTGGTTTTTCTGGGATTAATCCCTATACCTGGGGGCAGTCCCCTCCCTTCCCACAGCTCCAAGGGCTGTGCAGGCTCCTGGATCTGTCCTGGCAGCACCTTCCCCTTTTCCTTCCTGAACAAACTCCTTCCTAGCTCCTTCCCAATGGAGCAGTTCCCACCCCCTGGACACCTCCTGGAGTTCCCTCCCTCCTGCTGCCCCGAAGCACTGGGAATGTTTGGGGGTCAGGAGCCACAGCAGCTGCTCTGGTGCTGCCCACGCCGTCCAGGAAGGGGATTTGCAGGGATTTGCAGGGATCTGCAGTCTGAAGCCGGAATAGGTCCGGGCTCAATGCCTAAATCCCCTGAGCTGCTTAACCTTTGGGGTAGGGAGCTTCCCAAACTTCTCCAGGTGTAACTCCTGCCTTGATGTCCCTCCGTCCCGCTCAGAACCTTTGGAATGGGGTGAGGGGTCTGGGAGGGCTCAACAAAACTGCTCCGGGGGTTATTCCCAGTTTTCCAACCCCCTCAGAACCTGCGCTGGCGTGACTCCAGCCGCTTCATCTGGACTGAAGGCCTTCAGACCCTGTTCGTTTTCCAGAGGCTGGGTAAGAACTCCAAGGATCAGGGTGGGATCCCACATCCTTTGGGGGTGCTGGGGGCCCTCTCTCATCCCGAAATTCCCTGCAGCGGCCGTGCTTTACTGCTACTTCTACAAGCGGACAGCTGTGCACCTGGGAGACCCCCTCTTCTACCAGGATTCGCTCTGGCTCCGCAAGGAGTTTGCCCATTTCCGTGGCTGATGGATCCCCTGGAGTCTCCTTGCACTCCACCGGCTCTGTCGGGGTTGGTTCTGGCTCATGCTTTCTCTGGGGTCCAGCCCTGGGGATTTTGGGAGTCAGCAGGAGGCTTGTGGGGTGTCCCTGCATTTTGGGGCCACAGCCGTGGTTGGGACTGGAATGTTTTTGGAAACCCTAAAGGAATAAATCGGATGTGTTTTCCAGAGGCTGCCGGGTGTTTGTGCCCACCCGGTGTGACAGCTGCACTCTTTACGTTGTACCCCAGCTCGGCGCCGCGCGTGCAGCCGCCAAACGGGCACGTTCCCGTGCTCCGGTGTGGGATTCCTGGGTTACAGTGAAGCCGCCAAACGGGGACATTCCTATGCTCCGGTGTCGGATTCGTGTCCCGATGGATACCGGGGGGCGGGGTTAGGAGGAAGGGCGACTCCAACCCTCGCGGCTGCGCTCGGTCCTCCAACCATAGAGAGGTGCGGCTAGAGCGGCA
>NW_005054416.1:2395561-2398708 GCF_000277835.1 Geospiza fortis | reverse complement strand
GTGCTGCTCCTGCCGTATCCCGTCTCCAACTTGGTGCTGGACGTGGTGCTGCTCCTCCTCTACCTCGGCATTGAGGCCACACGCATCTTCTTTGGTGAGTGCCTCTGAATGCCAGAGGCTCCACAGGGAGTGCAGAGTCCCAGGACACCCGCGAAGAACATCCCTGGATGTTCAGGTTGGACGGGGCAGGCAGCAACCTGGGCTAGAGGAGGGTGTCCCTGCCCACGGGAACGGGACATTTAATTCTCCACCTAAAATCCTCCCATGATTTCCATTATCTGATCCGAACTCTTCTGCGTTCCACAGGCTCCAAGGGGAACCTGTGCCAGCGGAAGGTGCCGCTGTCCCTCAGCCTGGCACTTACAGTGCCGGCAGCTGCTCTGGCCGTGTACTACCTGCTGCTCCAGACATATTCCCTGCGCCTGGAAGCGTTCCTGAGTGCCATCCTACTCCTCTTCTATGGCCTGGAGCTGCTCCTGGGCTTCCTGGCACTCCTGTCCTTCTCCAGGTGCTGCATCCCAGGAACTGGGGGAGCCGGCGCGGGAGCTGCCAGGTTGGTTTGGCACCCACACATCCCTGTGTCTGTCCTTTTCCACAGCACGGATCCCTACTGAGGACACGGCCCATGGACACAGGGGAGCATCACCCGTGCCAGCTCCACTTCCCAGCCCCGGGAAGGGGGGGGATCCCTCCTTTCCCACTGCCCATTTCACCTGGTGCCACCTGGACACATCCCTCCCACCTTTGTCGCTTCTATGTGGACATATCCCTCCCATTTTTCCTGCTTCCCACTTCACCAGGGACCTGCTGCCACAGATTCATCTCTCCCTTTTCCCACATCCCACTTCACTCACTGCCCCCTGGACATATCCCTCCCACCTTTCCCACTCTTCAATCCACTTGGACTCCTCAGAGCTTGAGCCAGCTCAAGGTATGAAGAATCCTTTTTTTTTTTCTACGACCTTCCAGAATAATTCACTATTTTCCAATAAATATTTATTTTTACTTGGTGCCCAGAAATGTGGGTCCCCCTGGGAATGCTGGAAGCACTTCAGGGCCAGTTTGGGAAGCACAGGAACCCATTGGAGGAGGAAGAGGGTGAGGGACAATGTGTGCACAGACCTCCCCAAATCCCTCCCATTCCCTCATTATCCCAAATCCCACCGTAGGAAGGCAACAGGAGCTCTGTGTAAAAGACTGACAACGTCATCTGAGTTTATTACACAATTCCAACCTATCCAAAGACAAATCTAATCACTGCGAGCAGGAGGGGCGGCGCCTCGCCGGGGCTTCCAGGGATTTGCTCTGCAATTTTTGGGGGAAATCTGTTCCCCCTTCCACTATTTGGAAAGAAACGAAAAATCTGTGGCGGTAAGTAAAAAAAAACCCGGAGCTCTCCTGCCGAGTGCTCCCACCTCGTGGGGCTTGGGAAAATCAGGGTGGTTTTTCCTGAATTTGGGTTATTTCAACTTAAAAAGACTTCCAGGGCCTGGGTTTTCCCACCCAAGTGTGATTCCAGCCCTGGAAGTCACCCAGTGTGTCCCGGCTCATCCTGACCCTCCTGGGCTCTCCCTCCCTCTCCTTCTTGGGATTCTGGGGGGACACAAGGGGGTCACAGCCTGCCCTGCCTCTTCCGCTTCCTCTAAAACAAGGAAGGCTCTGCGGGAGAGGCCGGAGCTGCCGTTTGGGTGGGAATGCTGCTGTGGGGAATGTCAGGATAGAGAGGATGACCCCCAACCCAGCTCCAACCCCTTTTTCCCAGCTCCTGGAGGGTGAAGGGGCAAAGGAGGAGCATGGCACAGTGCCCCACCAGGGCGATGGGGACGCGAGTGTCCCCAGGCAATCCAGAGGATGGCACATGGCTCCTGATCCTAGGATCCAGAGCTGTGCATCTCCAAGCCCCCAAGCTGCACAGGGAGGGCTCCGTCTCCTCTGTTCCCCCCCGGACTGGGAAGGGCTCACAAACCTCCCTCCATGGAATAAAAGCACCATTTCTCTTTGGGTCCGAGTATCCACGGAGCGGAGCGGGATGGCCCCAGGAAGCAGCAGCAGTGGTGGGGGGGATTCCCAAGGCCACGAGGTGCGGGCGGGGGTCCCGCCCGGAGGGGACTGCGGTGGCGAGGAAGGGACCGGGATGGGGCGGAGCAGCCTCGGGCACGGCATCCTGGTCGAGGTGAGGAGATAGAGTCCATTAAAAACCACTTCCTGCCAAATTCCTGTCGGGAGAGAGCAGAGGAATGGTGGGAGTGCCCTTCCCTCATCCCTCAGGCTTCCAGGGGATTCCCCAGCCTCCCACCTGTCTCAGTGGTGCCGGTCCCTGTCTCTGTCCCTGTCCCGATGCCGCTCGTGCTCCCGGCTCCGCTCTGGGAAATAATCCTCGTGCCGATCGTCGCTGTGGAGCAGATCCCGGTGCCGCCGGCTGCTCTCGCGGGACCGGCTGGGAGAGCGCTCCCGGGATCGGTGCCTTTTCCTTCGGGAGAAGAGGAGACAAAACCCAAGGAGTCATTTTTTAGTCACTCACCTGCAGGGAGGATCCCCTTCTCTAGATCCAGGGTTCACCTGGAGCTGCTGCTGGAGCTGCTGCTGTAGGATTTGGCCTCAATTCCATGCAGGCAATCCTTGAGGGAAGAGAGGAGGACGCGGCACCGCTCGTCACTGGCCACACGCGACTGCTTGATGACAGCGATGGCTGTGAGCAATGTCTCGATGGCGTTGCTGTAATCCCCTGAGGAGCAGAGCAGAGGGTCAGGAGCGGGAATCCATCCCGGGACAGGGGCATGAGGGACACGGGAAGTACCTGCACTGGCGCCGGACACCGCCTTGGAAATGGCGCTGCTGGAGATGGCGCGGTTGCGGTTCATGATCTCCTCAAACTCGCCTTCGCTCAAGGCTGGGATCGGCGGGCCCAGCTCCCGGCTGTCGGCACAGTGGGAACGGGGGTTCAGCGGGATCCTCCCTGAGCATCCCAACCCCACTCCTGCCCGGCTCACCTGCTGTGGTTGTAGGGAGCCATGGCCTTGCCGTAGGTATCCGGAGGGGGTCCCAGGGCAGCAGTGGGTGGCGGGAAGAAGGCGGGATTGAGGTGCAGGGCGGGGGGCACGGCCCCTGGTGGGGGCACGGCCAGGGGCGGGGGCAGCCGGGGTGGCG
>NW_005054416.1:2390201-2395508 GCF_000277835.1 Geospiza fortis | reverse complement strand
GGGGTAGCCCCATGAGGGGCAGCGCAGGGGGGCGGCTGAAGAAGGGCAGGACTGAGGGGGGCTTCTCCATGCGGGCGGGGGGCAGCGCGTTCTCCGTCGGCGTCGCCCGGCCATCCACCGCATCCATGGAATCCCGGGAGTGGGCCCGCGGCGGCACACCTGGAAGTGGCACGGGGAAAGAGCTGTGAGATGCAGCTGGAGGGTGTCCGGGTCTCTGAGACCTCCTGCTCCTCCTCTTCCTCCCACCCCTGGAGGGCTGGAGGTGCCCAGAGAGAGATCCAGCCGGCCACACATATCCTCCACTTCCATGTGTTTTTCCAAGAGGGGCCCAGCTTTCCAGCAAGACCCCGCACAGTGCCCTGGGGACAGGCAGGTCACAGGGACAGGAGCCAAAAGCCACAAGGAATGGTGAGAGATCCCCAAAGACCTGGAGAGCCTGAGATCCACACATGGATTTGGAGAGGGCCAAGCATGGAAGAGCATTAGGGGACAGAACTCAAGTGCTGACAGCAACGGAGCTGCTGCTAGAGGAAGGAAAACTCAGCATTCCGAGAGGGTCAAGAAGCCTTGCTCTATCCAAAGAGGCACTGAGGATGAGACAGAAGGGGTGTGACAGGAACCACGGCTCCCAGCTGTGCCAAAAGGCTGCATGGGAGCTCTGCTGTGCCCTGGGGGCAGCCGGAACTCGGCCCAGGGAACACTCCCTGCTCCACCAAATCTGCAGGGCAAGTTGGGACACAGCCTAAGCACCAAGCAGCCGATCCCCTCGGGCACCTGAGCCAAAGGAAGGGAGCGAAGCAACTCTGCTGGGAAGGGGGAGTTTTCCTTGCACAAAACATGCCAAGGGATCTACAACGACCAGAGCTGGCCAAGACCTCCTCAGACATGCTCCTGCCAGGACAATCCCTGCGGATCCCATCGCATCGCTGCGGAGTGAGGCCAGGACCACCTATCGCCATTGAGGGACGCCCACGGCCAGGCCCCAGCTGGAATATTCCTCCAGTGTTGGGCACCTTACCTCCGCAGGGATGGAAAAATTCTGGAGCAGATCCAGAGAGGAGCTACTAATAGATATGGAGGGTCTTAGCTATGCTGAGAGCCTGAAGAGCTTAAGCCCATTCAGTTTGGAGAGGAGGAGGAAGAGGCTACGAGGGATCTTCGCAGTGTGGGAGCACCTAAAAGGGGATCATAAAGACTCGGGTCAGGAGCTAATCCGGCTCAGGAATGGGAAAAACAACCCCCAGATGCTCCTGGCAACGTTTCCCCCCATCCCAAGGGCTCGCTGGGCTGGGCCTGGCAGCTGATCTGGGGGGATTTGGGATGTGTGTGAGATGGAACCCCCCGCCCGCCTCACACCGGCACCGCACTCACGTTTGCGAGCCTGAGCCTCGAACTGCGACAGGTTCTGTCGGGTCGCCAGCCTCACCTCCACCTTGTCTCCATTCAGGATCTTTCCAGGAAGCAGCTCCAGGAGTTTATGGACCGAGTTCTCGGAGGCCACCACCACCTCCGCGTACCTGCGTGGCAGAGAGGGAGGTTGAGCCCTGAACCCACTGCAGAGAACTCCCCCAGACCCTCCTCCTGATCCCATCCCACTGCTCCACACCCCCTCCTCACTTTTCCATGCTCTTTGGGATGCTCCATGGATTCCCTGTCCCAGGCAGGAAAAGCACTGGCTGCTCCCTCACCTTCCACCAAACAATGGATGTGGCCATGAGGGCCTGGCTCCCATCATTCCCACCCGAAACTCCGTTGGCTCTCACCCCTTGGATTGGCCATTGGCTCGGTTCTCGGCGAATTTCAGCTCCACCACGTCATAGACTCCAATGGAGCGGATGGTCTGGATCAGCTGCTGGTCAGTCGTCCACTGAGGGCATAGAGAACAGGCTGGTATCCATGTCTGTCCCCAGTGTCCCCCATCCACCTGAGGAATGTCACCCCAGACTTCCTCAGGGAGCTTAAAATCATCTGGAACAAGCCTTGGGAATGGATAACAACAACAGGTTCTGACAAGACAGAGCCTTCCCAAAACTGCATCCCTGAACAGGAGAAGGCAACTCAGGAGCAACACCCCAAAGTCACAGCTTCAAAGGGACATCAGCAGATACCTCAGCCCAGAAGCTCCTCAGGGATACAAATCCCTTTTCCCTGAGGATCACAAAGCCAAGCCCAGCTCACAATCCAGCTCAGGACTGAGGAGGAGCAGGCCCCTCAAAATCCCTGCCACTCCCCTAGAGAGCCCAGCAGCGCCTCAGAGGTTCCCCTGGAATCCCGAATTTCCCAGGAAGATGAGCTCACCCAGGAGAAGCTCCCGACATAGACGGCGGCCCTCTTGTTCCGGAGGCCGCTGTAGGTGTACAGGATGGCCGGGGGTTTGCTGTTGGGCTTGGGAGATGGCTCCTGACGGATCTCCGGAGGCGCTTCCGAGCTGCTGGAACGCTTTTCCTGGGGCTGGGAGCTGGCTGCTAACACATCGTCGTAGAGATCCATCTGGTCAGCATTACTGAACTCCGGGTCCTGCTGGGAAAACGTCATGAGATCCTGCCTTGGGAAGGGCTTGGGAAGCCTTCTTTGCTCTTCCCAAACTGCTGTCCCAATTCCCAAGAGGAATTTCCAAGCTGAGTTCAAAGGTTTAAGGCCCAAATCACTTGGTTTGGGTCTATGCACAGTTGGGAATTACAGCCACCCCTTGCCTGGGCAATCCCAAAAAACAGGATGATGGTCTCTGATTTCATGGAATCATGAAATGGTTGGGGTTGGAATAAGGACCTTAAGGATCATCCCATCCCACCCCCCGCCATGGGACACCTTCCATTATCCTAGGTTGCTCCAAGCTCTGTCCAACCTGGCCTGGAACACTTCCAGGGATGGAGCAGCCACAGTTTCCCTGGAAATCCATTCCAGGGCTTCACCATCCTCACAGGGAAGAAATTCTTCCCAATATCTCATCTAAACCCCCACTGAGCTCCAGCACATTCCAAGGACCAGCCCACTTGGATCCCACACAATAGGACAAGACTCTGTGGCTACCACCAGGAAGAAATTCCCAATTTGGAGGGCAAGAATTCAATGGTGGAAAACCAAATGCCCTCCAGGGATGAGCCTGTCCTTGGCAACACATGCTTCCCAAAAATCCAACCTGGGAATTCCACACCCCCCTCAAACCATGCCCAGCACCCCAAACTTGCTCATTTTTGGGAAAAAAAAAGCCCTTTCTAGGGTAGGAGCTCCCACACATTGGATCTGTCCCTTTGGCAGAGGAAGCTCAGGAAGCGCCAGAGCTGGGAATTCCAGCATGTCCTAGATCTGCCTCCCAATTCCCACTCTGTCTCAGGCTATATTTAATTTGGAATGTCCAGCAAGTTCTGTGTTTACTATGGATCCCAGTTCCTCATTCAGATTGTGCCGAGTGTTTCATCCCACAAAATCACTCTATGAGGATCTATCCCACAGGAGCTGGTGTGCCACAAAAACCAGAGGTTCTGCTCCCAAATTTTCAATTCCAGGCAGTTTGGACAGTGTTTTCTGCTAGAGACAGTCTGAGGGTCAGGGCATTGCAAACATCCTCTTGGGAGCTGGACAAAGAAGGATGCTCAGCACACAGCTTTCCAAGGATTGTGGAAATCCAGGAATCCAAAAATCCAACCATTTTCCCTCTCCCTGAACTTTTGCATCCAGCTCTTGCCCTGGAGCTGATAAAAGAATGATTTGAAAAGGGAGCTGTAGTTTTGTGTTCATTTCCCAAAAAAGCTCAAGTGTTTGGTTAATCCAACTCCCACGCTCCCACCTCCACCAGGAGCCTTTGGACACAGCCCAAGGCTGGAAGATTCCCGCCTGGAAGTTTCAGAAAGTCAAGACCAAAAATAGGAAGGAGGGGCTAGAGGGGGAATCCCTTGGAATCCCTCAGTTCTGCTACTTAGGGGATTCAGCTTGGGAGATTTTAGGGATTCTCCTGCTCCCCATCCATGCACACTGAGCTGAGGTGCACAGGGATGAAGCTGGGCACTGTTAGAGGGAATCACCACGTGGGAATGTGGGATTTGGAATTACACTGGCATCCCTGGAGTGCCACAGGGACACCACAGCACCTCCCCACTGCTTTGTTCCTGGCATGGATTCATTCCAGGTGCTCTCCTGCCACACATCCCAGAGGAACGAACATGCCAGAGTCATTGGCCTGGATCACCATTCCAGCTTTGAGAAAATCCTCCATCCACTTGGTCCTCCCAGGAGATTCCATGGGATAGTCTCATCCAATAACCAGAAGAAGCTTCTCTTGATCACCAGGAGTTCACAGGAATTCCTTTCTCCATGGTGATTCCTTCCTCCGTGTGCTTTGCTTCCAGTTTCCATGACTTTTCCTCTTGCCAACTTCTCTCCACAAGCTTTCCATGGCAGTTTCGAATTTTCCAACATCTGCCTTCGCACTTGCTTTCCCATATCCATGAACTCCCTAAAATCTGCTTCTCCAACACCCCCTTCCTTCATCATTTCCTGCTGTGAATCCCAGATACTCCTGGGATGGGACAAGCAGCACAGGAACAGCAAGCTCCTGCACAGATTCCCAGCCTGGGTGATCCCATGGATTTGGCTCCTGGTATCCCCTCACCGTGTAATTCCCTGGAAATGCCTCTTCCAGCTGGGATTTCTCATTTTTCCAACCAGGACACAGCTAAGCTCTTAAATCCCAAACATTCCGTGACCAGCCACGTGTCACAACCCACAGGGAAACCCTTTAATCACAGCTGGAGGTGGCAGCCACCGAGATTTGGGAACGATTGGGAATGATCCTTCCCTTTTCCCAGCCACACCAGTTGCATCTTCCACTGGGATGAGCTGCAGGACACTGGGATCTCTTCCTGAAAGAAAAGGGGGGGGATCTGCACCCCCATCGCAGCCCTCACCTGGGTGAACTCCTCGTCGGCGTAGATGTCAATCAGATCCACTCCCTCGGACATATTTCCAGAGGCGGGGAGAGCGGGAGGCCCGGCTGGGACCGGGCGGAGCCAGGACACGGAAGGTGCTCTGGGAATGGGGGGCAGGGGGTCACTGAGGCCTTGGGGAGCCGCTGGGGGCGTCCCCCCAAATCCCTGTGAGCCCCAAATCTCCTTTCCTCACCCCAGGTACTGTGTTCCCCTAAATCCCCTCTTCCCTCCAAATACTTGTGCCCCCCCCGCTAAATGCCTTCTACCCCCTAAATCCCCTCTGCCTCTCAAATCCCCTCGTCCCCCTAAATCCGTGTCCCCCCAAATCCCATGTGCCCCCTAAATCCCTGTGTCCCCCGAATCCCCTCTGCTCCCTAAATCC
>NW_005054416.1:2382867-2389867 GCF_000277835.1 Geospiza fortis | reverse complement strand
GGCGCCCGGCAAGATGGCGGCGGCCAGGGTGGGGGGGAAGGGGGGAAAACAGGGAGGGCAAAGGGAAGGGAAAGGAGGAAAAGGGGAGAGGAGGGAGGGAGAGCGGGAAAACCAGGGTAAAATGGGAGGAAAAGGGGGTAAAAGGGGAAGGAGAGGGGAAAACAGTGGGGAAAGGGGAAAAACGGGGGGAAAGGGGAAAAAAGGGGGAGAGAGGGGAAAGGAAAAGGAGGGGAAAGGGGTGAGTTTGGGGGAGAGGCAGGATGGGAGGAAAATTAGCGTATTGAGGGGAAAAGAGGAGAGAAAAAAAGGTGGAGAGTCTAAGCAGACAAAAGGGTATTTTTGGGGGAAAAGGGAGGTCTGGGGGATTTATGGTGTCTGGGCAGTGGGGTTTGGAGAGGTGGGATTGGGAACCGTGTCCAGTAGGATTTGAAGATGTCCTTGTGTGCAGGCACTCCCAGGCCTGATACCCCTGTGCTTTCCCCATTCCCTCCAGCTCTGCTCCCTGCGCCGGCAGCTCCTGCGGCCGCTGATTCCTCAGCGCGGCTACCGGGGCGATTCCCCCACGGATTCCGGGAAGGACGTGCTGGAGATCCCGCTGCCCCCCTGGCAGGAGCGTCCGGATGAGCCCCTGGACACCAAGAGAGCCCGGCTGCTGTACGAGAGCAGGAAAAGGGGGATGCTGGAAAACTGCATCCTGCTCAGGTGCGCTTGGCTCTGAGTATGGCAGGTCATTAACAGGGAAGAGTTCGTTGAGGTAGGGCAAAAATCCTTGGGATAAGTTGCTCCAAGATCTTGCTGGTCCAGGATCCAGTGATGGAGTGGAACTGGGAGAGCTCAGTGAGCCAAAATGCTTTGGGAAGGATGTTTGTAAATCCTGGGACATGTGAATACCAGGCCAGTTGGATTTTGGGATTGAAGGAGCGATTAGGGTCACAGAATTGTGGAATTCTGCAATGATTTGGGTTGGAAAGGGCCTTAAGGACACCTTTCACTATCCCAGGTTGCTCCAACCCCCATCCAGCCTGGTTTGCACACTTCCAGGGATGGGGCAGCCACAGCTTCTCTGGGAAGTGCATTCCAGGGCCTCAGCACCCTCTCTGGAAAGAATCCCTTTCCAATATCTCATGTGAACGAGCACATGGAATCCTGGAATGGTTTGGGATGGAAAGGACTAAAGGCTCATCCAGTTTCACCCCCTGCCATGGGTGGGGACACCTTCCACCAGACCAGGCTGGGTAGGGGCATTCCAGGGTTTCTCTGGGAATGCTGTGCAGGTGTTTTCCCACCCACTGAGGTGAGGGAGGGCAGGCTGGGGGTCGGTGTTTTCCAGGATCACACTGAGCTGGTTCCTGTATCCCAACTCTTCCTTCATCTCCCGCTCATCCCGATCCATCCCTCTCCAGCCTCTTTGCCAAGGAGAACCTGGCGCGCATGAGCGAGGAGCAGCTGAACCACTACGACCGCCTCATCAACGAGCCCAGTAACGACTGGGACATTTATTACTGGGCCACTGGTACGTGTGGCCACGCCCTGGGACACCGGGGTGGCACCTGGGCACAGCACAGAGCTGATTTTTCCCCGTTTTCCCCTCAGAAGCGAAGCCCACGCCGGCGGAGTTCGACACGGATGTGATGGCCATGCTGAGGGAATTTGCCAAAAACAGGAACAGGGAGCAGAGGCTCCGGCAGCCGGACCTGGAATATCTGTTTGAGCCTCCACGCTGAGGGAGGGGACGCCTCTGTCCCCATTCCTTGGACTAGCACAGGGACGTGGGGCTCTGGACTGGCGTTTCCACCTTCCCTATGGTTTTCCTCCTCTTCCCAGCAGCCTTTGGACATTTATGGAATGCTGAATAAAGCCCTGACTACCGGCCTTGCCTGGCTGCTGGCCCTGCCCCTCTCCTGCATTGTGACATCGGGGTCGTGCCCTCGGTGACATTCGCAGCTCGATCTGGCCCATGCCACCTCGCTGATATTCCCAATTCCCACCTGCCCCTTTTCCCAGGACCCCCAGGAGGTGACCCCACCCCGGGGCGGGGGGGCTGTCGTGGAGCTGGAGCGGGACATTCCCCGTGGTGCCCTCCAGCGACAACCAGGGAGGTTGTCCCACCTCCTGCCCTCCGGTGACAGCCTCCCGGGAGGTCCCCATTGTCGCGGTTACCAGGAGATAGAGTCGCGTTCCCCGGGCACATTCCACAGCTTCCGGGCCTGCTGGGAAGGCCCCGCACCTCCAGTGCAGCTCCAACCATGGCGTAGGGCCGTACCTCGGGCCATTCCCGGCTCCAGGGGCCTGTTCCCAGAGCCAAGATGCCGTCCCTGCCGCAGGACTCGCCCGCCGCGGGATTGGGGACGGGCTTCCCCGTGGTGAAGGGTGCCCCCTCCAAGCTCCCGGGCTTCTACGTCACCACCTACGAGGCAGCCTTTGGGAAGGGGCCCAGGGGGTCACCCCCAAAGGTGAAGAAGGGGCGCATTTTGGGGATTGAGCCCCCCAGTGACAGGAGCATCCACCCCCTCCTCGGCGTCCACACCGGCTCAGGATACGTCGTCAACAACTACTCAGAGCTCAGATCCCTGATCTGCCCGCACGTGGAGCGGTAGGTCCCTGCTCCAGGAGTTTGGGGGGCACGTTTTGGGATCACTCCGTCACAGCCATTCCCATCACAGCCAGGACACCGACATTTCCACCACTGCCGAGGACTTCAAGGTCTTCGGGCGCCCGGAGTACCAAAGGATCCTGCCCGAGCACGTGGATGATCCGCAGTGTCAGTATCCCACTGGCTTCTCCTTTTCCCACCTCCGTTTCGGGGAGGTGAGAGCCCCAAATACATCCGGGGAATACGGCATCCAGAGGTACTGCGCCACTCCTGCCAAGCCAGGTATGGTTTTGGGGTCTTGAGAATCCCAGGGAAAGCTCCAGCCCTAGTGGGAGGGTTTTGGGGTGTTGAGATCCCAGGGAAAGCTCTATTCCCAGGGGATTCTGCGGTCTTGGTGATCCTAGGGAAAGCTCTGTCCTTAGGAGGATTTTGGGGTGTTAGGATTCTTAGGAAACCTCCAGCCGCAGGAGGGTTTGAGGCCCTGGGGGTTCCAGGTCCTGCTCCAACATTAGGAACGTTTTGGGATTATTGATGGTCCCAGAGCCACATCCAACTCTAGGGATTTTGGGATGTCAGTGTTCCTGGAGCCAGGTCAGACCTCAGGAGGTTTTGGGAGTGTTGGAGACCCCCTGCCCCCCTCAGACACAGTGGGACAGGTGTATCCAGGTAATGCCAGGCCTGGGGACACAGGGGACATCCCTGCTCCATCTGCTCCCCACAGATGTCCCACCGAGGGCGACGGAGCTGTCGGGCGGCACCGGGACCTCCCCGAGGAGTGACCTCACCGTGCCAGAGCAGCCCGTGAGCCCTGTCCCTACCGTGTCCCCTGTCCCCCCCACCCCTCAGCACCCCAGGGGACACTTTTCCTATCCCACAGCTTGCTGTCGGTGATGGTCGGATGGATTCCTTTTCTGCCACATGCAGCACTGTAAGCAAAGGGATGGGGTGGCAAGGGCAGGAGACATCCTGTCCCAGTGCTCCCAGTGGGCTCTGAGGCAGCGGGAGCTGCCTGAGCATGGGAATGAGCAGGATCTCATCCCTGTGTCCCCACACAGTACCAGCCTGCCATGGGCTACCCAGCCCCCTTCGCCCCCCCGGAGCTCCAGGTGGGACCCAAGGGAGTCACTCCTGTGAAGGTGGGTGCAGCCATGTCCCCTGTCCCATCCCTTTTCCCGAGGAACCACGCTCCCAACTCACTGCATCCCTCAGAAGCCGCTGGGGTATGGCACTATCCAGAACCAGTACCTGATCAAGCACTCACAGATGGCCCCCATAGCACCAGGTGAGTTTTGGGGGGGATTGCAGCCCCCAGGAGGAGTGGACACCCCCCTCACCAATCCCTCCTGGATTTTCCAGGCTGGTGGGCACAGACCCCAATCACCTGGGCCCCGAGATCTGTGGAGGGCATCCAGATCCCGAGTCCCAGTGGCTTCAGCACCAACACCCGCCCCACCAACCTGTGGCGCATCGATGACCCCCTGACGTGACCCCCCCCCAAAAGGTGCTGCTGCATCCTGGGAATCCCATCCTCGGCTTTTCCCAAATCCCCGTAGGAGGAATAAAGACCCTGAGCGATGCCATTGGATTGCTCCCTCATTTTGGGGGTTTCCTGCCTCCCAAAAAGCTGGCAGGAGGGGTTTGGGTGGTCGGGGGGTGTCACCTGGCCAGCTGCCGCTGGAGGGCTGTACCAGCCTGGCTTTCCAGCTTTCCGAGCCGCCTTTGGAATGACACAGCTGATTTGCGGCAGGAAAATCCGGGCAGGGCTGTGGTGGGAAGCGTGAGGATGAGGAGGAGGAAGGACCCCGCAGGGTGGGCAGCCATGGCATGGGGAGGGGGCACTCCTCCAGCGACAACCAGGGAGGTTGTCCCACCTCCTGCCCTCCGGTGACAGCCTCCCGGGAGGTCCCCATTGTCGCGGTTACCAGGAGATAGAGTCGCGTTCCCCGGGCACATTCCACAGCTTCCGGGCCTGCTGGGAAGGCCCCGCACCTCCAGTGCAGCTCCAACCATGGCGTAGGGCCGTACCTCGGGCCATTCCCGGCTCCAGGGGCCTGTTCCCAGAGCCAAGATGCCGTCCCTGCCGCAGGACTCGCCCGCCGCGGGATTGGGGACGGGCTTCCCCGTGGTGAAGGGTGCCCCCTCCAAGCTCCCGGGCTTCTACGTCACCACCTACGAGGCAGCCTTTGGGAAGGGGCCCAGGGGGTCACCCCCAAAGGTGAAGAAGGGGCGCATTTTGGGGATTGAGCCCCCCAGTGACAGGAGCATCCACCCCCTCCTCGGCGTCCACACCGGCTCAGGATACGTCGTCAACAACTACTCAGAGCTCAGATCCCTGATCTGCCCGCACGTGGAGCGGTAGGTCCCTGCTCCAGGAGTTTGGGGGGCACGTTTTGGGATCACTCCGTCACAGCCATTCCCATCACAGCCAGGACACCGACATTTCCACCACTGCCGAGGACTTCAAGGTCTTCGGGCGCCCGGAGTACCAAAGGATCCTGCCCGAGCACGTGGATGATCCGCAGTGTCAGTATCCCACTGGCTTCTCCTTTTCCCACCTCCGTTTCGGGGAGGTGAGAGCCCCAAATACATCCGGGGAATACGGCATCCAGAGGTACTGCGCCACTCCTGCCAAGCCAGGTATGGTTTTGGGGTCTTGAGAATCCCAGGGAAAGCTCCAGCCCTAGTGGGAGGGTTTTGGGGTGTTGAGATCCCAGGGAAAGCTCTATTCCCAGGGGATTCTGCGGTCTTGGTGATCCTAGGGAAAGCTCTGTCCTTAGGAGGATTTTGGGGTGTTAGGATTCTTAGGAAACCTCCAGCCGCAGGAGGGTTTGAGGCCCTGGGGGTTCCAGGTCCTGCTCCAACATTAGGAACGTTTTGGGATTATTGATGGTCCCAGAGCCACATCCAACTCTAGGGATTTTGGGATGTCAGTGTTCCTGGAGCCAGGTCAGACCTCAGGAGGTTTTGGGAGTGTTGGAGACCCCCTGCCCCCCTCAGACACAGTGGGACAGGTGTATCCAGGTAATGCCAGGCCTGGGGACACAGGGGACATCCCTGCTCCATCTGCTCCCCACAGATGTCCCACCGAGGGCGACGGAGCTGTCGGGCGGCACCGGGACCTCCCCGAGGAGTGACCTCACCGTGCCAGAGCAGCCCGTGAGCCCTGTCCCTACCGTGTCCCCTGTCCCCCCCACCCCTCAGCACCCCAGGGGACACTTTTCCTATCCCACAGCTTGCTGTCGGTGATGGTCGGATGGATTCCTTTTCTGCCACATGCAGCACTGTAAGCAAAGGGATGGGGTGGCAAGGGCAGGAGACATCCTGTCCCAGTGCTCCCAGTGGGCTCTGAGGCAGCGGGAGCTGCCTGAACATGGGAATGAGCAGGATCTCATCCCTGTGTCCCCACACAGTACCAGCCTGCCATGGGCTACCCAGCCCCCTTCGCCCCCCCGGAGCTCCAGGTGGGACCCAAGGGAGTCACTCCTGTGAAGGTGGGTGCAGCCATGTCCCCTGTCCCATCCCTTTTCCCGAGGAACCACGCTCCCAACTCACTGCATCCCTCAGAAGCCGCTGGGGTATGGCACTATCCAGAACCAGTACCTGATCAAGCACTCACAGATGGCCCCCATAGCACCAGGTGAGTTTTGGGGGGGATTGCAGCCCCCAGGAGGAGTGGACACCCCCCTCACCAATCCCTCCTGGATTTTCCAGGCTGGTGGGCACAGACCCCAATCACCTGGGCCCCGAGATCTGTGGAGGGCATCCAGATCCCGAGTCCCAGTGGCTTCAGCACCAACAACCGCCCCACCAACCTGTGGCGCATCGATGACCCCCTGACGTGACCCCCAGCCAAAAGGTGCTGCTGCATCCTGGGAATCCCATCCTCGGCTTTTCCCAAATCCCCGTAGGAGGAATAAAGACCCTGAGCGATGCCATTGGATTGCTCCCTCATTTTGGGGGTTTCCTGCCTCCCAAAAAGCTGGCAGGAGGGGTTTGGGTGGTCGGGGGGTGTCACCTGGCCAGCTGCCGCTGGAGGGCTGTACGAGCCTGGCTTTCCAGCTTTCCGAGCCGCCTTTGGAATGACACAGCTGATTTGCGGCAGGAAATCCGGGCAGGGGCTGTGGTGGGAAGCGTGAGGACAGTCACAGCATCCACACACAGCTCAGGGAGCCCCTCCTGCCGGTTTAGGAATTCCCACCCAGCCCAGGGACCTCACACTCAGTTTAGGGCGTCACACCGAATTCAGGGTGAGGACGCTGATGCCAGGCTGCTGGAAGAGGGGCTGGGAATGCTGGGGTGCGAGGGGGTCCTGCCTGGTTTGTGGACAGAGCCGGGACAAGTAGGGCGGGAATGGGGCCGGGTAGGCGTGGGAATGGCGGGGCGGGGCATGAATGGGGCTCGGTGGGC
>NW_005054416.1:2378059-2382014 GCF_000277835.1 Geospiza fortis | reverse complement strand
GGCTGCAGAGCCTGCAGCAACAGGAGGAGGAGCCGGAGGGCACCGAGGTCGCCCCGGTATCCCCGGAGGATGGGCCGGAGGATGGGGAGGGGGAATTTGCAGCCCTGACGGGATCTCCTGAGGAAACGTGAGCCGCTGTCCCCCTGGAGGGGTGCAGAGCCTCCACCTGCCTCCCAGGGAATTCCCATCTAGGGCTGGGAAAGGAGGAAGCTCACAGCCTCCACAAAGGAAAACCGATGGTCTGACCACCAGCCTTATCCAGCTGGGACAGCAGCATTGTGTCCTGGATTGGCAGGGCTCATGGATCCCAATGGTTATCCCACCTACTCCAGGGTGCCTTGGATTGGGATACAGCCCCCTTCCCTGAGGGGGGATCTCACACTGCCACCCCACGAGAACATTTCCACTCCTCCACCTCTGAAAATCCTTTGCTCCTGTCCCAGTGGGCAGCACAGGAAAAAGCAGTGCTGGCTGCATCCATTCCATGGATCCCATCATCCTGGAGAGCTCTGAGGTTTGGGAACAAAGGCACTGACCCTGAGAACCCCAGCTCGCTGCTGGAATTGGGCTGGGGGAGAGAATTTTCCACCAGGCTTCTCCTGGCTATCAGGTTTGGGAAGGAGCTGATGGAAATTCCACCTGGGTCGAAGCACTGCCTGTCTCCAACCTGGACAGGGTTTTGCCTCTGTGGGAAGAGGAGGCTCATCCCTGGCACTGTCTGTCCCAAAACAGGCACCAGATCCAGGGTTGACACCTTATCCTTCTTCTTCCTCTCTCCAAGTGCCTCTTATACCAAACACAGGCAATAAAAAGCACAAATCCAAGGAATTTGTTGTGAGAGAAAAGTGGTGGGGACCAGCCTCAGGGAAGGGTTTATTTGGGATCCCCTAAAACCAAGGGGACATATCCTGGTGTGCAACCACCAGCTCCTCTTCTTTTGGACATCCAAAGAATCCTGGTTCCCTCCATCCATCTCTGAGCTGAGCCGGTGTGGTGGAAAGCTTGGGGATCCGAGGTCTGCAGCCCGCTGGAGGTTTCAAACCACACATCCACTTTTAATGGCCATGGATATGGGGTTGGGGCTGGGAGGCAGCCAGAGCCCCTGCCACATCCGCTCCGGCACTGGCAGGGCGGGTGCTGCCGGCTTTTCCCTCCACTTCCTATCCCGCAGCAGGAACCACGGCTATTTTGGACACGTGGAGCTTCCTCAGCTGTGGGATCTGCAGGAGCTGTCGGTGCCAGCTCCTCTGGGGTAATTTCAGGGATTTGGGGCTTAGCAGGAGCTTTGAATCAGATCTTTCCAATAGGTACAGGCTGTTAATCCCTTTTCCCGTCCAGGTACCCATCACTGTAGGGCAGAGCATCCTAGGATCCCATGACATCCCAGGAACACACTCCTGGAATTCTGAGCGTCTCCCAGCCCTTCATGCCATTGATCCACAGTGATGCTGCTTTATCTGGGAAGACACTGCTGCTAATAACCGAGGAATTATCCATGATCCCGAGGGTGCTGACCCTGCCAGAGACCCTCAGCATTCCAAGCCCCTGATGCAGGCAAGATCTGATGCCAGCAGCTCCATGCAGATCCCTGCCAGCGCACCCATTCGGCAGGAATTGGGATGCAGGTGGTGGCTCTGGATGCCACCCGCCAGTCCCCATGGCTAGGATCAGATCCAGGAGCTCTGACACCTGGGATAGGGGGGTTCTCCCTCTCTGCAGCCTTTTGTCACCACCCAGCTTTTCCCAAGTAGCCAGGTTGGGATCCAGGCACCGGTGACGACGGTGGTGACACCAGGGCCAGGAGCTGCTGCAGTCAGTGGGAATCTGACAGATTCCGGCTCCGCTCGAGTATTTTGGGGCCACTGGCACCGGCGAGTCCCCGCTGCCGGCAGTGCATCATCCATACGTCTGTCCCTATATATATCCCTGCCTCCTCTCCCGGCCCCGCGTGCGACGGTTTGTGGCCTCTCCGCAGCTGGGATCACGCTGCTATTTCCATCTGCTCCTGCTGCCTGCCAGCACAAGGCAGCGGGATCGGGAATCGCTGCGGATCCGTGCAACAGGAGCGCCCGGATCACTGCGCTTCCAAAGATTTGGGAGGATGAAAGGAGCCCGGCGTCGGTGTAAGAGCCCAGGCAGAGCCAGGATCAGTGGCACCAATGCTACTGGCAGCTTGGCAGCTTGGGAATGCCAAAATTCCCAGGTTTGGCTCAGCTGGAGGTGGAGCAGGAGTAGGCAACAGCCGCCTCCTCTCCACCAGGGTGCAGGTGGCAAGGGGACAGTGTTATCCCCTTCTGTCACCTCCAACACTGCATCCCGGAGCCTGAAGGGTGGATCCAGAGGGGTCTTATCCTGTGCAGGGAGGACATGCATGGCCCTCCTGCCATCCCTGCGTTTGGAGTTTCATTTATTTATTTAAGACAGCATTCTGTGAATTATTTAACAGCCACCAGTGCCTTTTCCATGGCACCAGGACACAGGATATGGTTCCCTGCCTCTTCCTTCCCTTCAGAGCCACATTCCAGTCCCTATCCCATGCCAAGGAGCTCAGCCCAGACCTGGATGGGATGGAAACTCGCTTGGCTCCAAGCAGGCTGCGGGGGTCAGTGCTGTTTCTGAAGCCCCCATGGGGATCCCAGTCCTAGCAGGAACCCAGAGTTTTGGGGGGATACTCAGTGATGGGTGGGATAATACTGTGGGAATGCTCAGGGCTGGGAGGGATAATGCTGGGGGGGGATGCTCAGCGCTGGGGGGTTGCCCCCCCAACTCAACTGTGGTGCTCACCCACGTGTGGTGCCCCCATTCCCACCCCAGGATCCACCCCCTGCATTCCTCCCATCCCACAGATGACTCACGCTGGCAGTTACTGACTGTCCTTTATTACTGAGAGCAGGGGCTGCCTCCAGAAAACGAGGGGCCCCACTCCCCAAAAATAGGATTCTTCAAAGGAGATGCCCTGACCCGTGCGCCCCATCCTTGGCATCGCCAGCCGGGCACCCCCCGCTCCAGCCGCTCCTCAGCCAGGCTGGGCCAGGCTCTTTATTGGATTTTTTATCTTTTTTTTTCCCTTTTTTTAAAATTTTTTTAAATTTTTTTTTGTCCTGTTTTTCTTTATTTTACACACCAGTTGGATGTTACCGTCACATGAAGAAGAGAGAACCTGAACAAGATCACGGCTACGAGCTCTAGAGTTAAAAATGAACACACAAACCCCCGGGGAGCCCGACCGCGGACGAGAAATCCAGCCTGGAAAAGCGGGGTGCCCGAGGGGCTGTGGGGGGCACCCGGCTTGGCACAGCCCTGGCCCTGCCACCTCTTCCCCAGGCATGTAAGTCTCTTCTTTTATGTTAAAAAAAGAGAGAATATGACAAAAATACAAATGTCCCTAAAAGCGTTGTTATTACTGTAATAGCAGTATTATGACTTCTCTCCAGATTGTCCAAAATTGTCTAAATTGGGGCTGTGGGAGCTGCTGGGAGCCAAGGTTGCCACGGGGGGAGCAGGAAGACTGAGGATGATCTGGTGTCTGCCACGGAGAGCCACCACCGACCCCCTTGTCACCCCTGTGGGGGGGGGGCTCCCAGGTGGGTCTGTCCCTGTTTTTGGGGGTCCCAGGGAGTGGAGTGGGAAGGGGTCTGGCGTGTGCATCCCAGGGCTCCGTGGGGATGCTGCTGCTGGCACTGATCCTGCCAGGCTGGCTGTCCCAAGGAATGCCACCAGCCCAGGGAATGTCACCTGCCCTCGATGGGGACAACAGCGCTCGCTCCACCCTTTATCCCCAGGGGTGGGCACGGAGCTCCCGGGGCAGCCCCGGCGCCCGCATCAGCCCGGCTGGAAGGGGACCCTGTGGAGCTCTGCATTCCCCCGAGGGGCCCCTTCCAGCCCGGGCTGGGGGGGAGGGCAGGACCGGGGTCCCCAGGGCGGCTTAGGGCCCCCCCGCTCCCCCCGCAACCCA
>NW_005054416.1:2375047-2377251 GCF_000277835.1 Geospiza fortis | reverse complement strand
GGTGCCACGGCTCCGCGGATCGTCGCGGAGAGCCGGGATGGAGCCGAGCTCGCTGCTAATTATGCGATCAAAAGTGATTAGCGAGCCTCAGGCTACGGTGGGGTTTTAACGGAGAGTGGGATATAATGGCCACTGCCTGTCCATCCCTGGAATCAGGCTCTTGGATGTGCCCACACTGGGGACACTGCCACCTCCGCCCCTGCCCGGCAGCCCGCGGCGCTGATCCGGGGATTTATTTAATGGATTTATCCCAACTGCTGAGTCGTCCCGACCCCAGCGCGGCGTTTGGGGATCACGGATGGGGATTATGGCGCTCGTTTGTCATCGTTGCGCTAATGATGAGCTGGGTGATTTCATGGATAATTCCACCGCTCCCGTCCCCGGGAGTAATCCCAGCGAGTGGGATCCATCCCGGTGTGGCTCCCCATGCTCCATCCCTCCATCCCTGCCTTTCTGGGAGAGCTCCGGCCCTCTGTGGCCATGGCACACAGCACGAGGGGTTCACAGCACGCTCCGCACTGGAGATGGCACCAGGCACTGGCAGCCCCAGGTCTGGCTGTCCCCGATTCCCACCTGGGTGTCCCTCAGGCGTGTCACCCACCTTGCCAATGACATCATTGCGGCTCAGCCTGTCCTTGTCCATGACAGTGATGACGATGGTGGTCTCGCGCAGCCGCTCCGTGGGGATGTCGAAGGCGAAGGACTCGTTGAAGACGGGGTTCAGGCACCTCTTCATCACCACCGTCTTCTTCTTCTCCACCCGCTTGTCCTTGTACATCAGCCACACCTTCACGTAGGGATCTGGCAGGAGAGGAGCCGCTCTCAGCCCCGGATGGGAGCCAGGGAATGCTGCCCGGGATCAGGGCCAGCCCGTGCCATACCTGAGGTGCCCCCGATGTCCATGGCTTTGAGGTTCCTTGCCTTGATGATGTTTACCACGATGGAATTGGCTGAGGGATTGTAGCACAGCGACAGCAGCAGCTCCCCGCGGCTTCCCTGCAGGACACACATGTTCCCTGAGGACACCTATGCCCCCCAGAGCTCCTCTGTGGGAGCTGGGTGCTGGCATGGGACCCCCGCCAGAGCAGCCCAAGGGTGCGGTTTGGGAAGGCACAGAAAATCAGGGCAGGGCAGGAGGAAATGGGGCTGCCCCCAGTGGGACATTTTCTGGTCTTGCTGGAGGCAGGAGAGGGAAAAAACTTTCATTTTAGGTCTACCTGAAACAGTTTGATTTGACCCAAAATGAGACTTTGGGCTACTTAATATAAAATTTTGGAAGAGAAAAATCTCCATCAGATGTTGAAGCAGAAAATGTCCCTGTTGGGATGGGGAGTGGTCCTGTTGGGACACTGCAGGGACAGGGAGTCACCTCCCCTCCCCAGGGGGATGAGGGGGTCCAGGGCCTTACACTGCCATCACTGCAGGGCTTCAGGTCCTTCCAGAAGGTCTGCATCTGGGTCAGGTCCACCTTGTTGAGAGGGATGGACACCTCTCCAATGGGATCATTGCGGCTGAAGCGGTCGTAGTCCAGGACCTGGAGGTACAGCACCCGCTGCACCACCTTCTCATAGGGGAACCCTGTGACACAGATGGAAAAGCCAAAGGAGATGAGGAGCAGTTCCAGGACTACTCCACCCTTCCTGGGCTGGTGGCAGGACCCTGGCACCAGGCAGAGGATGGGGAGCAGCCCAGGGAACAAGGAGCTGCTGCCACATTAATTCCCACACCTGCACCCACCCATGGGGGCATGGAACCTTCCAAACCTTCCCCTACATCCCCTTTATGGGATGCACATCCAGCCTGGCCTCAGTGGCTTGGCCAACCCATCGCATCACTCGAGCTGAGCTGAAACCCAGGAGGCTCCGCTCCCACCCTGATCCCCTCCAGCCCATCCCAATCCATACCTTCAAAGAGGAAGGTCTCATTCCAGTGCGGGTTGAGGTTCTTCCTCTTGACCTTGGTCTCCAGCTTGTGCTTCTTGTCGGGGAGCAGGTAGATCTTGACGAAGGGGTCGCTGGTGCCGCTGAAGTCCTTGGCCGGCAGCTCCTGCGCCTTCATGATCTTCACGGTCAGGGTGGACTCCTGGAAGTTGTAGCCGACGCTGAACTGGATGCGGCCCAGGTTCTCCCGGCTGACGCCTTCGTGGCCCTCGTCATCCTCGGAGCCCGGGGAGAGCTGCGGGAGGGGGGCAGAGGAGGGGGGTG
>NW_005054416.1:2373699-2374048 GCF_000277835.1 Geospiza fortis | reverse complement strand
CCCCCCGCCACGGTTCCTGTCCGAGCTGGGACACGGTGACAAACCACCAGACGGACCGAGAGGCACAGGGACACACGGGAAGCCACAACATGCCACGGACACACGCCACCACGCCAAGCACACGCAGACGCACGGGGAGGGGACATGGGGGGGCGATGGGAACACCCACACGCACACACGGGATGGCACCCAGAAAGGACCGGAGAGGCCGAGGCAGCTGGGGAGGCAAAATCAGGTTAAAACCAGGGAAAATGAAGGTGAAGGAGCCGGCGGCGCGGCCGCTGAGCGAGGAGGCGCCGGTGGAGCCGGGAATGCCGGCGGAGGTCACGGATAGCGGGAGAGAGAGCGG
>NW_005054416.1:2372315-2372618 GCF_000277835.1 Geospiza fortis | reverse complement strand
TCCAGAGGCAGAACCGCGGGTGCCGGTGCCGGGGAGAGCTCAGACGTCCCGGTGCCCGCTGGGCCACCCTGTGCCGCTCCAACCTTCGCGCTCCACGAGGCCAGCCTCCTCCTCCTCCTCCTCCTCCACCCTGGGTGAGGCCCTCGTCTCCTCCTCCTGCGGGACTGGCCTCGTCCTCGCTCATACCTCTTGTCCCCCTGAGCGTTCGCCTGGTTCGGCTGCGTCCCAGCGGGTTGCAGGTCGGGAATATTGGCAAAGTCATCTTGCTCTGAGAGTCCCAGAACCAGGGATAGCACCACCATC
>NW_005054416.1:2370579-2372100 GCF_000277835.1 Geospiza fortis | reverse complement strand
GGCAGGCGTGGATACCCGCGCTGCCCCTCTCCTCCACCGGTCCGGGCAGGGAAACTGCCAAAATCCTGATGAAAGGGGGGAAAAGATGCCTGGGGGGGCTGGGAATGAGGGAGAGCGTGACAGGAGTGAGGTGCCAGCATCATTCCATGGAGGAAGGGATTGGCGGTGCCATGGCCAGGCTCTTTGACCTCCCCGGGTCTGTAACTGCATTTACGCCGCGGCGCCGGGGAGGGTGAACGGGGTGAAAGAGCGAAAGAAGAATCGATGGATGGGGAAAGAGGCGGTGGGGAATGACAGCGGCTCCGCCCCTCGGAGGCGGGGCGGGGGCTCTGCGGCTGCTCCCTCTCCGCCAAGTCAGGCTGGAACCAGCACCGGCGCTGGGTAAACAGGGAGAACGTGACCCTCGGGATGGCTGGTGAGCCGCAGCTCCACATCGGGAAGCCGGGAAATGGAGCTGGGAGGAAGCTGGGAGAGCGGAGAGGGGATGGTGGGCAGTGCACCCCAGGGTGCCTGGAGGAAGGTTCAGCCCTCTCACCACAGCGGGATGGGCACCCAAATTTATGTGTGTCTCATCTAATCCTGATGCAGGAAGTGTCAGCTCACGGAGGGCAGGGTCAGTCCTGCATCCCCCTCCAAGTGCCACCAGCCTGCAGAAAGCAAAGCTGGGACCTCAGCATTCCATTTTCCAGGATGCCGGGGGCAAACAGCGGCCAGGGAGGAGCTGGAGAATCCAAGGGAAGATGGAGCCGGGGGGCCCAGCTCTGCAGAGGAGGGACAATGTCATGTGCCGAGACAGGGTGACAACACGGGACTCGGATTAGTCCCCGGGGTTTGATGCTGGAAATCCAGCGCCGATGGAGGAGATGGGGTTAAGGCGGATTAGAGATCCCACGGCTCCTCTGGCTGGGAATGACATGGGGCTCAACTCACGGTCACCCGGCACGGGGGACTCTGCCACCTGCACCGTGACAACTCGGGACAACGTCCCTCCCTGGGGACCTCACTGGTGGCCGTCGCTGGGGATGGAAGGGGATAGCCAGGAATGTGGCAAAGCTCACTGAGAAAGGGTACGAGCCCTTCCCTGAGCCCCCGTGAGCCGGGGGGGACATGGACCTTCCCAAGGGCCAGGGGCAGCGTGTCCCCGAGGGGGTGACAGATGAGCGGCCGCGCCGGGGCAAGTAAAGGAGCCGAGGAGAGAGGGATGAGCAGAAGGAAGGAGTAGAGGAGAGAGGGAGGGAGAGAGGGCTCTAGAGAGGGATGAGCAGAGGGGGATGGAGAGGGAATGGAGAGAGCAAAGGAGCAGAGGAGAGCAATGGACAGAGGGGTGGAGAGAGCAAAAGAGCGGAAGGACAGAGCAGTGATGGAGAGTGATGGAGCAGAGAGAGCAAAGGAGGGGAAGGGATGGAGAGAGGAGTGGACGGGGGTGGAGAGGAGAATGCAGAGGGCAGTGATGGCGAACGCACACTTACAGGAAGGACTTCATGTCCAAGCCGCGGTTGCGGATTTGCCCCACCACGTGGT
>NW_005054416.1:2370192-2370533 GCF_000277835.1 Geospiza fortis | reverse complement strand
TGGGCCTGGAGGTGGCCCAGGCTCTGGCTGGTGGTGGGCTGGCTGTGGTTGGCGCGCTGGTGCTGGCTCAGGGGCTGCTGCAGACTTTGCTGGCGCACGAGCGTGCGGGGCCTCTGGAATTTGGGATCGCCTGCTGAGGTGGGGATATACTCAAGGGTAGTGGCTGTGGACAGGGTGGAGTCCTCGAAACTTAGGGAGAGGAAGGGTAGAGGAGAGGAGAGAAAGGAGAAGAAGGTGAAGGGGCAAAATTGGAGGAAGGAAAAGAAGAGAGTTAGAGAGAAGATGCCCCAGCGCAGGGAGCGCTCCGGCGGGAGCCAGCGGGGGCAGCGCCCGGATCCTCC
>NW_005054416.1:2367940-2368785 GCF_000277835.1 Geospiza fortis | reverse complement strand
TGGAAAGCGGGGTGCCCCGCCACGTCCCCTTAACCCTGCCCTTGCCGCCTTGCTGCATCCCATCCGCCTGTCCGGATTCCCAGCGGGGGGACGGCTGAAGGCTGCGCCGCTCCCGCTTTTCCTCGCCTTTCCTTCCCTCCTGCTTCCCAGCGCCCGACTGGAGCGCAGCAGCCTCACGCCGAATGGGCGGTGTCACCGAGGTGTCCCGGAGTGCCCGGGATCCCCCGGCTGCCGCACCCCAGCACGGAGAACCGGAGCAGAGACCGGGAACGCCGGACGGAGCCCACAGCCGGC
The DNA here is from genome assembly GCF_000277835.1 of Geospiza fortis. Classification (NCBI taxonomy): domain Eukaryota; kingdom Metazoa; phylum Chordata; class Aves; order Passeriformes; family Thraupidae; genus Geospiza; species Geospiza fortis. The sequence continues at coordinate 2,368,491 of NW_005054416.1, read as the reverse complement.
GCGCCCCCGTCACCCCCGCCAGAGGCACGGCGCTGCCAGCAGTGAAGGGTCTCGCCGAGACCCCCACCCCGGCCTGGAGCCCCGCAGAGCCTGGCAGAGCTCGGATTTTCCCTAAATCCCTAAAGTTCCGGACTTTCCTCAACTTTTCTCGGCATCAGGTGGTGGTGCCGGCGCCGGGTCCGGTGGATGTGCCGGGGGCCAGGGGAGCGCACGGGAGGGAAGATGGAAGATGCCACACACTGTCCCTGATTGTCCCTGAGGGATGGGAGCGTGGGACAGCACCTCCTGCCTTTGGGACACCACCGAGGTGGCGCTGCCTGCCCTGAGAAGCCGAGCTGTGAATGCTGAGCCGCTTCCCACCGGGATTGGGCAGGGCCACCCTCAGCGCTGGGGACAGCGCCCAAAGGCGCTGCTCCTGCCCGGCCGCCTCCTGCGCTGCCCCTGAGCCCAAACACCGCTGGGAGAACGGGAAACGCCTCCTCTCCCTCGGCACGGCGGTCCTGGGGACCTGTTGGCGGCCCCGGGGACCTGTCGGTGTCCCCCCCCCAAGC
>NW_005054416.1:2364440-2367577 GCF_000277835.1 Geospiza fortis | reverse complement strand
AGAGAGAAAAAAATGCAAAAAAAAAAAAAAAAAAAAGGGGAGTCCTGGCCGCGGGGTGCGAGGGGGCCTCGGCAAAACATCCAAGAGAAAGGGCGGAGGAGGGAGAGGGCTCGGGAAGGAGGGTCCCGCTCGCCGGCAGCCCAGCCCCGGGGGGACCCGTCCCCGCGCCGAGGGGGTGCCCCCAACGCGCAACCCCGTCCTGGAGGGAAATCCCGGCCGGCCCCGGGAATGCGGGAAGGAGGGGTTGCTCGTCTCCATGGGACGGCCCATGGGGTGGCGTGCAGGGAGCCCGGGAGCAAGAGGAGGAGGAGAAGGAGGAGGGAAAGGGGGAGGAAGAGGAGGAGGAGGAAGGCGAGTGGGTGCTGCCCATATACTCACTACACGGAGCAAACTCGGTAAGGAGAGACTCACTTGAGGGAAAGGCGCGGATCACCGTACGGAGCGTAAGGAGAAATGTTTAGGATAAACTCCTTGGGAGGGTAGGAGCTCCATTTCTGCTGCACTGTGTTGTCATTGTTATTCCAAAAGTCTCTGTCTAGATCGCTACAGCGGCCGGATTCCGGGGGAGAAAGAAAAGGGAAATACAAGAGAGAGAAGCTGAATTCCTGCGAGAGAGAAGGAAAAGCAGCCCTCCGCCCCCGGAGCGCCAGGATCCTGCGGAGAGAGACAGGGAGCCCACCCCTCGGACACCAACACACACACACACACGCACACACGGGCACGGACAGAAGGATGGATGGAAGGATGGGAAGAGCTGCGGAGAGACAGGAGCGGGCGGCTCCACCGGCTGGGAAGGAGAGAAGGATGTGGGGGGTGACGGAGGCGTAGGCGAGTGCGGTGCCTGCACGGCATTCCCAGATGTGTGTCCGTGCGCCCTCGGGCACGCGTGTCCGTGTGTCCTCGTGTGTCCTCGCCTGCTCACCAGCCGGCTCCTGGAAGCGCTTGGTTAACCCTGACAGTGCTGCGTGTTGGGGACCCTTCCGGATCCCTTCCCTTGGAGATCTCTTCTCTTCCAGATCCCTTCCCTTCCAGATTCTTCCAGATCCCTTCCCTTGTGGATCCCTTCCCATGGAACCAGCCTGCTGCCAGCACCTCCTGGCTCTGGGAAGCCACTGGAGCTGCGTGCCAGGGGTTGGGGGACCCAGCAGCTCCCCGCTGGTGCTGGGAGACTGGAAAAGCCCCCAGTGCCCACCTGCAGCTCCGGGTTGATCCCAGATGTATGGAATGTGCTGGAGTTTGGGAAAGCTGCCCATGCCATGACATGGGGTGGGATGCGCCTTCCTCTCTGTTCCCAGCTCATCCTGGTTGGCTGGGAGCAGCCATCCAGGTGCCTCTGCACCCTGATAACACCTAGGCCAGCCATGGGAGGAAGTTTTCCATAGGCTTATTCGAGGCAGGAACTTTTTCCCTCCTGGTGGTTCAGCTCCCTCCTCCCTGCAGGCCTGCGGAGGGTGTGGAGAGGCAGTGCTGGATCTGGGATGCCCAGGAGAACGCCCTCAGCTTCCAGCCTCCACTCCCTACCCAGAACCATGGAATGCCCCAACTCGGCTCTCCTTTCTCCATGGAATGCCCAGGGAATGCAGAGCCGCTCCAGCCCCACCGGGCAGAGCTCAGAATCCACACCCAGGCGCGGAGCATCCCTGGGAACGCCCACGCCGACGTTCCCGTGACTCCATCATGCCCACGGCTCAGTGGGATACACGGGGATGCTGGAGACACCCACCAGCTCTCCCAGTCTCCCCTGGAGGAAGCCCCTCTCCCACCGGGAGAAGGGATGGCCACCTCTGTCCGTCCTCTCCCCCCCCATTCCTGGCACCTACTTGATGGTTTTCTTTTCGCTGCGGCCTCGGCTGGAATCCGGAGTTCCCACAGTCTCCAGGGAAGTCTTGTAACGCTTTCCCTGTGGAAAAGACAGGAGAGAGGGATCAGGGGGTCGCAGAGGACCCCTGGAGTATCCCAGTGGAAGATGGGAGCTGCCACCACTTAGAGAATTTGACCTGGATTTTGCCCTTTCCCTTATGGTCTCCAGGCTCCATCCCACCCATCCAAGCAGCAAAATTCCCAACGGCTCCATCCCTTGGTCCCTGGGGTCTCATGCCCTGCCTCACCCCAAGGACAGCACGGCCACAGCCACCAGCATCCCATTCCATGGCCTCACTGGGAAGGAGTGGATAATTTTAGGCCTAATTGGGCCTGAATTAATTGAGTTCACCTTTCCCAGCGCCAGGGAAGTGCTGCCATAGGATAATGAAGCTGGAGCTGGCTCCAAACTGGGGCTGGTAATCAGGGCACTCCGGCAGGTTCCGAGCGCTGCTCTGAGCCAGGGTGGGCGGGAGCCAATTAATGCCAATTATCCAACAATTGGGAGCGAGGATGCTCCATGCAGTGCCAGGTGGATGAGGTTGTATGGGAACAGCTGCTGGAGCAGGATGGGGTGGAGAACCAGCCCTTCCATCCCACTGTCCTGGATCTCAGGAGGCAGGCCTGGCCACGCCTGCCCATGGAATGGGAATGCTTCTCCTTTCTCCTTCTTCCCAGCCTCTTCATATCCACATGGAGCCATCTCCTTGGCTTGCTGGGACACCTGGACCCTCAGCACAGTGTCCTTGGGCAGCCATGGGCTAATCCTGCCAGGAACTGCAGGGGAACACCTGGACCTCCTTGGATACCCGTGGACTAATCTAATCCTGCTGGGAGTTGTAGGGATGTTTGAACTTGGATGCCCATGGACTAATCCTGCCAGGAGCTGCAGAGGAACACCTGGACCCTCTTGGATTCCCAAGGGCTAATCCTGCCAGGAGCTGCAGGGGTGTTGGATCTCCTCGGATGCCCAAGGGCTGATGCTGCTGGGAGCTGCAGGGAAACACACCTGGGCCTCCTTGGATTCACATTGGCTAATCCTGCCAGGAACTGTTGGATCTCCTTGAATGCCCAAGGGCTGATGCTGCCGGAAGCTGCAGGGGAACACCTGGCCTTCCTTGGATGCCCCTGGGCTAATCCCACCGGGAAGCACGAGGGTGCCTCACCTCGCTGGATGCTCAGAGGCCATCCCAGAGGGAATCATCCCCCAGTCCTGTGCTCATCCGTGTCCCCAGCTGCGGCGGCTCGGGGCTCCTGGGGACACGGCCGCGGTGGCC
>NW_005054416.1:2364034-2364416 GCF_000277835.1 Geospiza fortis | reverse complement strand
GGCGCTCTCGAGGGCCGGTCGGGATGCGCCTTCCCGGCCAATTCACACTCCTTTGTTCCTCTGCCAGCTCCAGCCTCCTCCTTTCCAGAGCTTTTTCCTCTCTCTCCCCATCCCCTGCGCGGCACCTGGAAGGGCCCTCCCGCTGCCCCACCGCCCTGCGGACCCCCTCTCCCATTCCCAAGGGAATGCTGCCTTCCCACGGCTGGGGGTGGGCATCTCCCTGGCGGGAAGCGCCGCTGCCATCGCAGCACTTGACCCAGATTCGATTCCGATGGCGAAGGAAACGTGGCCGAGCACGTCCTGCTCCCGGGAGAGGAGGAGGAGGAGGAGGAGGAGGAGGAGGAGGAGGAAGGGAGCGCTGTCCCACGACCCCGGTGGCAGT
>NW_005054416.1:2363079-2363803 GCF_000277835.1 Geospiza fortis | reverse complement strand
GCCCCCTGGCCGGCGGCACAGGGGCCGCGCCGGGACGCCAGGGAGGCGGGAGGGAAGGCGGACACTCACCATTTTCCGCTGGCACCACTGGCAGATCCCGCAGAGGACGATGGTGACGCTAAGGCTGACGGTGATGATGGCTGAGACCAGGAGGACGTCGCGGGAGGGGGTCCCTGGGGGGAGCAGAGCACAAAGGGGGGGTCAGACCTGAATCCTGGGGTGTCCCTGGCGTGCGCCGGGGCACAGGGAGGGAAAGCACAGGGAATGTGGTCCAACGGGCTCCAACTCCATTCTGCAGTGTCCCGCCACGGGCCGCCCCCTTGGCTTCTGGCGAGTGTGTCCTGGGGGAATCCGGCCTGAGCACTTCCCGGCCTGAGCACTTCCCGGGAGCTCAGGTTGGATCTTTAATCCCCACTGGCACCCTGGGAGCGCCGGCAAAGGCCGTGGCCGCTGCTTTGTGGGCCAATCCCACTTGGATTCATCCCAAATGGCAGTGCAGACCCACTCCTCCCCAGCCTGGCCTTGGGGACAACCTTGAGGACCCCAAAAACATGGGAAAGACCCATCAACCGTATCCAACACTTCTGCTCACACTCCCAGCATGCAGAATGACCACAGTGGGATGAGAATGCGGACCCAAGGCGGCTCGGAGGGGTCCAGTGGGACCCCAAACCGGCTCAGCTTTGTCTCCAGGCAGGACCCCCAGCACAGCATCCCTGTGGAC
>NW_005054416.1:2362059-2362819 GCF_000277835.1 Geospiza fortis | reverse complement strand
CCCACACCCCCGCTGGAATGCCATGGGGAAAGGGGGTGGTGGCCGTGAAGGGGAGATTTGTGACAATTCCTTGAGCGGGAGATGAGGGTGGCACGCGGTGGGGGTGGTTTTGGGGACAGGTCCCCCCTGCAGCACCCGCGCTCTCTCCATCCAAAGGCAGCTCCTCCATCGCTCCCGGATCACGAGGAGCCTGTGTATAAAACTCACATAGCAACTGTTGCCTAGGAGGGAATTTGGGACCAGCCCTTAATTTCCAACATTTATAAACCCCGGCTGGATAAGCTGCCGGGGGAATGGGAAGCAGCCGGCGCGGCCGGAGAGCTCCGGGCGCCCCTCCTCGGCTGCGACCCCGAGCAGTTCAAGCGGCGCCGGGCCGTGCCGGGCGGGCTGGGAATTGGGGTGAGCTCTCCTTGCCCCGCCGCTCGGTGCTCCCTGCTCCAGCCCGGGAACACCGTGACCCCTCTGGCTCAGCCCGGAGCTCCCACAGATCCTTCGGTCCGCGCTGGGTCAGGCTCATCCTCAAATTAATCTGGAGAGAGGGAATCAAAGGAGAAGGCGAGGGAAGGGGTGGGCGCTGCGGTGGCCACCACGGCCGTGGCGGTGTCTGGAGAGGGCCATCAGCGAGCGCCGGTCCCCGGGGCCAAATTCCCCGTGCCAAGGTGGCACCACCCCCCGAACCTGGCGTCACCCCGCGATCCTGATGGATTCACCGGCGGGATCCTGCCTGGGGGGCTCCCGGGGTGGCCCTGTGCACGGGGCG
>NW_005054416.1:2359498-2361802 GCF_000277835.1 Geospiza fortis | reverse complement strand
CCTCCTCCCCTGCCGCTCTCCATAAACCTCCGCGGCTGCCAGCGCGGATCCAGGCGGGAGCATGGAGACGGCTGGGAGGGACTTGGGGGTCCACGGCCATGGGGTCCCAAATCCCAGCGGCCCTTCACTGGTCCTGCCTCATCCCGAGGGCGCAGTGAGGGGGGCAGGAGGCGGAGAGCACACGTCGCTCCTCGCAGGGATCGAGGTCCCAATCCCGTCCCACGTGCTGGCAGAGCAGGGGATGCTGCGGAGGCTGGGATGGAAGGGGGTGGAACATCCCTGCGGCTCTTTCATCAGGATTCAATGCCACTTGACGGGATATAATTCCACTTTTCCAGGCCGGTATTGATGAGGGGATTACCTGCCTCCTTAGCGCCGCAGCTCTCCAGCGTGGGATTTGTGCTGCGTGAGCCAGGGAGGAGGGTCCCTGTTCCAGGGGGAGAGGGCTCTGGATGCAGGCAGAGGGTCCTCATGTGAGGGAAGAGGGTCCCTGTGCCAGGGGAGACAGTTGTGGATTCGGGGGAAGGGTCTCCATGGCAGATGTAGGACAAGCAGGGAGCTCCCTGCACCCTTCACAGTGCCCACTTCAGACTGGGAGATGGGGAATGTCTGGGAGACAGGGATGCGGTCACGTGCCTATCCTCCTTCATCCGCCGCTCCTGCCGCCTCGGGATTAGCTGCCTCCGGAGCACGAGCGAGCTCTGGCCTTTATGGATGTGAAGGAACACTTCAAACCCGACCCCGGCACAAGGAGAGGTGCGGAGATCCAAGAGGGATTAGTCCTCTCCAGCGGCGTGTGAGATGCACCCGGGGCTGGGAAGAGCTGCCAGCGCCGACGGATCCCACACACGGCTCAGCTCTGGCGTGTGCGGGAATGGTGGGTGAGGGAGCCATGGCACAGCCCATTCCTGGGACACCCAGAAGTGTCCCTGAGCATCCCAGTGGCCCTGGGCATCCTGGTAGCTCTGGGCATCCTGGTGTCCCCGTGCATCCTGGTGATCCTGTGCATCTTGGTGGCCTTGGGCATCCCAGTGATCCTGCATATCCCAGGATCCCTGTGCATCCCAGTGGCCCTGGGCATCCTGGTGTCCCTGGGCACCTTGATTGTCCTGGGCATCCTGGTGAACCTGTGCATCTTGATTGCCCTGGGCATCCTAGTGATCCTGTGCATCTTGGTGGCCTTGGGCATCCCAATGATCCTGCATATCCCTGTGCATCCCTGTGCATCCCGGTGTCCCTGGGCATCCTGGTGTCCCTGTGCATCCTGATGCATCCCAGTGATCATCACTGGGCTTCCCAGTGATCCTGTGCATCCTGGTGGCCTTGGGCATCCCAGTGATCCTGTACATCCCAGCATCCCTGGGTTTCCCAGTGATCCTGTACTTCTGGGTAGACTTGTCCATCCCTGTGAGCCTGCACATCCCAGCGTCCATGTGTGTCCTGGCAGCCATGGGCAACCTGGTGGCCTCGAGCATCCTGGTGGCCCTGGGCAACCCAGTGTCCCTGAACATCCTGGTAGTCCTGGGCATCCCAGTGATCCTGTGGATCTTGGTGTCCCTGTGCATCCCGGTGTCCCTGTGCAGTCCAGCAGCCAGGGACACCTTGGTGGCTTCGTGCTGCTGGTGGCCCTGTGCACGCTCAGCTCCAGGGCAGGCATCGCTGGGGCCCATCAGGCTCATGGGAAGCTCCACCCATTTCCCCCCAATTCCCTGTTTCCCTGCGCCTATCCCAGGATTCAGACCCACCACTTCCAGCCAAAGCCCACGGCCCTGGAGCAAGGCTGGGAAGGCAAAGCCCCTGCAAGGGGCATCCAGGGATGGTTCCAGCTCTCCCAAACAATAACTCCTGCACAGGATGGAGAGGCTGGAATCTCCACGGAGTGCCAGAGGCTTTGGATGAGCAAAGGCTTTGGAACAAGCCTCACACCTGTGGCACCACGGCTGGAACCGACCTCTCTGCAGGTGTCCCAGTGAGGATGGCCCAGTCCAGGCTCTCAGGGCCACATTTTTGGATCCAGACCCCGAAATTCCCAGCTTTTGTGGACACTCCCTCGCTGCTGCTCAGTATTGCAGCCCCATCTCCTGGAGCATCCTCCCACTCACCCTGTTCCAGCGGCGAGATCCATGGATGCCAAGCACCCTGGGGGGGGAAATCAAAGCTGTGGGGAGTCCCCCCAGGCCAGGCTCCCGCCGAGCTCCCTGGAAGTGGTGATCAAAGCCGACATCCACAGCTCCACACGGAGAAACGGCTCCATGTGCCAAGCCGCCAAACCGGCAGCGGGAACGCGCGCCTTCCCCGGAAGAG
>NW_005054416.1:2357126-2359338 GCF_000277835.1 Geospiza fortis | reverse complement strand
GGCGTCGGAGCAGCCCCTCGTGCTGCCGGGCTGCGGGGCCACACGGCACCGAGCGAGGTGGCCGCGTTGTCACGCCGGGGCTCCCCAGATGCTGCCTGCCTGGCGCCAGGCCATTAATTCCTCCTCTTCTCCTCCTCCCACTCATTTGCTTGATATTTCCCAAACCTCTTATTTTTAGGATGCAGCTGAAAAGCTGTGAATTTGCAGCTTTCGCTCCTGTGCAGGATCCCGGGCGTGGGGCGGGGGGGAGCCGGCCCGGACCCCCGCGGGCACAGCAGGAACGTGGAATCCAAGCCCTTGGCACAGGGAGAGGAGAAGGGATGGGCACGGAGGGGGACGAGGCTCTGCTGCCACCCCTGGTAACAACCCAGTGGGCATTTTGGGAATGCTGCGAGCCAGGCTTGGCGTGTCACGTGGAAGAGCTGGAGGGCTGGGCCAGCTGGGCCCGGCGGTGCCACCTGCCCACGTGCTCCCGGGGGCTCTGGAGATGTGAGGGATCATTGGAAGCCCCACGGCCATGCCGCTGCCCGGCAGGATCCTGGGGTGAGCCTCGGGGGAGAGGAGCGGTGCCACAGCTCAGCGCCCCAGGCGTGCTCTGGGCGGGAACGGGCGTCTGCTCCCCATCTGTCTGTCTATCCGTGCGTCCCCCTCTCCAACACATCCACGGATTTCTCCATCCATCCATCCATCCATCCGTCCATCCATCCCTCGTACACATCTGCCTCTCCATCCAGCCATCTGTCCATCCCCCGGAGCTGTCAATCCGGCCGGCTCTGCCTCCCCCACGCCGAGCTGCCAGTCCTGGGGGCTTCGGGTGGCAGAACCCACCAACACCGGCCCCACCACGGGGGGCTGGCGCAGGTGAACGCCATCCCAAAACACTGCACAGCTCTGGCCAGGTGCTCCCAGGCATCCCCTGTTCCCACCAGCTGCCTTGCATGGATGGGTCCCTCCTGTGTCCCCTCCAGCCCTGATGCCACCCGTCCCTGCTCTGCGACCACGGCAAGCAGGAGCCGGGCATGGAGGGAGAATTTGGCAAGGGAAGGCGCTCCTTCCCTGGTGCTGGGCTATTTTTGGCCGAGGATTTCCGGAGAGCCGTGTGGTTTCTCTGCCTCGTGGTCCCCACCGTGCCTCTCTTCCTGAGGAGCACCCAGACCTCCAGAGCCCCCTCTGCTCTGGCAGTTTGCATCCAGCCCCATCCCCATCCCCATCCCCATCCCCATCCCAATCCCCATCCCAGCTCCAGCTCCCCAGAGGACACCGCTGATCCCCTGGCCAGGCTGGTGCTCCACGTTATCCCTGCTCCCAAACGAGCCCTCGGGCATCACTCCCCACCCTGGAGTCACCCCAGCCCCCCGTCCCTTGGCGCAGGATGCTCTCCTGGCGCTGGCAGCGGGCACGGAGGAGCGGCCTGGGCTCTCATCCCGAGTGGCACTGCCAGCTCTCGCGCCGTCGCCACTTAGCCTCTCGCCCCGGGGCTCTCCATCATTCCCGAGCCCTTCGGGTGACAGCAGGAGAGAGGGAAGGCAGAGAGCCAGCGGCTCGCAGGGAACAAGGGCGGGCAGGCTCCTCGCAGCCCATGCCGGCTCCAGGAGCCCCCCGCTGGCTTCCCCAGCCCCCCGATTCCCCCCGGGCAGTGCCCCCCAGTCACGTCACCCGGGACACACGTGCTGTGACAGCAAGGCCACCGTGGGGACAGGGTTCCCGCGGGGAGTTCAGGGATGGGGGATGCTCAGGGTCGGCCACAGCCCTCAGAGCCGGGGGCTGGAGGTGCTGGGAGAGGAAGAGGAGGGTTGGAGGGGAGCACATGGAAAGATGGAGAAACGCAGCTCGGAGGGAGGAGGCAGAGGAGGGGAATGAAGGGCCGAGGAAGGCCCCAGAGGAAGGACTGGGGACTCAGATATGGGAAGGTGCCCGGGCTTGGTGAGGGTGGTGGAAATCCTCCAGGAGAGCCTGATCCCGGCGCTGCATCCTCCAGGGACACCCGGGCAGGGTCATCCATGGGGCAGCAGGGATGGTCATCCATGGTGGAGCGGGGACAGGACCCATCGCCCCCCGCAGCCACCAGTGTCCCACAGCCCCATCCGCAGGGGAAGAGCCGCTCACGCCGCCTTCCCTGGACACCCGGAACCCCCGGGCTGCATCCCGCGGGCTGTGCCCCCCTCGGAGGGCCGGGAGCGGGGCTGCTGCGCTGCGCTGTCCCTCCGCGGCC
>NW_005054416.1:2354946-2355743 GCF_000277835.1 Geospiza fortis | reverse complement strand
CTGGGGACGCGAATGTCACCCCAGAGGGGACAGCTGGTGCCAGCAGCGGGGACAGGGATGGGGTGCGGGGAGTCTGGCAGGGACAGGGGAGCTGTCCGGTGTGCCCAAAGCAAGGGGGACGCTGTCCCTGTGGCACAGAGGGCACCTTTGCGGGCAGCCCCAAGCTCTGCCTGGCGCTTGGACGCGGGTCTCCTGACGCATGGTTCGGGGGTCTCCCAGCAGCACAGCCCCCTGCTGCTCCCCAAAAATGCCTCCAGCTGGCGGGAGCCGCTTTGGGAAGCGCCTCAGCTTGATCCCAATTCCCAACACCCTTCGCCAGGCAAGACCAGAGTCCCTCGGGCGTCTCCAACCCCAGAACCAGACCCCCCCAGCAGCACCTCCGGGCTCCAGTTACCCCCCAGATCCATTTTCCCCTGGGCAGCAAAGTTTCCCGAATTTCCCGGCATCTTCTCCCCCCATGACACGCAGCCAGCTCTGGGGGCCGCAGCCACTGTCCCCGCACGGTGACACGGAGCAGGGGACGAGGAGGACGAGGCTGGTGCCACCTCGGGCTGCTTTTTGGGGGAACAACAGGCACTGCTTCACTCCGGGATGCGGCTTGGCTGGCTCTTCCCAAATCCTGCGGGGGTGTGAGATGACAGCACCCCTTCAGCCTCCACCAGGGTGGGGGACAGACCCGGCACCCCGTCAGCAGCACGCCTGGAAAATCCGGGCAAGGTGGGAACCCGCAGGGAAGCAGGCAGTGGCAGGGCGCCTGCACAGGTGTGCGCACCCCAGCACCCCACGGCTCCACAGCC
>NW_005054416.1:2354438-2354872 GCF_000277835.1 Geospiza fortis | reverse complement strand
GCCGGTGACGTGGGAAAACTCCCACGTGACGGGAGCCCCGGGAGCCGGGGAGCACGGGATTTGGGAAGCGGGGAGAGGGGCTCTGTCCCCCCAAATCCGGCAGCTCGAGCTCTGCCCTGGGAGCCTCCAGCCTGCCAAGCAGAGCTGGCCATGGCACAAGCAGCCGTCAGTGGCCCACCGGCCAACGACGGGGACATCTGGCAGGGACAAGGGGGACAAACTGGGGGCAGGTGCAAAGTTTGGAGGGGGAACAAAGCAGGAGCAAATCTCGGGCACCGGGAGGGAAGGGCAGCCCTGTCAGGCTGCTGCCGGCGGGGACAGGCTGGCGTCCCCCCTGTGCCACCCCCCCCGGGTGACCTTGGGCCAAGCCGTGCCGTGCCGCGCTCCGGGCATCCCTGCGGGGTCGCGGTGGCCCGGGATGGAGCCGCTCCCGC
>NW_005054416.1:2350544-2352665 GCF_000277835.1 Geospiza fortis | reverse complement strand
CTGCGGGCGCCGAAAAACACGGAGTGGATTTCACGGAGCTCGCTCCCGCTATGCCCCACACCGCCGCGCAAAGGCAATTCCCGGCGAATTCCTGCCCCTCCAACCGGGCTCCAGGAGCGCTGGCCTGAGGGCTCCTGGGGTGCGAGGGAGCGCGGCCGAGGAGGAGACCCTGCTGATGCAGGATGTGCCCATGGATGGAAGAGGCAGTCGGGGGAAAGATGATGGAGATCGGGGGCTTTCTCCTGGAACTGGGAACTGTGCTGGCTCCTGCTTTCTGCTGGGGTGAAGGGATCAGAGATTTATCCCAGGATGGGGTGATGAGGTCAGAGACTCATCCCAGGATGGGGCAATGGGGCTGCGACACTGTCAGGACTAGTGGGAACCTCCAGAGGCAGAGCCCAACCTGGCCTTGTGGAATGGAATTCGGACCAGATGACCTTTAAAGGTCCCTTCCAACCCAAACTGCTGGGAATCAGCTGGAATCTCTCTGGAGTCGTACTGGACCAGGAAAAAGCAGGAAACCACTGCAGCCATGGTTTGGAAACTCTTTGGGAGACTAATATGGGACTTTCCTTGCTCCTAGGCTGGGTTTGGGGCAGAGAATGAAGCAGGAATTATCTCCTTATAAAAAACCCCGAACTGTCAGGCGCTGGATTGAGGGATGGGGTTGAACTGGGGGCAATGGTGACTCCCCAATGCCATGGAATTCCCTGGCAGGGGAACAAGGGGTGAGGGATGAAGGATCTGGTCTCGTGTGCCTGACTCACACTAGGGGCTCCATCCTGGTGGCCCTCCCCTGGGGATGGGGGCTTCTCCCAGCACCTCAGCGCTGGGCCAGCCACATCCCACTTTGGAAAGCCGGCTGGGAGCCGCGTGCCAGGCAAACTCCGGCACGTGCACCCTGGCAAAACTCTTCCAGTGAGGGGGAGCGGTGCCAGCCTGCTGCCAGCCTTCCTGGCACTCCTGATGGGCTGGGAAAAGGGCACCTCTCTGCCTCTCTGTGCTCCAGGGCTGGCGGAGCATCTTCCCGCGGCTACGGAGCTTTGTTTTGATTTCGGAACGATTTCTGCCCCTATCGCGGCAATCTTCTCCTGGAGCCCTTGGCAGCGGCCCTGGCTTTCACTGCGCTCCTCTCCGCTCGCTTCCCACACACTCCGGCGAGCTCTGAAATCCCCATCCCCGCAGGCACAGACAGCCCGGCAGCTCCGTAACCTCCCGCTCCCACTCAGCCGCTCCCGCCGTCACTCGCAGCGGGGCCGGGTGGGCGGGGAGCGCTGCTGAGTCACGGGCCCGGCGCTCGCCCAGGGCCACGCGTGAGCCTCCGACGCCCGCCGCGCCCCGGCACCCGCCCGGAGCCTTTCCTGCCTCCCAGGCCAGCGTGGAAGGAGGAAGTTGGCCCAAAGTAGGGCCCTGTGAGTCCTCGGTGCCCCGAACCCTTGGGTCGCTGCCATTCCGGATTCCTGGGTGCCCCAATCCCCTGGGTGCCCAAACTGCTGTGATTCCCAACTCAAGGTGCCCCTAGAGACACCTGCATCCCCAAATCCCTGAGTATCTGAGTTCCTACCATCCTAAAGCCCTGAATGCCTGGAGCCCCTGCCATTCTAAATCCCGGGGCACACCAAATCCCAAACCATCATGGCCCTGCTGGGCAGGAACACACTCCAGCATCTCCAGGATGTCTCCCAAGTGCCCGCTCAGGACTGCCTGGAAAAGGCACATTCTGCTGCTTGGCTGCTCCAGAAGGAGTCATCCCGCTCCTTTCTCCTCATTTTCCCTCTTTTTTGGAGGGAGAGAATGGATATTTCCTCTTCTCCCTCCCCATCCAACAGAGAGAACCTTTCCCTTTGTATTTATTACCCCTCGCTGGAGCTGTTTATCCAAATTAATCTCCGGGCCGAGGCCAAGCTGGGGGTAATTCCTTGGAAAATGAGGAAATTTTCGGAGCCTAACGGGAGCAATTACAGGGGGTTAGGGAGCGAACTATCCCTCAAGTCGGACATGAGCGGGCGGTGACCCGGCGCTTGTCACAGCTAATAAAGATGTTAATGAGCCGGCAGCGGCACCCGGCTGCTGCTCCCATTGTTCCCATCGCTCCTTATTCCCGCTCCGCCGCTCCCCGCG
>NW_005054416.1:2331384-2350493 GCF_000277835.1 Geospiza fortis | reverse complement strand
GATCGGCTGCGGGGGGATGCTCATCCTCCCGTGCGTTATTCCATGAGTAAGTGGATAAATGATGGACAAGCTCGCTGGCCCGTGGATGAGCAGCGCAGCGGCTCCGCGGGCCGTGGATCCGCGGGGAAGGCTGGAAGCCCACCCGTGAGGGCAGTGGGGAGCGGGGAATGCAGCAGAACCCCAGCCAGGCCTCCCTCACTGAACGGGAATAATTATCCCGGTGACGACGGAGTGTCCTCTGGATATTTTAATTACGGAGGGAGCATCCGTCGTGTGGCAGAGCCGCTCGGCGCCACATTTGCCAGCGGCTCCAGGGGACACTCCCGCCGTGCCCGGCGCTGTTTGCCCTCGGCACATCCTCCCTGTTTGCTCTGCGTGCCTCCAGCCCTTTGGAGCGGCTGGAGTTTTCCATGCCTGTGGCACGCCAGCGTGTCCCTGGGCGGGGCCAAGGTGCGGTGGCTCCCAAAAAAGGCGCTCTGGGAATTTTAGGGTCTTCCAGTTTGAGCCTGAAGCCACCAGGAATCTGGGTGGAGAGCTTGGGATGCTCCAGCACAGAGCTGGGAGATCACCCATCCAGCCCTGGAGCTCCATCCAAGGAATTTATTCCTGCTCCTCTACCAGGCAGAAAAGTACTAAAAGAACAAAAGAATTGGAACCAGGACCATGGATTATAATTCATGTGGAATGCTGGGGATGGAGAGATACAAGCCAGGATGGCTGACCATGGAGCATGTCACACATTCCCTGTCCTCCTGCCACCTCATCCACACTCCATAGTGCCACACGGTCCAGTCTGAGGTATATATAAACCTCAGCTTCCCAATGCTCCTTATCTTTTTGGGATAATTTTGGCTATAAACCCTTCTGGCTGAGCTCTCTGCCATCCTGGAGCCTGCTGCCTTCCCAGTGTTCGGCACCCCTGGCTCCACGGGGACGACCTGGCTGCTGGAACAGGGAGGGAAGCTCTGGGCCCTCTGGCATCACCAGGGTGCCCAGAAAGCTCCGAGGGGAGGCGGGAAAGGCGGCAGGTGGAGGCTGAAGGTCGCGCTGTGGACTTTGCCCCTGGGAGCAGCTGCTGGGCAGGTGAGACGGGATCCGACGCCGCAGGATTCTTCCTGCTGGCTCGGAGCCCGCGGCAGCCGCGGGATGCAGGAGAGCCCCGCGTGGAACCAGGAGACTCTGCAGAAGGCTTTGGGCTAGGGATGCATGGATCCTGCCTCCCAAAATCCTGCGGAGACGGGACGGTTTGTCCTTCCTGGCAGCTCACAGCCCGGTCGTGCCGGGGTCCTTCTGCACAGCCAATTTGGGATCAGGTTTCGATCGATGGAGTTGCTCCAGCCCCTCTGCCCTGGCTCAGCAGGGCCTGACTCCCAGAGTCCCCGCTGGGTCTTTGGCTCCTGACTAGGAAGGCCGGAACGAGCCGAGGAGGGGTTTGGGAGTGATTGGTGCTCCCAGCAGGCGGGATGCTGTCCCAGGGGAGGCAGGGAATGGTGACGCAGGATGTCTGGGTGATCCCGCTCTGCATTCCAGGTGCTGCCAGGGGAAGAGCCATGCTGGGACACAGCCTGGGAGTGGTTCCCCGCCTTTGAAATCCTGTTGAACCCCATCCTCCCACCCGCTGCTTTCCCAGCCCTTCAGCGCCGGCCTTGGATCATCTTTTTTTCATGAGCGCCGGCGGTCGATGCCTGGGAAAGGCAGAGCTGGAAGAAGCTGCCCTTGGACACTCTGGCCAGGGAAGGAGCACCGCAGGCACTGCCCTTTCCCTGCCCATTCCGAAGTGCTCTGCTGCTGCCAACATGGAGTCAGGAGCTCTCAGCGCATCCGAAACCACCACTCTCCCCATCCTGATGCTGGATAATTTGCGGAGCACGGCTCCGTAATGAGCGGTGACCTCTATTAGCCGAGCTCTCCGGCTCCTCAGGAGTTCCCAAAGTGCTTCTCTGGGTTGTTTTTTTTTTGGAGGATGGAAAGGCCGAGTCACTGTACAATTAGGGATAAATCATTCCTGCATCGGATGGATGGATGGATGGATGGATGGATGGATGGATGGATGGATGGATGGATGGATGGAAGGATGGATGATGAGCAATTTTGATTCTCATGGCTGTGAGGGCAGGGATGAGGTCAGTGGGATCAGGAAAAATCAGATGGAGACAGAAAATGAGGGATTTGCCTGAAAATCAGGCAGGAAAGGGCTGGAGAGAGACCTTCCTGTTGCACCCATTGCCCTGACCAGCAGTTTCATGGATTTCTCCCATACCTGGGAATCTTTGCGCAGCCACCTCAGACTTGTTGCCTCCCCAGACATATTTTGGGATGAACTCTCCTTCCAAAGCCTTGGGAGAAGGCTGGATTTTCCCTCTGAAGGCAACAGCAGGGTGGGCAGAAATAGCCTGGATGAAAAAAAGCTCCAGAAAAGATTCCATCTGGAAACAGGATCCCATGCTCCCAGGGCGATGCCATGATACAGCCATGCCCAATCCTCATCCAGGGGGCACCTTAACCTGGCACGTGGGAGAAAATCCTACAGGACCCCATCAGCCTGGGCTGGGCAGGGAGATGGGGTGGGCGCTGCTTGAATATCCCAAAAAACTCTGGCTGCACCAAGGACTCTGGGAAAACCGGGAATTCGTGGCAAGCCAGGGGTGGAGGAGCGCAAGAAGGCGATGGCACAGGGGTGATGATCCAAGGCCAGTGCTGCCACATCCGCTTGTTATCCAAACATCTCCATCCTGCCGCAGGCGCCGGAGCAAAGTCCAGCCCCACGAGTGCTGCAGCAAATCCAGCTGGAAAAGCCTCCAGCACCTGCCTGTGATGGATGCAGAAAGGCAGGATCGGGGGGTGGGAGAAGCAGGGAGGAGGGAGGCTGATCCCACGCCAGCTACAGGAAGAGCCAAGGTGGGAACCCACCTGACATCCCAGCCTGGAGATAAACAGCTGCCTGTGGAGGCACTTAATGTCTGGGAGAAGGGATTTAATGGCCAGGGATTGTTGGGAACAGCTTGTGCCAAACCCCTCTAACAGCTCCCATGTAATCAGGGACAGAGATGAGTCTTAAGGTCGCTTCCAACCCCAACCATTCCGGGATTCTGGGCTCTTCGGCTGCTTGGGAAGGGGCCAGTTTCTCAGTGTGAGCAGCAGGGCTGAAGATCATGGAATTCTGGAATGGTTGGGGCGGAGAGGGTCTTAAACCTCATCTCATTCCAGCCCCCTGCCACAGGCAGGGACACCTTCCACTTGCTCCAAGCCCAGTCCAAGCTGTCCTGGAACAGTTCCAGGCCTGGGGCAGCCACAGCTTCTCTGGGCAACCCGTGCCAGGGCCTCCCACAACCTCACAGGGCAACAGAAACTTCATCCCATCCTCTCCTCCAAAAAGATGTTACACAGCAATCCCAATCCCATCTGATCCCTCCTCAACACCATCACCAGAGCTTCTGGCACCTGATTTAGTGGGATGGGAGGGTTTGTGTCCTGCAGTGGGAAAGGGCACACGGAAAAGGCTCCTTGGGAAAGGACCTGCTCCATACTGAGTCCCCAGTGCTCAGCCTTTATCCAAACACAGCAGCCATCCCAGGAATGCTGTGCTGGATAGGGGGAGCGATGGCTCCGTGCCAGCTGCTGACAGATGTTGGGACTATCAGCTCCCTGCACGCTTCCAGCAGCCCGCGGCTCCGGAGTCACGCACCGCTGCCGCTCCGCTCCCGCTCCCGCGCTCCCTGAGGCCGGGAGCAGATGTCCGGCACCGGCCACCTCCGGCACGCTCCACAAATTCCCAGCTCCTGGCACGGGCAGTGCCAGATGGGCTTCCCGATGCTCCAGCGCAGTGCGGGAAAGCAATTCCTGCCACGGCAGGGAGCGCCGGGACCACGAACCCGCTCTCCTGCCCCTACCCGCTATTCCCACATGGATATGGAGACGTTCCGTGGCACAGCAGGCTGTCTGAATTCCCAAAAAGGATTTGGAAGGCAGCAGGATCCCGCCAGCGCTGTCGAGCACCTGCTGCCTTCCCTGGATGTGTGATCCTGGCTGGTATTTTGGGAACGGGCCATTTCATTGCCTGGGTGAGGACTTGCAGCGCTCCGGCAGCGCCTGTCGCTCTTCCTGGTTCCTCTCCAAGAGCTGGGGAGGAGGGGGAGGCCTTGGTGTTCCAGAGGCTCCAGAGCCATCCCTGTGGCTGGGGTGTGTCTGTGATGTTCAATAGGGGCTTTATTGGGAAGTGGAGACAAGAGCTGGAGGAGGACATTGGGAGGGATTAGACCAGGGGGAGAATTTGCTCCTCCTGCTTTCCTGCAGGGAATTCTCTGGGCATGGAGGCACTCCAGGCTCGGGTGGGAGGAGCTGGGACAGTGCCAGCACTTAATTGGGCTCCACTGGGTCTTGCCCGTGTTAGTGGCCTCTGCCCACAGCTGGAGGGAATCCTTCCCAAGGGAGTGGGAGAGAGATGGATGGGATGGGATGGGATGGGATGGGATGGGATGTCTGTGCCCATCTAAGGAGCCCCAAACAGGGTTTTCCCATCCACTGCTGGAGTTTTGGGGTTCCAAGTGTGGATGAGCTCCCACTCCCTCGTGTCCAGCAGGAACACACCCAGGGCAGAGGGAAGCACTGAAGCTGAGCTCAGCCCTGCTGGGCTCCAGGAAGTCTCCCCATCCCAGAAGGCTGCGGGAAGGAGGCAGGAGGACGGCACATCCCACAATCCCAGGCTGACTTTCCCCCAGGAACAGGAAAGGCTCCTCTTCCCCTTCCTTCCAAGCTCATCCTGAGTGTCTCAGCCCCTGTGGGCCCCATCCTGCTCCGGGGAACTCCTCCCTGTGTGATTCATCCCGCCGGGATCCCCCTCCTCAGCCGAGTGTCACCGGCTGACGCAAATCCTCCCACCCCAATCCCAGGTGCCGGATTTAGAACGGCTCCACCGGCGCTGCCACTCCGTTCCGGGCTGCCAGCAGGAATGGGATGGGCACCCATCCTGGAAGAGCTGGAAGTGCAAATCCCAGGCAGGGGTGGGAGGGATGGAGCTGGACAGAAGCGGGAATGCTGGCATCCATCTTGGAGATGCTCCCACTTCCCTCATGCCAACATGTTCACCAGGGATGAGATGGGATATGGGGTGGGATGGGAAGGGAAAGGATGGGAAAGAATTAGATAGGATGAGAAGGAGTGGGAAAGAATGGGATGGGCCACTATCCCAGCACACAGGAGACATCCATGTGGAAGCCCCAGGGCAGCAGCACGAGGCAGGAGGAGCTGGAGCAGCTTCTGGACAACTGTGGTAAAATCCCATTCGGAATCCAGCCCTTCCTGAGTGGCTTTCCACAGGGATGAGATGTGGGCTCTGAGGTGGGAGAATGGAACTGGGGAATGGAATCCCTGGAATGCAGCCCTGGGAATGGCTGTGGAGGACCAAGGGGAACCAATGGCACCAGGAGCACTGGGACTGCTGGGATGGGAGCATGAGGAACGCCGGGTGCACTGGGAGAGACAGGACTACTGGGATGCACTGGAAACATCAGGATCCCTGGGAAGAGCACCAGGATGCACCAGGAGCACTGGGAATGGTGGGAGCCCTGGGAATGGTGGGAGCACTGGAATGCACCAGGAGCACTGGGATGCACCAGGAGAACCCTGGGAACAGAGGGGTTTACTGGGAGCACTGGGAGCATGAGGATCCATGAGAGGGATGCTCCAGGAGCACCGGGAGTTCTGGGAATGGAAGGAACACTGGATGCACTGCAAGCATTGGGATGCATTGGAATTGGGTCCCTTTGGAGCACAGGGATGCTCCAGGAACACCGGGAACGCTGAGAACAGATGGGATGACTGGGAGGTCTGGAAGCATCAGGATCCCTGGGGGTCCAGGGATGCTCCAGGAGCACTGGGATGTCTGGGAAGAGGGAGCGCTGGGATGCAGCGGGACGCGCCGGGAGCCCCGGGATGCGGCGGTGCGGTCTGAAAGCTCCTCCTCGTGGCTCCCGGAGAGAACTACCGGGAGAGGCCCGGGATACACGGGAGAGCCCCGGGGCACGGCTCCGGACACGGCGCGTCCCAGCATCCCGGGAAACATGGGGCGACGGGAATTCCGGGATGGAAAGGATCTCCCCGTTCCGGCAACCACCCGGGATGGGACGGGGCCGCATCCCGGCTCACCTGGCACGGGAACATCACCAGCGGGGACCACTGACCAACCATCCCGGAAAATCCCGGAGCGCCGCCGGCATGGGGGGATTCTGGGAAGGCTCGATGTTAATGCATGGAATGTGATTTCAGGCCACGGTCCTGGCTGATCCAAGTGTGGGAGAGAGGCGGGAGTGGAAAATCACTTCTGCTGCGTGCAGCAATTCCTTTATTTTTCCTTTTGCTGGCAAAGGTATTGAAAATGAGAGGGAGAGAGGAGGAATGGGAACATCCAGGACCCTCAGGGCAGCTGCAGCTGCGCTTCCAGACAGCTTTCCATGGATTGCACCGTGTCCCCAGCCCAGCAGCTTGCTGCTCCTCCATGGGAGATGTCCCTAAAGTGGTGGGAATATCCAGGAATCCCTCTTGGGCCTGGCAGTGTCACAGGGATGTCTGGAAAGGAGGGAGCAGGTGCAGGATTGGGGTCGTTTTGGTAACCAGTGGTGGGGTTGTGCTTTGCTCATCACCTCTGGCACCGGCTCCAAGTGGGATGTGCCACCATTGGGATCACTCCCAGCTCTGTTATTCGGGAATGGGTCCCACCCCCACTCCATGCTGTGCCCTCCAGTCAGAGCTCCACAAGGAAAAATCAATACCTGACTTCCAAAAAAAGCAGCTGCTGGTGGCTTTTTATAGCAACCTGTCCCATTTGCATCCTCCCTCAGCCCAGGCCCAGGGAGCCCGACCTCTGGCTAAATTAGCTGTGAATTCCCAAGGGAAACAGCCTTGGAAAAGCAGGAAGAGAGCTTGGTAGTGCTGGAATATTCTACCGCAGTCACCCCATCCATTGTTCCTGGCTGGCCGTGGTTTCCACAGGGAGGAAATTCCCTGATGGGATTGTCCCACTCCTGGAGCACTGCTGGGCATGGGATGGGGTGGCTGCCAGCAGTGCCAGCCCCTCCTTCCCTTGGAATTGCTTCCCAGAGGGAAAAAGGGGTGTGGGGAGGAGGAGAATCTGGGGCTGCCCCAACCAGGGAGCTCATGCAGGGAGCAGAGAGAGGGATGGCTGGAAAAACCCTGGGATGGGGAGATGCTGACCCTGTTCCCCTGCAGAAATCCCACTCCTGTTCCACGGGTGAGGGAGGTGCCGAGGCAGGCAGGCAGAGCGCAGGGAATATTTAGGTCACAGTAAATGAGCTCCCTCATTAGAGCCTCTGGAGCTGCACCCACGCGGGGCTGGGGCCTGGAAATCGGGAAAGGGGTTTGGACACCCCTGAGTGGGAGGGGAGGATGGATGGGCCCATTATCCCCAGGAAACCGAGGAGGTGGAAGGCATGGCATTGTCAGCTTTGGATGGACAGGCCAGAAACAGTGGGAGGCTCCCAAAACACTTTTAATTCCTGAGATGGAGTTGGGGTTCTGCCCGTGGTAAAAGCTTTTCCTGTTTTCCCTCCCTGCTCATCCCAGGTGCTGCCCGTCAGCCTCACAGCTGGAGCTGAGGGGGGATAAAAGGGGAATTAAGGGGGGCTGCCAGCCCTTTGGAAATCCTGGTGAGCTCCTTGCTGTGCTGCTGGGATGGATGCAGGCTGGGGCTCTGGAGCTGCTGGAAGTGCTTTGGGAGAAGGTGAGTTACTTCCCAGATTGTGTCTGGAGCACGGGGTGGCCTTGGGGATGGACCAGGATTTTTCCTCCAGTTTGTTCCCACATAAATTTTTCACTGGAATAGCCAGCAGGTTCAGGGAGGGGATTTTCCCCCTCTCTCCTGCTCTGGTGAGATCCCACCTGGAATGCTGTGCTCAGCTCTGGGTGCCTCACTATAAGGAGGATGTGGAGCTGCTGGAGAGAGGCCAGAGGAGGCCATGGAGATGCCAGAGGGATGGACACAGGCTGGGAGAGCTGGGGGTGTCCAGCCTGGAGAAGGGAAGGCTCAAGGGACGTCATAGAACCCCTTTCAGTGCCTAAAGTGTCTCCAAGAGCTGGAGAGGGACTTTGGAGTGACAGGACAAGGGGGAACGTGTTCCACAGCCAGAGCACGTCTATAGATTGGATATTGAGAAGGAATTTTTCCCTGTGAGGGTGGTGAGACCCTGGAATGGATTTCCCAGAGGAGCTGTGGCTGGCCCATCCCTGGAAGTGTCTAAGGCCAGGCTGCACAAGACTTGGAGCAGCCTGGGATAGTGGAAGGTGTCCCTGCCATGGCAGAAGGTGGCACTGGATGAGCTTTAAGGCCTCTTCCAACCCAAACCACTCCATGACTCCCGGACTCTGGGTATCCCAGCTGGCCCCTGGCAAGGAGAGGAATCCAGCTGGCAGATCCAGGGATGCTCCCCCATAGCTGGGAGGTGTGTCAGGAATTGCTGCCTGATCCGGAGCGCAACCAGCGGCAAGAGCACTCCTGAGGATGAGTCAGTGTCCCTGAAAGCCGGGCTGGTGATCCAGCAAAAAGCATTTCAAGGAGAGGCTCCTGTAAAGCTCCGCTCTGCGCCGGTGACGCGGTTCCCTGGAGCTGCTGCTCCAGCCCAGCCTCCCCCTGATCCATGGCTGCTCTGGGGGGCTCCAAGCTGTGTCCTCACCATGTCCAGCAGCGGAGAGAGCTGGAGCTCTCCCAGCTTCTCCTGTCACCTCGTGCCTATTCCGTGTCCCAAGCTGGTGGCACTTCTGCTGGAAGAATCCTGGAATGGTCTGGGTGGGAAGGCACTTTAAAGATCATCTCTCTCCACCCCCTGCCACAGGCAGGGACACCTTCCACTATCCCAGACTGCTCCAAGCCCCATCCAAGCTGGCCTTGGACACTTCCAGGTATCCAGGAACAGCCACAGCTTCTCTGGGCACCCTGTGCCAGAGCCTCCTCACCTTCACAGGGAGGGATTTCTTCCCAATATCCCATCTAAATCCACCTTTTTTTTTTTGGTTTAAAAAAATTCCTGCTTGACTTTCCACTGCTGCGCGCCTTAGGAATGGCTGTAGTAGGGATGTGCTGGGATGAGTGGGAAGCAGCACCGGGCAGTGGCTGCGCGTAATTGGTGTCACGGCGAGCAGCTGATGCTGCTGGTTTTGGGATGAGTAATTCCAGCAGCTTAATTTGGGAAATCAGGCTCTTTGTGTCTTGCAGGGCTCATTTGCAGGACAGCCCTGGCGCAGCCGGAGTCACTGTGCCGGCAGCCGGACATCTGGAATGCCGGCGTGTCCCTGGCTCTGTGTCCCTGGCTCTGTGCCTGCCGGGGGTGGCCACGGCACACATCCTTGGCCCTCTTCCCCCAAAAACGGGGATTCGCTGCCTGAGGAGAAGGGAAACCCTCATTAGCATCAGCAGGAGGGACAGAGGGCATGGAATTCCTTGTGGATGCAGAGGAAAGCAAAGTTTGGGAGAGCATCCTTGGGTTTCTTAGGCTTTGTGTTTAGTGTTTGTCCATGTGTGTGGGATCAGGCTCTCCTGGAATACTTCCCTTGAATTTTAAGGCAGTTTTGTTCCTGGGAGATGTTCAGTGTCAGTGTCCTGGGATGAGGGACTTCAGCTTTGTGCCCTCCTTGGAAGTGGCCTGGGTGACACAAATCCATCTGGCCTTGCTCCCACAGATTCCACCAGTTGGGAGTGGGGATGGGACAAGGATGTGTCCATGGGGCTTGTTCCCTTGGCTCCTGGAGAGCCAGAACCCTCCTTACCCAGAGGTGGATGCTCCCTTCAACCCCTACCACCCAATCCCTGGGCATTCCCACTCTGTGGGAACTGAATTGGAGCTGCTGGCAAAGAGGAGGGGGTGTGACCCTCTGAAAAGCTCCCTGATGCTCCGAGGGACTGGGACAATCTGTGCTTGGTGACATCTCCGAATACTGGGATCACCGGGAGGGACAAGCTGGACAGCAGCCAGCCTTGGGACAGCCCATCCATGCTGCTGTATTCCATATCTTCCTGGCCTCTCCAGGCATCTGTTTGTTTGTGTGGGTTTATCTCAACAGCAGCCTGTGGCAGCTTGGCACGGAATCCGGGAGCTGCTGCTCCGAGCAGCTCCTTGGAATGTGGCTCCAAGATGGAGCTGCCCACACAGCCAGAGGAATGGGCTGGAAGTGCAACTCCCAGCTGGCACTGGCACTTCTCCTCATCTTCTTCCCTTCCTGGGAATCTCTGGTGGCCCAAAGGAAGTCCAGAGGGTGATGGTGGCATGTCCGGTGTCCTTCCATCCTTCTGGGGAGCATCAGCTGCCTTGTAATGCTTCCCAGAAAAGCTGTGGGTGCTCCATCCCTGGAAGTGCTCTAGGCCAGGCTGAAGAGGGCTTGGAGCAAAGTGGGATAGTGGAAGGTGTCCCTGCCCATGGCAGGGAGCTGGAATTCCGTCATCTTTAAGGTCCCTTCCATCACTGACTGTGTTGTGATCCTCGGATTCTGTAGTATCCAGGGATTTCCATGTTTTCCACTGCACTGGCTGCTCCTGCAGGGCTGTGGAGGTGCTCTGTGGCTGGAGCTGTGCAGTGCTGAGGTGACTGGAGCAAATTCCTCCTCCTCCTCTTGGCAGCAGGAGCAGAGCAATCCTGGGGAGTGGATGAGCCTGTCCTTGCTGCTCAGGACTTCCGCAGGTTGTGTAGGATGTGGGATTGCTGGGAATGAGTGCCCAGTGAAGGTTCCTTGTGGGCTCTTGGGATCTGAATTTTGGGATCTGCAGCTCCTTTTTGGACTGCAGTGGGCTTTTTTGGGGTGATTTCAATCCAAGAGATGCCTGTGAACAGGTGGGATGGGGGAGACATAATTGTTGCTTCCAGAGATTTCCCTTCAGACAATCCCATAATAGTTTGGGTTGGAAGGGTGGGGACATATTCCACTACCCCAGGCTGCTCCATACCCCAGCCAACCTGGCCTTGGACACTTCCAGGGATGGGGCAGCCACAGCTTCTCTGGGAAATCCATTCCAGGGCCTCATTCCCCTTTCAGGGAAGAATTTTTTCCCAATATCCCATCAAACCCAGCCCTCTGGCAGTGGGAAGCCATTCCTGTTGTCCTGACACTCCAGTTTCTCCAGAGTTCCTCTCCAGCTCTCCTGGAGACCTTTCAGGTGCTTCCTCCCCAAGTCCCTCTGTCTTATGCCCAGTGCCTGGGGCCAGCCCGAGGTGGGCAGAGATTCCCCAAACCCCCGGATCTTCCCGTGGGATCCCTGAAATCCCAGCCTGGAGCCGCACCGTGCTGCGTGCCTCAGCTTTGGAGCTCCAGCACCTTTGCTGCCAAGGGATTCTTTCCCCCCTTTTCTTCCAGCTCCTGCTTCCAGAGCCTTGTTTGTGGCCGTCAGGATCTGACAGACTCCTGGCACGTCTCCCGTCCCCGTGGCAGCAGCAATTCCCACCCTCTCCCCCTTTCCCCTTGCCCTGCCACCGCGCTCGGAGACCTGTTGGGAGGGCTGCGTTTGCCGGGAAATCAACTCCCAGCCTTTTTTTTAGAGCCAGAAAAGCCCTGGCACAGAGATGACAGCAGCAGAAGCCAAAAGGCTCAGATGGTTTTAAATGTCAGGGAGAGGTGTAAACGGATCTGGGAGACAGCATGTCCAGGAGCCATGAGATTTCACAGACAGCAGCTCCACAGCCAGCATCCTGCGGTTTTCCCTCTCTGGGAGCCCGGTCACTGTCCTGGAGCCCGCTGGGATTTGCCTGTGGGATGGCGCTGGTGACCCCTGGAGCAGGGAGGACGGAGGGCTGGCGGGGGGAGCGCTGGTGATGAGCAGAAGCACAAATGAGCCTTGGCTCCCGCTGTCTCCGTGACCTTTTCCGCTCCGGCGTGATCCGTCCTGACACTCGGGGCGGGGGGAAGGGGAAGCGGTCAGCTGGGCTTGGCCGCTGTGTGCTTGCCTGCTCGGCCCTGCCACTTCCCAAAAAAAGAGTTTGGAGTCTCCGAGAGTCAGCAAGTTCCCGCTGCCAGCCATCTGTCCCATTTCCCTTAGCAACCATCCGTCCTTTTCTCCTTCATTAAGTGTCTGAGGCGGATCCTGCCTGGCACACCCTCTCCCGCTTCCCTTTTTGCCTCTCTGGATCGTTCCCATCTCCTGTCACCGTGGCACAGAGTCCTGACATCAGAGCACGCTCCTCTCCCAGGAATTCTTGGACAATGCTTGGACAGGGGCTGTTTGCTTACATTCCTGCCTGCTGAATTTTTTTTTCCCCCAGACTGATCTTTTCCAGTCCCTCTCCTTCAGGAGTTGTTCAGGCTGGAAAAGACCCCCAAGATCCAGTTCAGCCACCCAGCTCTGCCACGGCCACCGTTAATCCATGTCCTCAAATGCCACATCCACTCAGCTTTTAAATCCCTCCAGGAGTGGGGACTCCACCACTGCCCTGGACAGCCTGATTCAACCCTTCCATAAAGGGATTTTCCCTAAAATCCAAAGAGAAATTGCCCTGAGGTAGCTTGAGTCTTGTTCCCTGGGAGCAG
This sequence comes from Geospiza fortis, assembly GCF_000277835.1. Lineage (NCBI taxonomy): Eukaryota > Metazoa > Chordata > Aves > Passeriformes > Thraupidae > Geospiza > Geospiza fortis. The sequence continues at coordinate 2,337,974 of NW_005054416.1, read as the reverse complement.
AGCCTGACCCCCATCAGGGAATCATGGAGAAGGAGAAGGTCCCTCCTGAGCTTCCTCTTCTCTGGATTAGGATACAATTCCCTGCTGTATTTCATGGACTTGTACATAAGGGAGCTGGGAACATCTCCTTAGGATAATTACTCCTGGTTATTGGTCTCCAGCCTCTGCTTTGCTCTGAGGTCCCTCTCCTGCCTGCCTGCTGGGCTGTGATCCCAAGGTCTCTGCCAGGACTTTGTGGAGCAGCTGTGCTGCAATTTAGGATTTGGGATCTCCGCGGGCAGCGGTGTCTCCTGGTGAGAGCTGAGCTTCCCCCTCCGGCAGCTGGGAGCTGGGATGAAGCCAAGTGGGTTAGACAGGGCTTTGAGGTCCGGGAGAAGTGGGGAATGGCTCTGCAGCCTGGTGCGAGGAGCGGGAAAGGAGCCAGCAGCAGAGCCAGGAAGGAATCCTTAATGGGAAACCTCATGGTTCAGTCCACCTGCCTCCAGAAAGCAAGAGCAGGATCCCGAGGAAGCAGAGCAGGGAGGGGTTTGACCTAATGCAATGATCCAAGTGCCTTGGCTCCAGCTGCTGCTCTCCAGTCACATCCGACTGATGTCCAGAGATGTGGCCTGCGGGGAGGGATCGGATCCTCCATGGAGCATCCGCATCCTCCATGCTGTGCCCACATCTGACAGCAGCATTCCAGGCTTCCCGAGAGCCTGGGAGGCTGCAGGTGCTGCCTGCTGAGGGAGGGCTCTGTGCTTCCCTGGAGCACTGACAGGAACAACACAGCTGATCCGTACATTTCCCTGTCCTGCCGCAGCCGTTCCCATCCCAGCAGGAGAGCGGGCTCCTGGAAATTGGGAAGCAGCTCATCCTCAGGGTAAATTCCTGTGCTTTGGAGTCTCGGCCAGGGAAGTGGTGTTCATGCCACAGAGCCCTGGCAAAGGGCCAGCGCTCCTGCTTGTGGGGGTGAAGGCATCCCACATCCCTAAAGCTCCTGCTAAAATCCTGATTCATTCCTGGGCTGGAGCTCTCCTCCCGAAGGAGGATGGAGCCAAGGGCATTCGAAAGGTGGGCGGGGAGGAGGAATAACATGAAGGAATTTTGGCGGGGGTGAAGCAGATGAGGGAAATGACACGTTGTTATTGCACCTGGATTAGCCAGGGCCGGGATGGAGCCGGGAATTCCAGCGGCTGCCAATGCTGCAAGCACATCCCTGTGACTCGGGGGAGCTCAGGGGATTGCATTTTCCTCCCCTCGAAGCCTTTAGGGTTCATTTCCACACTTTTTTTTTTGTTTATAATTCCCTGCAGAACAGCGAGGCTTTCACAACCTGAGGCGAAAAAGCTTTGGAAAGATGGGTTTGTCCAAGGGGGAGCGTGGAGGATGCTGGCAAATATCCCGACAGCCTGGAGCACTGCTTTATCCTCTCATTTTTCCCAAAGGAAAAGCCACCTGGAGCTGCCAGGCAGGAAGATGCCCTGAGCTTTGCTGAGCAGTGGTGAGAAACCCCAGTGAACTGTTATTTAATGGTCCTTTTCCATGGCAATGGCTCCTTCCCGGGGAGAAATTTCTGGGCTGAGGAGTCACAGCTTGGATAATGCTTGGGAGGGGGAAGTGCTGGCGGGATTGATAGCAAGTCTCCGAGGCTTGGCTTCCAGAGTTAGATCTGGCACCAATTTAGCAAAGCAGCTGGAAAGAGGAGTTTGTGCTTGGAATCGTGAGCAGCGAGGGCTGTGCCGAATTCCAGGATGCAACCTGTGGGAGAAATCCTTTCCAGGCTTCTTCCGTGGAGCCAAACCCAGCCGTGTGTGCACGGGTGTGTTTACTACGTGCCAAGAGCGAGCCCACGGCGTGGGAACCTCTGGGAAAAGGGAGGGATCCTGCTAGGAAAGCGGCTTGGAGGCTGGAAAGGGGGTTCCTAAGGAGGGGACAGGTCACCAGCCTGTGCAGGTGGGAATGGGAAGAGCTGTGCCCGAGGGAAGGAGCTGGGAATGTGCCAGCCTTGCTCTGCCCTCCTTCCCTGCAGTGGGACCTGGTGCTGCCCACACCTGGGGAATGTGGGGAAGAAATTTTTCCCGGAGGAGGGGAAATCCATGGATTCCACCAGAACCCATTCTGGTGGTGAGGCGCCTGAATGGATTTCCCAGACAAGCTGTGGCTGCCTCATCCTTGGAAGCGTCCAATGCTAGGTTGGATGGGCCTTGGAGCAACCTGGGATAGTGGGAAGAGTCCCTGCCCACGGCAGGGGGCAGAATGGGATAATCTTTAGGGCCCTTTGCAACACAAATCATTCCAGAATTCCATGTCTGATCCCTTCAGGTGCCTGATAGAGGTTTCCCAATTTGTGCCCAAAATGCCTTTGGCATTCCAGCCTCCAGTGTGCCAGCCTGAGCCTGAATTTGGGCTTCCAGCTTGGCTCTAACTGGGATATCTCCCCTCTGAATGAAGTGCTTTTTAGGGATTCAGACTCAGGGGTGGGACAGCAGCCTGGGCCCCCCAAATCCCTTCCCAGTGCTGGAGGAGCCATGGAAAGCTGAGGCAGCTGGAGGGGGAGATTTTTCCAAACATCCAGAGTGCAGGAGGAGCATCTCCATTAGGGAATGATTTTCAGTGAAGGTTTGAGTGATGCTGTTTCTCTGCAGAGCTGCAGCAGCTGCTCCTGCTGGGGGGACACTGCCAGCTGCTCATCCCTGCTTTGGGAGCTTCCCAGGGGTTGGGAATGACATGGAGGGTCGAGCCAGGAGGTGCTGGCTTGGGGGGCATCGGGGAGGAGCAGGTTTCTGGGGAGATCTGCTGGGATAATGAAGGGTTTGAGGAGCAGGAACAGCCTGGAGGCACCGGATTAGCAGCGCTTTGGTAGGAGGTGATGGAGGCTGATGCCTCCAGAGAGTCGCGGGCGGGAATCACGCTGGGAAGGGAGGGAGGGAGGGAGGGCTGGGAAGGCACAGCCACCATGGGGATGGAAGCAAACACAGACACTCGGTGACATGGGAGTGGGGGACAGGGATGCCTGTTGGTGTGGTTTTTAAAAGCGCTTCCCAAATTCTGGCGGGCAGCTGTGTGGTTTGGTGGGAATTTGGTGTGGAATTACGGCCGGCTGCACAGAGGGAGCAGCCTTGGCCTGTGCCAGGGAAGGTTTAGATTGGGTATGGAGGAAAACTCCTTCGTGGAAAGGGTTGTCAGGCATTGGAACAGGCTCCAGGGGTGGCGTCCCCATCCCAGGAGGGATTTAAAACCCATGTGGATGTGGCACTTGGGGACACGGGTTAGTGATGGACTTGGAACAGTTGGACTCCGTGATCTTGGAGGGTTTTTCCAACCTCAGTTCTTCAGTAACTGATATTCCCTGGAGAGACAGTGAGCGAGGTGCTGGAATTTTTTGCCCTGGAGGAAGTGTCAGGATAACGCTGTTGTCCACCTTTCCCTGGTGGCCTGTCCCCTTTGAGAAGGACAAAAGCACCTTCCCATGACACTTGCTGCTGTCACTCCTTGGAATTCAGCCAGCTGGAACAGCCTGTGCCTGCTCCAGGGGTGATGGAGCCCAGGCTGCTGTTTGCAGGGGTTGAGGAGAGAGGAGCTGCTTTGGATAACCTGGATGCTGGAATCCCTGCTCCAGGCAGGCTGCTGCACTCCCAGCCTTGCTCAGGCTATTTCCCTGTGATTTATTGTAATCCTAATGGAGCAGCTGAGGGAAATTGGCAGGGTTGGGATGGAGGAGGAGAGGGGCTCGTTACCCTGGGAGTAACGGAGCGTCTGACTCCGACTGGGAGCCCAACAGGAGCAGGATTCCAGAGCAGCGGGATTGGATGTGCTGCGCCTGGGGGCGGTGGCAATGACAACAAACTGAATAATAATATAAAGCTTCCCATGTTCCCAGCTATTCCTGGAGCCTTGTTCCTTGTCCAAATTCCCTGGAGGAGGGGTTGGTTTGCTTTTAGGTTTAGGAGAATCCTTAACCCTGGAATCTGTTGGCTTTTTTTTTTTCAGGACACCCAGCTGGATGGGTTCTTTGTTGATTGAATCCTTCCTGGCACATTCCAGGGATCTCCAGAGCTCCAAGGCTGCCTACAGTGGTCCGGCCTTTTCCTGGGAGCTGATAGGGAGAATTCCAAGGCTGTGGTGTGGAACAGCCCCGAGCCATATCCATGTGTTGAGGAATGATGGAAGAACACCACAGAATTCCCTCTCCCTCATATTCCCTGGTCATTCCTGCACAAAGAGCACAGATCCATCCAGAGGTGAGTAAGGAATAACAATTCCTTAAGCCAGTGGGGCCTTTGGAGGTTTTCTTGTGAAATGGCTGGTGATGCCACTGCATCTGAGTTATCCAGAGGGATAACCCAGCTGATGGATGTGTGGGATGCTCTGACTCTCCCTTACATCCCTCTGAAGGTGTGGGATTCCCAGGAATGCGTGTACATCACCACACCATTGCCCCAGGCATTTAAACCCGGACTCAACCCTTTCCCACAGGCTGGGAAACTCTGAGATGAATGGATTTGCTCCAGAGGCTGGAGGTGGGGACAGATCCATGTGAAAATCAGGGAAAATCATGTCTTTTGTGACAGGCTCAAATTAATTCCTTAATTCCCTTAAATGCTTCGCCACCCGCCCTCCGTGTCATGACAGCGGGGGAAAAAAAGTGGGATTTCTGAGGGCATTAATCCTTCCCTTAATGCTTTAAAAGGCAGCCAGTTTATCCAAAACGTTCCGAAATTGCCGGTAAATGGTGCCACTGCCATACAGGAGTCAGGGAACGGAGCCCTGGGGGTCACTGGGATGAATCCTGACCCTGGAGCTGGGCTGTAAATGTGGTCTGGCCCTTGCAATTCCGTGGAGCCAGGCTGGAAACGGGCAGCTGGAGCTGCTGGAAGGCAGAAATCCTGAGCTGTATCAGATTAATCGCCTTGTGTCCCTTAATTGGCAGGATCTGGGCTGGGATGCGCTCTATCCCACCCCTTGGAAAGCCTTGGATGTCTTCTGATTGTATTTCCCTGAAAAAAACCATAATTTCCAATCTTCCTGAGCTTCTTCCCTCTGTCTGCTCCAGGTTTTTGGGCTTCCAGGGGTGCCTGCCCGGCCGGGAGCGGATCGTGCTGAAGGGAGACCTTGGAAGTGCCACAGGCTGGATGAAACGATTTGTTGGAATGCTAAATTTGGCAGCAGCTTTTCATCCAAAGCGGAGCCACTTTGCACCTGTCTGGGAAGATAAAGGGACTGGGAATGAGCGTGAGGGGGATTTTTCTGCCTGAACGGGATACAAAGGCCTCGGCACAAATGAATTCCGGAGCTTCAAAGCCTTTCCCGAATGTTTTTCTGCCCCTGTCAGGCTGTTTTATTTCCCAGGTACGGTGATATCACCCAGCAGACCATTTGAAGGCTGCTCCACTTGCTTTAAGGAGGAATGGGCAGGTGAGGATGTGCTGCTATTCCCTGCTGGATCAGCTTTTCTGGGACAGATTTTTTTTTCTTTCTTTCTTTCTTTTTTTTTTTTTTTTTTTTGCTATTTTTCAATGCCTTTTTTTTTTGCAGTAGGAGCATCCAAGTTGTGTCCTTGGATGATGGCAGCTGCCGTGTTCAAAGGGAATCGCTGTCCTTCCTCCCAGAGGGGATGGCTGTTGTGGTGTGTCCATCCTCACAAGGGTTTTTTTGTGAAGAGGGGGATTGGTTGGAAGGGACCTGACAGCTCATCCCGTTCCAGTCCCCCTGACACGGGCAGGGACACCTTCCACTATCCCAGGTTACTCCAAGGCTGGTCCAAGCTGGTCTGGGACTCTTCCAGGGATGGGGCAGCCACGGTTTTCCGGTGAAATCCATTCCAGAGTCTAACAATTTCTTCCCAATATCCCATCTAACCCTGTTCTCTGTCAGTGGGAAGCCATTCACTCTTGTCACCCCATACCCTTGTGAATAGGCTCTCTCCATCTTTATTGGGAACACTTTTTCCTGATAGGAAAGCACTGCTTTTCCATGCTGGGCACTGAAAGCAGTGCCAGGCCCTCTCCATGAGGGAGACCGCAGTGCTGTGCTGTGTAGTTTTCCAGAGGGAAGGGATGTTGGGAGAGCCCCAGGTGTGGCTGAGGGAAGATTTTATTGCACCCTGAATTCCCTGATTGAAGGGGAAGAAGGTTGGAGCCAGGCTGTGCTCCCAGGGAACAGGGCATGGGACAAGAGGATACCGCCCCAACTTGTGCCATGGGAAGTTCAGGTTGGACACCAGAAGGAATTTCTTCATGGAAAGGGTGATGAGACACTGGAAGGGGCTGCCCAGGGAGGTGGCGGAGTCTCCATCCCCGGAGGAGTTTAAGGAATGACTGGATGCGGCACTCAGCGCTCCGGGCTGGGTGACAAGGCGGGGACTGTCACAGGTTGGACTCTGTGGCCCTGGAGGTCTTTTCCAAGGGAATTGGCTCCTGTGGGATCCTTCCATGACTCTAGCGGGATCTTTCCGTGATAATACGGGTAGGGCAGGTGAGCATGAGCCCAGGAGCGGCCTCTGCCCGCAGCAGGCGGGGTTCCCTGGATCCCCCCGAGAACTCCCCGCTGGAATCGCGGCCGGCCCGGCACTGCCCCGCCCCGTGGCGCTACCGCCGGGCGCCACCAGG
>NW_005054416.1:2329119-2331118 GCF_000277835.1 Geospiza fortis | reverse complement strand
GTGTGGCCTGTGCCCCGTGGGGAGCGGGGGGATTCCACCTGCGCCTCTGGAAAGCCGCCATCCTGGCCCGGGCAGGTGCGAGGCGTGAAGGTGATCCCGGCGTTCGGGAGTCGGGATGCTGCGGTGGGAGGCGGGAGCGGTGCTGCTGGATGTCCAGGGAGGAGAAGCTGCGGTGTGGGTGTGACACAGGGATTCTTGCTCCCAGCTTTTATTACTTCCCGCAGGGAACGGTACCTGACTTGGGCAACGCGGGCGGATGCTGAGCCGTGGCCGTAAAATTCCCAAATTTAGGATGGAAGGCAGCTGCAGAAGTGAGATATGCTTATGAAAGTAAGGGAGATGTCGCTCCGAGATCTTGGAGCTGGGATGCTGCCAGGCTGCTCGGCCAGAATTCCCGCTGTGCCCAATTCTGGGAATTAGTACCTGCTGGTGTATTTGGGACAGGCTTCAGTTGGCGCTGGGAATATGGGAATGGGGATTGCCCAGCCTGGTGCATGCCATGGTCCTTAGAGCCTGCTCCAGGTGGGAAATCATGGATTGTTTCACCAAGGTGGGATGTAGAACCCCGGGACATGAAAGCAGCAAAACTCTGGGGAATGGTTTTAAAGAAAAGGACTACTCCAAGGTGGGAATATTCATCTCCCTCTGGATGAAACTTAGTGGGGATGAGTTGCTGCATCCTCCTGGCTGGACAGGGAGAAGCATCCGAGTTTTTGTGGTCAGGCTGAGTGTTCTTAAATGGGAGATAATGAAATTGTGGGAAGTGGCTCTTGGAAAGCTTTGGACTCTCTGCAATTCTGGCATTGGCTTGGCTGAAATGTGTGTCCTGTGGACACTACTGGAGGAAGCTTTCCAAGTTGGAAACCTGAGCCTGGGGGAAGGTGTTTGTTGTACCAGGTGTTGGTTTTCAGGGTTATAAAAGTTGCACGGGGGTCTTAAAGCTGCTCTGGAAATTCCAGCAGTGCCAGCTTGGACTGGGAATGGCTGAGGGGGTCGGGAATGCCCAACAGGGACAAGAGACGTGGAAAAGCATCTGTTACGTGGTAAATGATACAAATAACCTGGAATTTCTGCAGCCAAAACCCTTCAGCAAGGAGCAGGATAAAATTCCCCCTTTAAGTGGGAATTTAAATCGGGAATTTGGGAGTTGACAGATCTGCTGTCCAAAATGTTACTCAGGAGGGTCAAAATCAGGGATTTAAGGATATGGACTATGTACTGCAGGTACTGACTTTGTCAGTGCTGACCTAAAAAAATCCTGATTTGACCCGAATTCCCATTTAAATTAAGGCACTGGGCACTTTTTGCCTGCTACCTGCACAGCCAGATCTGGATCCCAGAGACAGGGAATGCTGTAAATCCCTCTGTGGTGCTGGGAAAAGGGTGGTGGGAAAGGGAAACGTCTCTGGGCTGTGTCCACCCGTTCCCTTTTCAGAGGGCTGGGAAGGAGCTGTTGTGCAATGATGGGATTAAAGGGAAGTGCTATGCCCGGAGGGAAAGTGAGAAGGGTGGAAATGCTCCTCCCAATGACCAAAAAAGAGACGAGTAAAAAAAATCCTACGTTTTGAAAACTTTGTTAAAATTCTCTGGACAAGCAATTACAGCAACCAAAAAACCCTTCTGCTTGGGGGTTTGTTTTTGGACTTTGTGTGGGAATCTCAGTCCTGCTCCTTCTGCTCTCCCTCCCCTTGGAAGTTAATTAATTGAGAGCTGGCTGCTCCAAACGAGGTCACTTGGATTTCCGAGCTGCCCTATCATTGTATGGATTTGCAAAATCAGGATTTACGGCTTGTGTGCCTTAGAAATTTTTCCTTAAAGTGGCATAATCCTGGTTTTTGGGGGTCTTTTCCAGGCAGCTGGGAGGATGGAGGGAGGAGAAGTGTTCAAACTGGAGGGTGTAAAGCTTGGGAAGCTGCTCAGCTTTGGATGGAGAAGAGTTTGGAGAAGCTTCCAGTCATTCCCAGGCCTGCCTGTCATTTATGAAGCTTCCTTGGACTAA
>NW_005054416.1:2328693-2329102 GCF_000277835.1 Geospiza fortis | reverse complement strand
CTCTTCTGTCCCAAACATCCCTGACATGTCTGAAGACTTTTTTTGGGGGGAATTAAGCCTTTATAGCTCCCCTAGACCACACAGCTTTATTCTGTGGAGCCTGCACCCTGCTTTTCCTCCCCTCTCATTCCATCTTTCCCAAATAAATGACCCTTGGTTCCACCTCTGCTCCCAACAGTGATCCAGCTGATGAATAAGAACATCCCGAGCTGGATTGAGCCCTGGAGTTTGAGGAATTTCCAGTTAAAGACGCAGCAGTTGAGATGGGGTGAGTGAAACCATTTTAATCTGCTCTTGGAGCTGCAGGGCTGGAGTTTTTCGGGCACTGGAAGCAGATGAAAGTGGCCTTTGTGCCATGGGAAGTGTGACAAATGGACTTTTGTGGGATCTGCAGAGAGTGCTGGGATGT
>NW_005054416.1:2318238-2328658 GCF_000277835.1 Geospiza fortis | reverse complement strand
TGCTGGAATAGATGGGAGTCATTCAGGCTCTTCATTCCAGGCCAGTTGGAGCTGATATTTTTCTTATTTCATATGTGATATTGTTAATTTAGGTGTGTTTCTATACCTTATTGTGTGGATTTTTAAGGAGAAATCAGAGAAAAAATCCTTGAAAATTTGCCAGGTGCAGCACCTGCCCAGCTTGGAACTTTGAAAATGGAAGAAATTAGAATGGTTGTCCAGGTTTTGGTAAAAAATGGGAAAGTTTGCCCTGCTGAGGAATATCCTGTCCTGAAATATGGACAAAAATACTGCTGGACCCTAGCAGGGATTTTGGATACAGGAAGTAATTCCCACAGAGTTTCAGGAAAAATGTGCCCTGTACCTTCAGGCATTCCTTCCTCCTTTTCTTTCCTTTCTCCCCTCTTTCCAGTGGAAGGCACATAGATCCCTTATCTCTGGATCTCTTTGGAAAGATGAAATAAAAAAAGCTTTGGATTATTTTCCTCTTCCTTGCATCAGGAGCTGGAAATTTGCATGGCAGGCAGAGGCTGTCAGGAACTCTGCCCTGGGCTCTTAATCCAGGAGTTTCTTCTTTAACTCAAATCCTTCCTTAACTGCCCTTGTGCTCCAGCAGATCCCTGAAAATCCTCATCCTGCCCCATCCATTGGCATTTATCCCTCTCTTTGAGGAGCCTTCTGAGCTCCTCTTTGAAGATCTGTGGAGTTGCATGAAAATTCCTGGCTTTTTGTTCCCTTCCAGCTGAGATTTTCGTTCCTATGTGTTCCCTTGGTGTAGAATTAAAACAAGTGGGTTCCTCAGGGCTGGCTTTGAGCTCAATAGGAATTTTTCCCTGAAAACAGAATACAAGATGTAATTTAGAGCCTTCCGTTCCAAGTTTTCCTGGTGTTTTTCATTTGCCATTTCATCAGGAGTCAGTGGCAAATATCCCAGTACAGCTCACTCGTAGCCATCAGTAAATATGGGAATGCCACCTTAAATGAGCATTTTCCACTACTTTTTTTCCTCTGGAACATGTTTCCTTGGGATTTCTTGGCCTGGAGGTTTTATTATCCCCACAGATCTGAGTGATCCTGATTTTGCATCCAGGCAGGCTGCAGGACAGAACCCTTATCCTTGTTCTTTTGGAATAAAATGCTGAATCCCTCAGGCCACCTTAAAACATTTGAATTGGATAATGAGGAGAAACAGGAAAATTCAGGACATTCCTATTATAGTTCAGTGCAGCAAATAGAAAATGGGGAGGTTGGGATGGAATTCAGCCCTTTCTTCCCTGAAAGGTGCTTTTCTTCCCTGGAAGGTTCCCATTTGGATGTGTCCTGCTGCTCCATGTCTGCTGGAAATTGGAATTTCCAGAGCTTTGCATCCTTTGGGATGAAATTTATTATTCTGTCATGGCTTGTCTTTGCAGCCCAGATCCCTGGTGTTGACACAGCCTGGATGTATTTTTGGAATATGGATTTCAGCTCCAAACTGGGAGCCTCTGGAGGTCTGGCTTTTCCCATTGGGTCTGCTAAATGATCCTGCAAATTGGTGCTGTTTTCTCCTGTGGGAAACGAACTGTTTCACCTCCCAGAAAATCAGAACAAGGCAGGTGCTGCTTAGGAGCTTCCAGCATCTCAGCCAGCCGGGGATTGTCCTGAAAAAACTTTATCCTGCTCTGCTTGGATGCCATGATTAGAATCCTGGAATGATTTGGGTTGGAAGGGGCCTTAAAGCTCACCCACTATCCCAGGTAACTCCAAACCCCATCCAACCTGGCCTTGGACACCTCCATGGATCCACAACTTCCCTGGGCACCCTATTTCTTGGTGACATCTATATCCTATAAATGTTCTTCATGTACCTCTGGGCCACGTTTAACCTTTGGAAGCAGATTCCCCTTTTTGTGGCTCCGGGTTTTTTCCGGCTGATTCAGTTGTTTGTCACCATCTCCATGGCACCAGAGCATCCGCTAATGACAGCCAGCATTTCCCTAAATGAGAGCATTCAGGGATGAACTGGATTTTTCCTTGGAGAGGGGAAAACATATGCCCTGTCAGAGGAAGGAGAAAAACTTCCCATAAAAGCAGGAATTTGTGATTTGTGCTGCTCATTTTCTTCCCTGGATAGAGTAGGGAATAAGGGGAAATTTCGTGGAGAGATTTTGTGCTCTGTGGGATTGCTCTTCCCTCTACATTTGCCAGTTCTCCCTTACTTTCTAGTGGAAAAAGAGACATCCATGTTCCAAAACTGGATAGATTAGAGCTTTCCTCAAAATTCACTGACAAATCCATGGGTAAAATTCCCCTTCCCTTTGTGGAATTGTGGTGTTAAAACTTTTGCGGGAAGCCACAGGTTGCTTTGTCTGGAAAACCTTCTTCCCTCTAAATTTTGTGGCTATTCCTGGATCAATGTGTTGCTTTTGGAAAAGAGTCTTTTGGCCCTTAAAAAAAAAAGGGATCATATTTTCTCCTTGAGCTCGTTTGAACACCTCCAGTGCCATAACCAAATTTAACTCAGTAGGAAACGGGCCCATCCCCAAATCCAGTGTTATCCATGGTTATTCCAAGGCCTGACAGAGCCTGATAGAGCCTGAGATAAAGGGATTTGTTGCATGGAACTCTTTGCCTTATGGAATCCCAGCTGGCAAGGAGAATTTCAGGACTCTCTGGGGCCTTGCTCTGACTTTGTGTTCCCCTTGGATGAGGGCGGAGGAATGAGGAGAGGCGAGCTGGGAGGTGGGAAGCACGTGGGAAGCTGCAGAAAATGCTCAGGAATGGGCGGCTGAGTAAGTGTGGAGCCTCCTGGGAATACTGGCAGAGTTGGTGAAATTCCCTTGTGAGGTGGGGAGCAGGAATTTGGGGAGGGAAATCAGGAACATGCCAGTGTTGGAAGTTTCTCTGTTATCTAACGTGTGAGTTTGCAGGATGTGTTTTATTCTGGAGAAAAGGAGGATTGGGGGAACTTCTCATTCCCTACAACTCCATGACTGGATGTGGGAGCCAGGTGGATTGGGCTCTTCTCCTAGGGAACAAATGACAGGACAGGAGAAAGCGGCCTCAAGCTGCATCAGGGGAAGTTTAGGTTGGATATTAGGAATATTTCTTCATGGAAGGGGTTGTAAAGCACTGGAAGATGCTGCCCAGGGCAGCAGGGACTGGTGGAGTCCCCATTCCTGGAGGGATTTAAAAGCCCTGTGAATGTGACACTTTGGGACATGGGTAAGTGGGTTGATTGTTGGATTTGATGATCCTAAAAGTCTTTTCCAACCTTAACAATTCCATGATTCTCTATGTGCAGGCCAGGCACTCCTGAGAGGTTTGATGTTCCCAACTTTTCCCATGTCCTTCATACCATAACCCACATTTTGTGTCCATGGATTTGCTGGCTCCTTGCATGTTTGTTCCCTGGAATGGCTTGAACCCTGATTTCCAGCCATTTCTGGATAGGAACTCCAAGGATTCTCACATTTAGCCTTGATTCCTTGGGACACGCAAGGTTTAGCTTGGTCCTCAGGGGGATGATCCTGCCAGATTTTCCTTCTCTTGGTGGGTGACAAGACAGGGAAGTGAACTTTTGGAATTGCGACATCCGCAAGCCCGGTAAGGACTCAGGGTTCTGGGTTTTTGGGATACACTGAGGGGATTCAGGCAGCGGAACTGATCCGAGGTGGCTTTTGACGACTCCGGGCTCACCCAGATCCTTCTGGCTCAGGAGAGCGGAAGGGAATGCGCTGTGTTTGTTCACTGGATGCTCATCCCAAGGCTCGGATTAGTTCAGCGTTCCGTGGCAGCTCCAACCGGGTGGACGAGGTGCTGGGGAGGTGTCACCTGGGCAGGCTGAGGAAAAGGCGGAGTCGCCCCAGGGAACGTGGGAATCTCTCCAACATGGAAGAAACTGGACTGTCCTCAGCCAATTATCCCTTAAAACCTTGGGGTGTTGTGCAATGGACGAGTCAATCATAGGGTATCCCAAGTTGGATGGAGCCCACAGGGATCATTGGAATCCAGTTCCTGTTGTCCTTGGTGTTCCCAGCTGCGATTGTATTTATCCTGTCGTTTTCCAGATGCTCTCCTCATTTTCCTTTCAGTTTAACTCCTAATTGAACAACACTTAGAAGCAGGATGTGGATTGAAGAGAGTGAGAGGCGCTTCCCACTGTTAGGAAATGAGGCTTCTCATTCTAGAAAAGCCTAGACAGAGGGGGTGTGGAAAACTAGATGGAATGGGAAGAACTCATCCTGGTTCCTGTTCCTGTAGCTGCAGGATTTTGCCTTTTGTGTGCCAGAGCTGGGAAATGCTGCCCTTTGGAGTGCAAAAAGCGTGAAAGGGTGTGGTCGGAGCAATCCGGAACCTTTTCACCTGAAAGCACCTGATTTATGACACCAAAATCCCAATGTTAACATGGATTTGTTTGGTGAACTGCTCGCCTCTGAGTTCCCTGGGGCTGGGCCAAAACACTCCCTCCTGCCTGGCATGGAAAACACAGCCCTGGAGCCTCTGCTCCGGAGCACGAGGGCTCAGCATTCCCAAAAAACAGTGAGTTGGCCTTTCCGTTCTTCCAGCAGGTGCTGTTTGGTTAAACCTTAATATTTAGGGAAGTTTTTGGGTGGAGAGTGGGAGCAAATCCACTTTTCCTTCTGGAATGCTTTCACCATTCCAGTGTGTCAGGGCCTGGAAGTTTTACACGGATAGGAGGAAAGCAGATGGATCTTCTGCCTCAGTGTCCGGAAGTAAAAGGTTTTGTGCCAGAGGGTGTGATAGTGGAATTCCTGGTTGTCCAGGCCTGGAGAAGCAGGAGATCCTGTTCCCAGACAACGTGACCATGTGTTCCTCTGTGCTTTAGACAGCTGTCCTGGTGTTTGCTCAGCTCCTTACACCTGACTGCAAGGGTTTTCCAAGGAATTTGCATTTCAAAATTGAGTTTTTGTTGAAACTCTGGCTTTTTTGGGGGAGAAAAAGTGACAAATCCCATTAGCAGAGAGGAAAAGGGAGGAATTTAGGACTTGGTGGCACCTGGTGCTGTGGCTGCTGCTCCCTTTTTGGAGGAGAAATGAGAGAAATGTTCTTTTACCTTTCCCAATGTTTACAGTATTCCAGCTGCCGAGGCTCCGTTAGATATTGATGCTCTTGGAAAAGGAGATGGGGTTGGAAATTCTCATGTTCCTATGGGAACAGGGAGTTGCAAGGCTTGGAGTTCTCATTTATAAGATTTGTCAGGAAAGGTAGGAAAGGGATTTAATTTCTGACTTAAGTGGGAAACCAAGATTCCTTCTCTCCCAGTTGGCTCCTGACTGAGTTTTCCCATTCCAGGCTGCTCCGTGGCCTCGGAGTTAATTACAAGTTGGATAAGGAGATGCCCGAATCCGCCCTGCTGTTGTTTTGCTGACTCAGCAGCTCACAACTCCTTTTTTTAGGGAGGGGGGCAGCAAAAAGACCACCCTGGATTCCAGATGCTTGTGGAGCAGGGTTAGGAACCCCCTTGGGATGACTTTTCCAGGTTAAGCTGTTCCTGAATCTGCTTTTCCCACCTCCTCAGAAGTAGATAAGATGTTCAGGACAGAGAAATCTTTTTCCCCAGTGCAGCTGTTGTTTAAGTAGCTCCCAAGGAATATGGGACTTTGCCCAGTCCTGTCTGCATGCTTCTTCCTGGGAATATTGCCCCATGTGCACTCAGAAAGGCTGGGGGTGGGGGTGGGGGGTGAAATTCAGGAAAACAGTTGTGTGAGGGAAGAGGAATTGCAGTCCCAAAGTTCATTTAGAAAATGGAAACGGGAAAAAGATGAGAGGTCAATTAAGGAAGAACTGTGGTTTTTAAATGAGTTTCCAGCCAAATCCAATGGAAAACAAGCACCTGCCATGGGTTGGGGCCTGGGTATCAGTGTGTTGGGATCTTGACTGAAGCAGCTGTGCAGTTTTTCCCTGTGGGAGCTTCCCTAGGGTTCTTCTGCCACTGCACCATGGCTGGGTTGTGGTCAGCGCATCTGGGACTCTTGCCTAAGGGATCCAATCCCTTAACTTGTCATAAATCTAGGATTTGGGACTTTTCCCTGAAGGCTGTCATCCCTTATTTTGAAACAATGGGGTTGTCTTTTTTTCCCCTAAATTTGTATTTTCCATTAATTAGTGGGTGTTATTAATTATGACTTGGTACTTTAGTACTTCAATTTTCCGCGTTTCCGATGCTGCAGAATTGAATTTGAATTCATCTGTCCCTTTGGAGGGCAGGGAAGTTTCAGCTCTCCGGTTAAAGGGGAGCTCTGCCTTCCTTGGAGCCTTTTTCCTTGGAACTATTTTGGGAACATGACTTCATCTTCCTCCTGGAGCGGGGGAAAAGCCCACCCCAGAAACGTGGGGGATTCAGAGCTTCTGTTCTTCCCTGCAGAAAATCACGGAATTGTGCCTCAGATTTCCCTGAAATGGGGGTGTTGGATCGTTGTAGGAGGGAAAAGGGGCGAGTTGTGTGCTGCTGGTGGACGGATCTGTGTTTTCCGGAGGTCACTCCTTGCTGGCAGCCCAGAGAAGGAATGGGATTCCTGGGTGCTGGCAGCTGAGGGAGGGGTGTTAAAGAGGCAGCTCCTGCTGGCTTTTCCAGTGATTCCAACCCCTTCCCTCCTTGTTTTCTCTTGGATGTTTACCTCTGGATTCTTTGGCTCCCATCCTGGTACTGCTAAACCCTGTGGTGGACTTGGGGAGAGCTGGATGAGGGTGGAGGTGAGATTTTATCCCAACACATTTCAGAACGTGGATTGTCTCTCCCCATCCCCTTGCTGCTTTCCTGGTGGAAACACGGAATTTTCCCATTTTGCTGTGTTGTCTCCTTCCTGCCTTATCAGGGAGAGAGGGAAGAAGGAATGTGTGGACTGCTAGTGCTGGAACTTAAAACTTTCTCATGGTAAGGGACAAGGTCATCCCGGTGTCCTTTTTACCTTTTCCAGCTTCAGTCTGGCAGCTGGAACACCTTGAAAATTCCAGCCAGGAAAACATGTAACTGAGTGGGGAATTATTCCTAGTGTCATTCCATAACTTGATTCTCTTACTCCAGAAGGATCATTTGATCTTTTGCTGGGCAATGATCCCAGCTGGGAGCAACGAATATGGTGGAGGGAGGAAGAAACCTGTGGACATGGAGTTTTTCCAGCTTAAGGAATGCTTGGGTTCATCCTGTGCTGGACAATTCCAGGCTGGATGCTGGAGCTGGATATTCCCTGAGTCTGTGTGCTCTGCTGTTTCCCTCTTTGCAGTGAAAATAAAATCATTCAATATCCATGGGATCTTTATAAATCCTTAGATATCCACGGAAAATTGCAAAAATGGGAATGTCAGCAGTTAGAGACTGATTTCTTTTTTTCCCCACTGGAGAAGGTGTGTTGGGAAAGACTGTCAGGAACCTGACTGGGAAGGTGTGTGAGAAGCTCCTGGAATTCTGGGAGCTGTTAGGAGCACTCAAGAGATCCCTTCTCCAAAAGACCTTTGGAATTCTCTTGGTATTTTGAAAAAAAAATTGAAGCCATCTGACAAGCCAGGTGACAAGTGACACTGGAGTTGTGCCAGGGGAAGTTTTAGGTTGGTTAGTAGGGAAAATTCCTTCTTGGAAGGGGTTGCAAAGCATTGGAACAGGCTCCAGTGGTGGAATCCCCATTCCTGGAAGGTTTTAAAGTCTGCATGAATAGTTGTGGTGGCCTTGGCAGTGCTGGGGAATGTTGGACTGGATGATCTTGGAGGGCTTTTCCAACCTGAACAATTCCATGATCCATTTGTCCATGCTGTTGGACACACAGAAGTCTCAGCTTGGCATTTGTGGACAATTTGCCTTTCCCGTGGGCTGTGGGATCCCAAAACATCTCCACAAGGATGCAGGCAAAATTCCTGTTTTTCCTTATCAAAAAGACTGGGAATATTTTGCCTTGCTGCCCAGAAGAGAACTGTAGGAGATCTCAGCTTGTGCCTGTGCTCAGAATTTAAGGCTGAGGGAAGGAGCTGAGGCAAAAAGAGGCACAGGATTGGGATGGAGAAAATTCAGACCTGGGCAGGGATAATTCCTGATCCTTCAGAGCTTGATTATGATTCTTTAATCAACTGTGTTAATTACAATATCATATTGCTCCCAGGCCTCTGAGCTCTGATCAGGGATGAGGATGTGAACTGAAAAAGATGGAATAAAGGAATTTTTTCTGGCTTTGGAAGTTCACTTGTCCTGGCAATAACGGAATGAGTCACCCAACCCCAACTCTGGTGCCTGTGATCTCTTCCCCGCTGATTAGAACATTCCCACCAAGGGCTCTTCCAGGCATTTTCTTTTGAAGCTTAATTGAAAAAGCTCTGGCTGATTGGATGCTTCATGGTTAATTATAAGATAATTAAAGGAAAGCAGGGAAAATCCACACCTGGACAAATCCTGCCAAAGGAATCTCTGCGAAGGCACTCCGTTTAATTGCCAGGATGGCCATGCGTTGCCTCAGGAATGGGAGGAAAAAGGAATTTCTTTTCCAGCAGCTTCAAACTGGTTGGGCTGGGAGCCAGGGGCTTGTCCTGAAGTAGATCCCAGTGAACAGCTTTTTTCCTTATAATCCTGTTAGGATTATAAATTCAAGTGTGAAATTCATTTGGAATTCATGTCTGCTGGAGGAGGGGAAATCAATTGCAAAAATGCGTCCCTGTGCTGTTGGAGCAGGGATCCTTCCGTTTTCTAAGGATTGCCAGCTTCCCTGGACAAGATTTGAGCTCAGTTTGTCTTTGGAAAAATGGAATTGCTTTCCTTTGCTTTTCAAAAGCTGTGGGGGTGTTGAGTTCAGTAGAGAGGGATTGGGATCACCTGGCCATGATCCAGGATGTCCAGCAGCCAGGTGGGAAATCCAGGTATAGTCCTGAGGATGATCCTGCTGGAAAGGTGATGTTCAATTCAGACAGGGATTGAGGACAGGCTGGGATTGCTGGAAATGTTCAGCCTGGACAAGAAAAAGGTTCAGGGAGACCTTAGGGCTTCTTCCAGAGCCTAAAGGGGTTCCAGGAGAACTGGAGAGGGACTTGGGACAAGGGCCAGGAGGGACAGGACAATGGGAATGGCTTCCCACTGCCAGAGGGCAGGGATAGATGGGCTATTGGGAAGAGATGCTTCCCAGTGAGGATGGCAAGGCCCTGGAATGGATTTCCCAGAGAAGCTGTGGCTGCTCCATCCCTGGAAGTGTCCAAGACCAGCTTGGACAGGGTTTGGAGCAACCTGGGATAGTGCAAGGTGTCTTTGCCCATGGCAGGGGCTGGCTGGAATGGGATGAGCTTAAGGTCCCTTCCTACCCAAGCCATCTGGAATTGGGGATAGTTTTAGGAGGAGCACATTCATCTCATTTTCAGGATCCTCCTATCTGTATTTTAGGAATTACATGTTTGATTTAGGTTCTGGATCATCCTCCTGCTGCTTCTAGTTACCTCCTGTCATAGTCTGGCATTCCCCAACTCCAGAGCTGGTATATTCCCACATGTGGCCAGTTCATTTTTCCTGCTCCCTGTTCCCTTGGGAAGGATTGTTCCTGGTTTTCTGTGGTATAACCAATTGTTAGGAACAGTCAGTTCCAATCTGTGCCATTCAGTTCGTGCCTGCACAGCTGCTGGGAGCCAAGGAATGCTTTTCCAGGGATTTCTTCAGCTGCAGCTCTGCTCTTGTCACGTGGACTCTCTGCTTCTGCCTCACCTCCTTTCACCTCCCTTTTGTCCAGCTTTTCCAAATGAATTCTGGCTCTGGAGCTGGTGGCTGAGAGGGCAGGGACAGTGTCCCTGGAGTGACAACTTTCCAAGCTCCTTCCAAGCTCTGCTGAAGGACTCCCCCATAACAAGGGAAAGCAAGGAGGGCCTGGAAACATGGAGAGTGGTGGTATCAGGGAGAAAAATCCCAGGAGAGTTTGGGTTGGAAGGGATCTGGAATGTGATGCAGTTCCATCCCCCAGCCAGGGGCAGGGACACCCTCTACTAGCCCAGCTTGCTTCAAGCCCCAGCCAAGCTGGCCTTGGACACTTCCAGGGATGGGGCAGCCGCAGCTTCTCGGAGAAATTCAGGGTCTCATCACCCTCACAGGGAAGAATTTCTTGCCAATATCCCATCTAATTGCACCCTGTGGCAGTGGGAAGCCATTCCCATTGTCCTGTCACTTGTTGCCTTTATGCGAAGTCCGTCTCCAGCAATCTTGGAATCTCTTCAGGCACTGGAAAGAGCTCCATGGTCTCGCTGGAGCCTTCCCTTCTCCAGGCTGAGCAAGGTCTGTGTATCAAGGAGACACCAGGAGTGTCCATTAGGGGATAAGCATGGAAGCAGGAGGAGATTCCTGGTGCCATGGCTGCAGCCAGGAATGCGTGGCCGTGCTTCCTGTGGCGCCGAGTTTGCTGGATATCAGAGCGTAGATATAGAAATCAGCAGTTCCAACTCTGGGATCTGTAGTGATGAATCC
>NW_005054416.1:2309503-2318206 GCF_000277835.1 Geospiza fortis | reverse complement strand
GAAAAAGTTGGAGTAAATATGTGTGAGTAATTCCAGGAGTGAGAGCTGGAAAACCTGTGGAAATTGAGGAGATGTAAAGCTGCCTTATGGAATTAAATAATTCCTGAGCTTGAAACTGAATCCCTATCTCCTGGCTGTCCCTGGGGAGCAGTGGGCAGGGCTGGATCCTTGCTGGGGAGGGATGGGTGTTGTGGCTGCCAGGAGAGCACAGATCCCGGGGCCTGGAGAAACTGCGGATCAGCTCCACGTGCAGGCTGTGGGTGGTGAGGAGGAGGCATGTGTGTGCTGGGATTTGGAAATGCAGCTCCTGGAGTGTCCAAGGAGAAGGGAATGTGGAAAAATAAATATATTTAAGGCTTAAATATGACACAGGATCAGGGAAGCCTGGGCTTGATTCATCCTTGCTTACATAAGCAGAAGGAAAAGAGGATTCCTGCTTTCCATCACAAATCTGAGATTCAGGAAGAGTCTGGAGAGTTCAGCTTGGCAGGATTCAGCCCAGGATTGCAGTTCTAGGTTGCTTGGTTGTCATTAGGGAAGCATTGGATGGGTAAGAATTCCTAAGAAAAGGAGAAGAAAGTATTTGGTCCATTGGTCCTGGTGGTTTGGAGAGGTGTGGGACCAGTGCTGTTTGTTCCATGTGGTGATTCCAACATCTTTATCCCAAGCTCCAGGTGGAGGAAAAGCAGGCTGGTAAGTCCCAGGATTTGATTTCCATGGGGTGGGAATCTGGGAGAGAGTTGGAGCTGCATGTGCTGGACTGTTGGTGGTTTTCCATGTGCCCTTCCTCAGTGAGCACCATGTTCCTAATGGACAATGGGCCTTTTTGGGATAGGATGAGAGAGGAGCTGTTAGGGTGTGGAAGGAGGGAGCTGCTCCTGAGGATCTCCATGGGGGCTGGAATTTTGGGGTCCTGCAGCACGGGAAGAGGTGATTTATTCCTAGGAGCAAGCACTAAGGCAGGAAAAGTTTTCGCAACCTGTCATTTGGGCAAGCTGGAAACCTGGAATCTGCCTCTCTTTGCCTCATTCCCTCCCTGCTTCCCTGCTCCTGGTTTCTTTGGATTTGCACTGTAATTAGCAGTTTTATGGGAGCTGGGGCAGAGCTGGCAGCTTCCTTTAGAAAACTGTTCTCCAGGTGGGAATAAAGCAGGATTCTTCTGCTGGGAATGCTCAGCCTGATGCTTTCTTTTACTACCAGGGCTATTCCCATGCATTGAGGTGGAAGCCTTGGGATGGGAGGGCCAGATGCACATGAAGCGCATTTCTTAGGAAGTTGCAGCTGGAAATCCAGAGTTAGGCTTGAAATGTTCCCTTTGAGCTTAGGAAAAAAGGAAAGAGGATGTTGCCCATGTCCATATCCCAGCCAAGAACATTTCTGGGCTGAAATTCCCACTTCTCTGCTGTTGAGCATTTAAAATTCCCACCTGTACAGGTGTTCCTGGCCCTTCCCCAGACAGGACTTTGGTGTTTGATCCTTGCTTCCAGGATAAACATGGAAGTGAAAGGGGATACATTCAGTGTGGAAAGAAGCCCTTGGATAGCAGCAATCCTTTGGATGCTGGTGATTAGTTCACAGGATCTTGCTGGAAAAACATGAATTCAGGGTTTGTTTTTTAATCCATAAATATTCCTGTAGGTTCTGGTTTATCAAATGAGCTTGCAGAAATAACTGATTCCAGGGTATCGTGATGTGATGTTGGTTTGATTTTCACTGGAGGCTGGGAAAAATCTGGAATTGGGGCCAAGAAGCAGATTCTGCTTGATCAAGTGCAAGATTGATGCTTTCCAAGATATTGGAAAGTGGGAATCTGGGAGGGTTTGGGGCGTTACAGGAGCAGGCAAAGCACAGAAATGGCATTTTCAAGGAATTCATAGCATTCAGGAATGTTCCCTCTTGAACATACTCCCACAGGATGAAGTCCTCAAATAGGCTGTTGGTGGCTTCCACTGGAAGTTTCACTTGGACTTTGGGAAGTATGACCTCCATGACCTCTTTCCGGGCTGATTTCTAGGAATTTGGGATATAGGCATGTCCTCAGCCAAGGAAACAAGCCAGGACACAGTGAGGGAAATAAACAGGCAGCATCAGGAAAATAGGAATAAGTCATGTCCAGGTCAGGTTTAGGCTGTTTGAAGCCATTCCCAAGGTTTTTGAGCCTGGAAGTGTCACAGATCCAGGATCCCTGTTTTAATAAGGACAAATTGTGTTGAGAAAAGATGCATTTGGATTTAGATTCCCAAAAAACCTTTCCAGATAGCCCTGATTCCCAGCATTTTAGACTTGCAGCTGGGCATATCATGGAATATGAGAAGAGGAAAACTCCTGAGATAAGTTGTGGGATACAGAAAAAAGGCCAAATTGGGAATGCTGGTGAGCAGGGAGTAGAGTGAGAAGCTGGAGGCCCTGGAATTCCACGTGTGTTCCTCTTTCCCCCTCAGTTCCAGGAGGGAGGGAAATAATCCCTGGTTTAAATTTCCTTAGGATCATTCCTGGGAGATGAGCAGAGCCAGCATTGCCTCCTATGCCGGCAGATGCACGTGGAGGGAACCTCTCCCTGAGGATTCCCATGGCTCCGGAGCCTGGAGCCGCCTCTCCGGCTGCGCTTCTCCTCTCCAGCACATTTGTGGGGAGGGGGGAGCAGGGAAGGAGTGCCAAGGAATGGTGTTGACCACACAGTTTTCCCGAGTTTGGCAGGAATTTTGTGTTCTCCCACTTCTTTCGCTCTCCTCGTGTTGGCAGCGGTGGTCCCGGCGCCGCTCCCGGTGGCTTTCCCTGCATGTGACTCATCCCCAGGGAATTCCTGAAGCAATGAGTCAAGTTATTGGGAAAACTGTTTGCCCACTAGTGTAAACTAGGGAGCCAAGAAGCTGCTTGCAGGAGGAGAGAAAGGCAACTCCTTTTGGGAGTGACTGGGCTTCTCCTCCCTCTTCCCGAAGGCATCGCTTCCAGATGTGCCAGAGCAGGGATGTGCCTCTGAATTCAATATCTCACCTGGATATTTGCTCCTTCTGCTTTTTTTCTGCCTTTTTGAAAAGGAGGCTGAGCTGATAAGCATTCCAGGGTGGAGTAAAACTGCCAGGAATTTGCCAGGATTGTAGTGGAAAATAGCTTTCCCTAAAGATATGAGGCTCCATCCAAAATTCTCCTTGTGTAATTACTGGTCACCTCTTGGATTTGCCCTGGCTGGCTTCATCCAGCCCTTGGAGTTTTGGCTATAAATAACTCAGAGGCTCTGTGCTTTCCAACCAGGAATTACCAACTTCTGTGTGTAGCTGTGGGATATTCCAACAAAACCAAGGATCGATGATTCCCAGTAAATATATCCAGGGAGCTGTTGTTCCACACCTGGGAACAGATTTGGGATGCTGGGAGCATTTATTGCTGTATCCATCACCTCATCCGGGTGTTCCTTTTGTATTCCCTACCCCATTCAAATCAAGCTTTCCTTGTTGCAGGGGATTTTATTCCCTTGTAGAACATGGAGTTCTATTTGAAATCCCAGATTAATTGGAATTTATTACATTTTCCCCCGTGGCAACTTGGCCGTTATTTTTGCCCGAGCTTGGAGTGGTCGGGAAGCTGCCCGTGGGCTCTGCAGGCACAAACTGTGGGTGGAATTGCAGAGCTGCCGGCATCGAGACAACGATTGGGGGTTGTTTTTAACTCCATTCCTGGCAGCACACTGGGACTGTGTGTGACAGTTCCTTCTCCACTCCCAGATTCCTGAAAAAGTGGTGGCTTCCCTTGTTTCTCAGCCAGGTGTTTGTGCAGGCTTTGGATTTTCCATAGGCTGATGAGTCTGGAGCTCTGGAGTTTGTTGAGGTCAAGGAGGAAAGTCCTGGGAATCTTGGAGGTGTGAGTGAGGCTTTTCCATCCCTTTCCAAGCATTATTCTCCCTTTCATTTGGGCAGCTGGAGTATCTCACAGTGATCCCTGTCTTTATAGACTTATCCCTACAAACCTCTTCCTTTATGCCCAGGGATGGTTGCTGAGGTCTGGAATTAATAAAGCCCAGTGGATCCTTCACCAAGGGGGACATGGCAGTGCTGGACCATGTCCAGGGAAGGGTTTGGAGCACAAGGAGCAGCTGGAGGAGTCAGCCTGCAAAAAATGAGGATCAGGAGGGATCTTCTCACTCTCCACAAATCCCTGACAGGAGGGTGGAGTCAGGTGGGATCAGGCTCTGCTCTCAGGGAATAAGTGGCAGGATGAGAAGAAATTGCCTCAAATTGCACCAGGGGAGGTTTAGGTTGGATATTGGAGAAAATTCCTCAATGGAAAAGGTCTTAAAGCATTGGAGCAGGCTCCAGTGGTGGAATCCCCGTCCCCAGAGGGATTTAAGAGCCCCGTGGATGTGGCATTTGGGGATGTGGGATAGAGGTGGCCTTGGAAGTGCTGGAGGAATGGTTGGACTTGATCTTGGAGGGCTTTTCCAGCCTTAATGGTGATGCTGTGGACAAATCCTAGCCCATGGGGTGGTGCAGGGATATTCAGTGGAGAGAAGCATTGGGATGTGCAGTGTCACTGGTTTCTGGGACTGGGATGCCTGGGAACAGTCTCAGAACTGGTCCCAGTTGTTAGGAGGAGGTTCATTCCAAAGTGGAGAGTTTCCTTCTTTTTTTTTGATTCAGTGAATCCCTTATCCTGCTTTTAACTGGGAACAAGTGCTAGGAGTGGCACCTTTGGGATTTGTCCATCCTCTTGCACTAAATCCATTAAGGTTTGCAAGATAGTCCCATTTTTCCTGAAAACTCCACTGCTGCGGTCAAGTCCATGCCAAGGAGATGCATACTGGAGTCTCCTTATTAAAAATTAATCATTCCCAATGTAACAGAAAGGAGATGTCGTGCATGTTTGAGGGAAATGTGGGATTCATGAGACCTGTTTCTACCCCAGGCAGGAGAGTTTGGAGTTAAGGAAAAGGGGATGGATTTAACCAAGGAGAACATGCACCTTGCTGTGTTTATGGCAAAGGGGCTTTCGGAAGGAGTCTGAGGGAGGAATGAGGTGGGATGGAGATGGATCAGTGCTGGGCCATCTGGGAAGTGGCTACACCAATCCTGTATCCATCACCATTGCAGTTACAAGGAATTTATTCCAGGATTTCAGGGCTAAACTGGTGGGCCAAACAGGTAAGTCCTCGTTCTCTGTGTTTTGAAGGTCAGTTGATACTCTGAGATTATTTTGGGAATTTGTGTCAGTGGGCAGTGCTGGAGTTCCAAATCCAAGCTGATCCCATTAGTTCTGTCCCGATGACATTGTGGAGGTGACTGTGGTGCCATGGCCTTATCCCGAGGGAGCCACATCCGAAGTGTGCCAAGCCACAGGAGGCTCTTTGAACCTTTCCTGTCTCCAAGCTTCATTCCCTGGCTCTGCCACTGTCTCTTTTTATTCCATTCTCCTTGGAAAATGGGAGATTGTCAAGGAGAATCTTCAAAGTAGCCATGAAGATATCCCAAAATTCTAATCCCCATTGATTTTTGCCAGTGATCTCTGCCTGGGATTTGCTTATAAATATGGCTCTTAAATGAATCCATGGAATATTTCTTAAAGTAGGGGTCTGTTCCCTTAATCACCTCCGGTGAGGGCAGAGCTCTCCTCACAAGCTTCCAGCAGCTGCTGTGCCTTCTTCCCCCTGGGAAGAGCTTTCTCTGCAATTCCTGCAGGCACTGCTTGCAGCAGATGCTTCCTGCCCCTTGGAAATGGCAGAAAGGATTTGCCTTCCTTTGGTGCTGTGGAATTTGTCCTCTCTTGGTATTCAATCCTGGAATGGTTTGGTTTAGAAAGGTTATTGAATGCTCATCCCATTCTACCCTCTGCTGTGGACAAGGATGCCTCCCACTATCCCAGGTTGCTCCAAGCTTTGTCCAGCCTGGACTTGTCACTTCTAGGCTTGAGGCAGCCATAGCTTCTCTGGAAAATCCATTCCAGGGCCTCACCACTCTCACAGGGAAGGATTTCTTCCCAATATCTGATCCAAACCAAGTGAGTGGGAAGCCATTCCTCCTTGTCTTGTCCCTCCATGCCCTATTCCAAAGGCTCTTTCCAGCTCTCTTGGAGCCCTCTTAGGCACTGGAAGAGGCTTTAAGGCTTCTTGGAGCCTTCTCCTCTCTGGGCTGAGCTATCCCAGTTCTCCCAGCCTGGCTTGAGAGCAGAGCTGCTCCATGCAAATTCCTCTGGCCAGCTTCAGGACATTTTCTGTATGGATATGACCCATCCCCCTTCTCCCTGGAAGGCGAGAACAATTCCCAGATTGTGAGAAACCAACTCAGGAACAGAAAGAGCCTCATTTAAACCCCTTCAGAACAGCTGGATGGAGCCTGATGGGGTTGGATCCAAGCTGGAATTGATGATTTCCGTCAAGTCCGGTAAGTGCTTGATGGTAATGAGAGGGTTCTGGGAGCTGCAAGGGAATGATCCAGCCTGGAATGGAAGCCCATATTCCGTGTGGGACATGCTGATGAGGGGAGGAAGTATTTGGGGTGATTGATGGGGCTGCAATTCTGTTGGTTAGGGAAGTGAACTGTCTGTTATCCTGCAGAGTGAAAAAGCAGCATGCAGCATCCATGCTGTGCTCTCAGGACAGGTATCTCCAGCACCTGGGCAAGGTGACCTGGATGTGCTCTCCGGGAGAAGGGAAGCACCTCTGCTTCAGAGAGAAAATCACTCCTGAAGAAAAGTTGCTATGGGAGCTGGCAGGACACAAAGCTTCTTTGGTTTTCCAGCTGCATTTCCTAAGATGAGCTGGGAGCTGGCAGGCCTGGGCTTGAACTTCCCAGCAGGGCAGCAGGTTGGTGACAGGTTGGGAATGTCACCATGTTCCCCTGGGACATTCCTGGGAAACATGGTGACATTTCAGCCAGGGAAAGGGATCCTGGGAGGGGCAGCATTCTGGGACATGATGCTGGATTTCTGTGGAACAGCAAAGGGCTCTGTCCTTTAGCAACGCCTGCAACCATCCACTGAGACCTACAAATCCAAGGGTTTTTTTGTGAATTCTGTAGCTCTGAGCAGTGAAGGCAAACATCTGGCTTGTTTAGAGGGAATTTCCTTGGGTGAGTCACCCTGGAGAACTCTGGAATTTGCAGAGGCCAGCTGGAAGAGGGTGCTGGCAGAGATGAGATGGGATTGCTTTGTCATACCTGGGTCTTGTGAAAGTGCCATCAGGTGCCTGAGGGAAAAGGTAGGGAAGGAATATTGGGATAGCAGGGCTTCCTCTATGCAGACATCCCCAGGGATCTGGCAGAGGGAGAAAAAACTCCCAGGAGATCTGATTTCAGCCTGGTTTTGGCCTCTCATCTTTTGCTCTGAACAGCAGAAGGTTGGGAACCAGGGGAGGTTTGGGGGTGATGGAAGTGGGAATCCTGAGTTAGCCTGTGGATACAGGGATGGGGAATTGCAGGGGGTTGTGAACCTCTGGATGCAGGGATGGGGAATTGCAGGGGGTTGTGAACCTCTGGATACAGGGATGGGGAATTGCAGGGGGTTGTGAACCTGTGGATGCAGGACTGGGAATTTGCAGGGGGATGTGAGCCTGTGGATGCAGGGATAGGGAATTGCAGGGAGGGGGATTTGCAGGGGGTTATGAGCCTGTGGATGCAGGAATGGAGAATTGCAGGGAGTTGTGAACCTGTGGATGCAGGGATGGAGAATTGCAGGGAGTTGTGAACCTGTGGATGCAGGGATGGAGAATTGCAGGGAGTTGTGAACCTGTGGATGCAGGACTGGAAATTTGCAGGGGGATGTGAGCCTGTGGATGCAGGGATGGGGATTTGCAGGGGGTTATGAGCCTGTGGATGCAGGAATGGGGATTTGCAGGGATGGGGAATTACAGAGGTTTGTGAACCTTTGGATATAGGGGTGGGGAATTGCAGGGGGTTGTGAGCCTCCGGATGCAGGGATGAGGATTGCAGGGGGTTGGAGCATTGGGCTGTGTGGGTGCCTCGGGAATCTGCGATTCTGGGAGCTTGGAGCAAATCCTGCCTGGATTTGGGTGGAGGGAGTGGGTGACTCCGGGGGTGTTGCTGTGGTGTGGGTGGGCTCCTGGCATGCAGGATCCAGGCACAGCCTTTTTCCTTCAGCTTTATTTCCTGGTGTACTTCTCCCTAAGGAGGCTCATGTCAGATGGGATGGGCTGTTGGATTAGCCTAAGTCTCCGAGGTTTAGCTGGAATGTTTTCTCACTGTACCGTTTTTCTCCCTTGCTCTTTTCCCTAAGCCTTGCCCTACAGACAGCTAATTCTCCCCTTCCCCCACATCCTGTCATAGCCCAGAGCATGTCACAAGGAATTAACGGCTGGAAAGGCCGGGAGAGGCTCCTCTGGAACAGTCTCTCCTTTCTGTGCCCGGGGTGGCCCCCTCTGTGTGTCCCTTTTGTGTCCCATCCAAGTCCCCTCCCCCTGGCCATTCACTGGGAGAGTCGGTGGCCAGGAGCCTTTCCCAGCCCGATGCCATGGCCGTGTCCGAGGGCTCCCGGCAGCGCTCCCGCTTTCTCGGTGGGAAGAGGGAGGAGGTTTGTGCCGCTCCAGGGTTTTCCTCCTCTCCCGGCTCCGCATCTCTGACAGCATCGCCTGCTCTCGCTCCCAGTCCTCCTTCCCACAATCCACGTACAATCTCCTCAGAATAGGGATGATGTCACTTCCTTCCAGAGGGTGCTGGGGGGTGTGGAAGGGGGGAGTCACGACCTCTGGCTCTCGGCATT